>NC_143037.1:32965000-33265000 GCF_057628025.1 Oncorhynchus mykiss
CAGAACGGCTCACCACCCCACTCTGACATGTCAACACTTATATGATAATATACATCTTGATCAGGACAGTATCAGAACCTTTGCCAAGGACCTAAAAGATGCAACACTTGGCAGGGACCCACACACCCATCACCCCAGGTCCCCCGCCCCACCTTCTGAAACAACAGTACATCCACCATCCCGAGGAGAAAAGAGCCAGACATGGCTTATTACAGCACAGCTCTACTAGACCAGGCCCAACACAGCACACATTTACCAGACCAGACCCGCCTCAGGACAGCACAACTAGACCCAACCCATCACAACACAGCTCTACTAGACCTGGCCCATCACAACACAGCTCTACTAGACCTGGCCCATCACAACACAGCTCTACTAGACCTGGCCCATCACAACACAGCTCTACTAGACCTGGCCCATCACAAAACAGCACTACTAGACCTGGCCCATCACAACACAGCTCTACTAGACCTGGCCCATCACAACACAGCTCTACTAGACCCGGCCCATCACAACACAGCTCTACTAGACCTGGCCCATCACAACACAGCTCTACTAGACCTGGCCCATCACAACACAGCTCTACTAGACCTGGCCCATCACAACACAGCTCTACTAGACCTGGCCCATCACAACACAGCTCTACTAGACCCGGCCCATCACAACACAGCTCTACTAGACCCGGCCCATTACAACACAGCTCTACTAGACCCGGCCCATCACAACACAGCTCTGACCACTACTCCAGGGTCGGTCAGAACACTGCCCTTCAGGGAAGTAGACCACATGATGCAGTCCACACCATGTATCAGTCAGATCATCAGCCTACATATGCTGAGGTAACCTCTGGCAGAAGACCCCTAGAACAATCAGAGATAGGAGAGGTGCGCAAACTACTGCAACTAATATGCAGACTACTGAGCTAGACAGTCCCTTTAATTCACACACGGGCACGCACACACGCGCACACACACATGTAATAGTGTGTGTGTGTGTGTGTGTGTGTGTGTGTGTGTGTGTGCGCGTGTGTGTATGTATGTATGTGTATGTGCATGTGTATGTATGTATGTATGTATGTGTTGTGGCAAACCTCTTCAAGGTTAGGAGCGTTTGTCACAAATTAAGTGGTAAACTGTCACCAAATCACCCAACAATGAGAGTTCTTTCGAACAGGACAGTACCTGTTTGTTTGTTTCTCCGTCCTGGTCCACCCAGGCCGTAGGCGAGGTCAAGGATAGCAGGGTTCGGTACACGAATCGGGTTCTCGGTAGGTCCAGGTCCAAACACCAACAGGTAAGTCCAAAACAATCCAGCTCATACACATTAAATCCAGCCAATCTCTATTGTCTCTTTCTCTATTGTTCATAGATCCTTCCAGCACTCTCTCTTCCTCTTCCTGGTTTTTCTTGACCCTTTATCTGTGGGTCGGCTCCACCTTCTGAGGGTTCCCCTTGCTTCTGGGACTTGTAGTTTTGGCGGTCGGCCATTTTGTGATCTGTAGTTCTGACAGGGGTGGCCATTTTAGTGATCGAGCAGAGCCCGTTTATTAGTTCTGCTCTCACATATCTGCCATTTATCACTCGACCCCCTTCTTTGCCACACATCTCTCCCCCTAGATCCGACCCCCTAGGTCGGGCTACCGCAGCAAAATATGCGTGCATGCGGGATAACCCATCCACGTTTCCCATTTCCTTCCCTGCTCTGTGTTTCAAGTCAAAATGAAACGGTTGGAGACTCAAAAACCACCGCATCACCCGAGCGTTCTTCTCTTTAGCCCTATGCATCCAGGTGAGTGGGGCATGGTCACTGACGAGGGTGAAGTGGCGCCCCAGCAGGTAGTATTTCAGGCTTTCTAGAGCCCACTTTACTGCCAGCGCCTCTTTCTCAACGACTGAGTAGTTGGTTTCCCGTGGTTCCAGCTTCCTGCTTAAAAACTGGATGGGGTGTTCCACCCCTTCTACCTCTTGGGATAGCACTGCTCCCAAGCCGACCTCTGAGGCATCCGTCTGAACCACAAACTCTCTCTCAAAGTCGGGTACCACCAGCACTGGATTACAGCAGAGAGCCTCCTGTAATGTCCTAAATGCTTTGGTGGCCCTTTCATCCCATTTGACCATGTTTGGCCCTCTGGCTCTAGTCATGTCGGTAAGTGGGGCGGCCACTGTGGCATAACTTGGGATGAACTTCCGGTAGTAACCGGTCAGCCCTAGGAAGGCTCGAACCTGCCTCTTATTTACTGGTTTCGGCCATTCTCTAATTGCCTTCACCTTCTTACGTTGGGGTTTGATTAACCCTCTTCCCACAGTGTACCCCAGATACTCTGTTTCCTCTGACCCCACATAACACTTGGCAGGGTTTGCCATGAGCCCTGCCTTTCTAAGGGCGTCTAACACTGCCTGTACCCGGGGTAAGTGGGATTCCCAATCTGGGCTGTAGATCCCCACGTCATCTAAATAAACTGCGGCGTATGCTTTGTGCGGTTTTAGGACTTTGTCCATGAGCCGTTGAAAGGTGGCTGGGGCCCCGTGTAAGCCGAATGGCATGACGGTGTATTGAAACAAACCGTCAGGTTTTGCAAAGGCTGTCTTTTCTTTGGCCCTGGGGGTCAGAGGAATTTGCCAGTACCCTTTTGTCAGATCAAGGGTCGTAAAGTACCGAGCATTACCAATTTTCTCCAGTAGTTCATCTACTCAGGGCATGGGGTAGGCATCAAACTTGGAGATGTCATTTACCTTCCGAAAGTCGTTACAGAACCGCAAAGACCCATCGGGCTTGGAGACCATCACAATTGGGCTAGACCACTCACTATGTGACTCTTCGATCACTCCAGCTGTCAACATTTTCTCAGTGTCTGCTCTAATCGCGGCCTGTCGAGCCTCGGGTACCCGATATGGCCTCATGCTCACTTTTCTCCCTGGTAGGGAAACGATATCATGAGCCGTAACCTCAGTTCGGCCAGGTACCTCTGAAAACACATCTCTGTTTTTCTGGATCAGGGTCTTTACTTCCTGTACTTGTGCTGGGGACAGAGTGGGTGAAATATTTACTTCGGCTGTCTCCTGAGTGTGTGTGGGGTATGTGACCATTAGTGTTTCTCTCTCTCTCCATGCTTTTAACAGGTTTATGTGATAAATCCTGTTCCTGGGGCCGTCGATCTGGCTGTCGGATCCGATAATTGACTTCTCCTATTCTCTCCAGTACTTCATATGGTCCTTTCCATGTGGCTAGTAGTTTACACTCTACCGTGGGGATCAGCACTAACACCTTATCTCCCGGTTGAAATTCCCTCAGGGTAGCCTGCCGGTTATAAGTGTGCCGCTGGTGCTCCTGTGCTTGTCTCATGTGCTCTCTGACGATGGGCATGACTGTGGCTATCCTGTCTTGCATTGCCGTGACGTGCTCTATGACACTAGTATACGGGGTGGATTGGTGCTCCCAGGTTTCCTGGGCGATGTCTAAGATTCCCCGGGGATGTCTCCCATATACCAGCTCAAAGGGAGAAAACCCCAGCGAGGCTTGAGGAACCTCTCTAATGGCAAACATCAGATACGGCAACATGCAATCCCAGTTTTTCCCATCCTTATCGATTACCTTCCATACCTTAAGGGAACATTTTTACATTTTGTGTATGCTTAGTGAGAAAGTCCATATTGGAAATGTACGGTCCCTTACTAGACGTCCGAAAACTTTTGTAAAATTTGCAGTCGGCGTCGGGCCGTGCGGTAGGGCCGGACCTACCGGGAAGTCATCAAATGAACTTTGTCGGACATTCGGTTTCCGTTTTATAAAATCAACACATTTTGGTCAATTTTTCCGCTATCCTGGAAATTCCCACAAGAGGGCATAAGGAATCATATGGCAATTGTACTAAACATCACGAATCACGACGGGGCCTTATCTCGAAAACTGAAAATATTTCGAAGCCGAAACTTGGTGAGCGTAGGTTTGGCATAATGGGCAGTTGGCCCCGAACAAGATGGCGTCTAGGCCTCAACGGTTTTTGAGTTATGGCCATTTTTCTGGGATTAAAAGTCCAAAATGGAAATAGAGAAATCATTTTTCCACTTCAAGTCAAAGTCAAGGAGCCTCCGGTGTCAATAAAAAAAAAAACATCTATCGTCATTTAAGAGAAATCGTACAATGACAAATTGGTGATGTTCACAAATAGGCGTTTTTTTTTTTCAACAGTTACAGATCCAGTTGCAGGGTGTTCATACGAATGTTTTTAAAGTGTGCTGCGGAGCTCTGCGAGATTTCTGTGATTTTCTATGATTTTCTGAAATAACACACACTCACTAAACCCTCCGTAAATAACTCAGTTCTTAACGTAAAGACTTATAACTCAGGATTCTGTAAAGGCATACCCCAATCAGGATATGAGTTTATTTATAGCTTCCTGTGCCAACCAGAAGTGCCTTAAATGGTGTCATAGTGGCAGTTGCCAAGGGTTAAAAAGGTCAGATCTTTTCAAAACTTCATATGTGTGATTAGGCAACCCCCATAAACTGTAAGTCAGTCATTTCTCCCAACAGATGTCAAAGAAAAGCTCTCTCACACACACACAGCAAGGATGGAGTGAAAAAGTGCGGTGCTTAAAGACACAGAGAGCAGGAAATGGCATTACCATAATCCCTAGGCCGTGCCGAGTTCAACGAGATATCCCGCTTGACCGTAGCTCGCTCGGTCTAGGCGCAGCGACCATTAGAAAAGTAGGCCCAAAATGAAGCCTGCCCCACAACGTCATTTGATTTTGGGTGACAGTGAGAGAACCGTTAGGGTGAGAAGCACAATTCCACCACAGGAATGTTCCTTAAGGTCCTCCCGATCCGTGGAAGCCTAACCTTGACCGTGTGGCATTAACCCTTCACAGTAAAAAGAAGGTGTTTACTTCAAACAGCTTGCTTTGACTTCTCTCCCCATATGAATACATTGCCTGCACCTCTAAATTCAACCTGAAGCCTATGTGGGTTATGAATGCCTCATGAACCTGTCTTCGGTCACAGTCCATCAGAACCACTATGAGGTCTACCTGTGTTGATTCTAAGCTTCCTGAAGCAACCGGAAGTGGTTAAAATCACCCTAAAAGTGTATACCCATTCCCTGCCTGCAGTTTGATAGACATAGTGCATTCAACCCTGTGTAGATCAGTCATTTCTTAACGTAAAGACTTAAAACTCAGGATTCTGTAAGAGGCTACCTCAGTCAAGACATGTGTTTACCTATAGCTTCCTGTGCCAACCGGAAGTGCCTTTAATTGTGTCACACTGTCTGTTTCGAAGGGTTAAAAAAGTCACATCTCTCCAAAACTTCATATGTGTGACTAGGTAACCCTTCTGAACTGTAAATCAGTCATTTCTCCCAACAGATGTCAAAGAAAAGCTCCCTCACACACACACAGGAAGGATGGAGTGACAAAGTGCGGTGCTTAAATACACAGAGAGCAGGCAATGGCATTACCATAATCCCTAGGCCGTGCCGAGTTCAACGAGATATCCCGCTTGACCGTAGCTCGCTCGGTCTAGGCGCAGCGACCATTAGAACAGTAGGCCCAAAATGAAGCCTGCACCACAACATAATTTGCTTTTGGGTGACAGCGGCGGAACCGTCAGGTTTAGAAGGACAATTCCACCACAGGAATGTTCCTAAGGTCCTCCCGATCTGTGCAAGCCTAACCTTGACCGTGTGGCATTAACCCTTAACAGTTAAAAGAAGGTGTTTACATCAAACAGTTTGCATTGATTTCTCTCCCCATAGGAATACATTGCCTGCACCCCTAAATTCAACCTGAAGCCTATGTGGGTTATGAATGCCTTATGAACCTGTCTTCTATGACAGTCCATCAGACCACTATGAGGTCTACCTGTGTCAATTCTAAGCTTCCTGAAGCAACCGGAAGTGGTTAAAATCACCCTAAAAGTGTTTTGAAAAACATAACCTGTCATTATGAAAATCACTATATTCAAACCTGTGTAGATCAGTCAATTCTTAACTTAAAGACTTAAAACTCAGGGTTATGTAAGTGGCTATGTCAATCAAGACATGTGTTTACTTATAGCTTCCTGTGCCAACCGGAAGTGCCATAATTGGTGTCTCAGGGGCTGTTTCGAGGGGTTAAAAAAAGTCAGATCTCTCCAAGATTTCATATGTGTGACTAGGTAACCCTCCTGAACTGTAAATCAGTCATTTCTCCCAACAGATGTCAAAGAAAAGCTCCCTCACACACACACAGGAAGGATGGAGTGACAAAGTGCGGTGCTTAAAGACACAGAGAGCAGGCCTTACCATAATCCCTAGGCCGTGCCGAGTTCAACGAGATATCCCGCTTGACCGTAGCTCGCTCGGTCTAGGCGCAGCGACCATTAGAAAAGTAGGCCCAAAATGAAGCCTGCCCAACAACGTCATTTGATTTTGGGTGACAGTGAGAGAACCGTTAGGGTGAGAAGCACAATTCGACCTCAGGTACGTTCCTGAGGTCCTCCCGATCCGTGCAAGCCTGACCTTGACCATGTGGCATTAACCCTTAACAGTTAAAATAAGGTGTTTACATCAAACAGTTTGCATTGATTTCTCTCCCCATAGGAATACATTGCCTGCACCCCTAAATTCAACCTGAAGCCTATATGGGTTATGAATGCCGTATGAACCTGTCTTCTGTAACAGTCCATCAGGCCACTATGAGGTCTACCTGTGTTGATTCTAAGCTTCCTGAAGCAACCGGAAGTGGTTAAAATCACCCTAAAAGTTTATATCCATACCCTGCCTGCAGTTTGATAGACATAGTGCATTCAACCCTGTGTAAATCAGTCAATTCTTAACGTAAAGACTCAAAACTCAGGATTCTGTAAAATAATACCCCAATGAGGATATGTGTTTACTTATAGCTTCCTGTGCCAACCGGAAGTGCCATAATTGGTGTCTCAGGGGCTGTTTCGAAGGGTTAAAAAAGTCACATCGCTCCAAAACTTCATATGTGTGACTAGGTAACCCTTCTGAACTGTAAATCAGTCATTTCTCCCAACAGATGTCAAAGAAAAGCTCCCTCACACACACACAGGAAGGATGGAGTGACAAAGTGCGGTGCTTAAAGACACAGAGAGCAGGAAATGGCATTACCATAATCCCTAGGCCGTGCCGAGTTCAACGAGATATCCCGCTTGACCGTAGCTCGCTCGGTCTAAGCGCAGCGACCATTAGAAAAGTAGGCCCAAAATGAAGCCTGCACCACAACACCATTTGCTTTTGGGTGACAGCGGCGGAACTGTTAGGTTTAGAAGGACAATTCCACCACAGGAATGTTCCTAAGGTCCTCCCGATCTGTGCAAGCCTAACCTTGACCGTGTGGCATTAACCCTGTTTACATCAAACAGTTTGCATTGATTTCTCTCCCCATAGGAATACATTGCCTGCACCCCTAAAATTCAACCTGAAGCCTATATGGGTTATGAATGCCGTATGAACCTGTCTTCTGTAACAGTCCATCAGGCCACTATGAGGTCTACCTGTGTTGATTCTAAGCTTCCTGGACCAACTGGAAGTGGTTAAAATCCCCCTAAAAGTGTATATCCATACCCTGCCTGCAGTTTGATAGACATAGTGCATTCAACCCTGTGTAAATCAGTCAATTCTTAACGTAAAGACTTAAAACTCAGGATTCTGTAAAATAATACCCCAATGAGGATATGTGTTGACTTATAGCTTCCTGTGCCAACCGGAAGTGCCATAATTGGTGTCTCAGGGGCTGTTTCGAAGGGTTAAAAAAGTCAGATCTGTCCAAAACTTCATATGTGTGATTAGGCAACCCCCATGAACTGTAAATCAGTAATTTTTCCCATAAAATTTCAAATGAAAACTAAATTACACTAAAACACAACTTGGAAGGAGGGGCATATTGGGGTGCGTAGAGACAGACAGTGGCTGCAATAGTTAGCTTTGTTCGAGCTAAAAAAGAACCGTCAGACCTAGAGTTCCGAAACTTTACAAACCTGTTCTAGACCTCCGGTCGATAGTGCGTGGTGGCTCTAGAAGGTTCTCGGACCGAGAAACAGCCTCGTACATTTGCAATGACTTCAATTCATTTTGACCATTGCGAAAATGACGACATTTAGAAAAGTCTCAGAGACGCAAGGCTAGGTGCATTGAAACCGGCTCGGCCCATAGAGACGGACCCCAACGTTTCTGTCCGATAGCTCATTCAAGGACCCCGTAGCAAGGCATGTAAAAAAGTGGATTTTCAGCACCAATTAGGGTTTTGCTCGGGCACCGAAGGACCTTTCGAGCCGAAACTCGGGATTCGGGGTCGCCTCACATAGGCCTTCACATAATGTCCGAACTGGACCCGCAGCTAGAACGTAACTATGTGTTTTACCTCTTTATTATGTTTTAAACTGAAGGCGCTGTGAATTATGGGCCTGCTCTGACATATGTGATAGTTGGCTTCTAAATGAGTAGGAAAAAGTGGGTTTGGTGTCAATTAATATCAGTTTGGTGTCATAATGACATCTAATTGACTGAAGGACACTGACTTGCTAATTGACTTTTGTACATTTGCAATATGTTTAAATGGAGAGGGACCATCACCAAAATGGCATTCTGAAATCAACACAAAAAATGGCATCACCATAGTCTCCAGACTGTGCCGAGTTCAACGAGACGCCCCACTTGACCGTAGCTCGTTCTGAGTGCAGCGACCTTGAAAAAAAGAAGGCCCAAAATGAAGCCTGCCCCACAATGTCATTTGATTTTGGGTGGCAGTGAGAGAACCGTTAGGGTGAGAAGCACAATTCGACCTCAGGTACGTTCCTGAGGTCCTCCCGATCCGTGCAAGCCTAACCTTGACCGTGTGGCATTAACCCTTCACAGTAAAAAGAAGGTGTTTACTTCAAACAGCTTGCTTTGACTTCTCTCCCCATAGGAATACATTGCCTGCACCTCTAAATTCAACCTGAAGCCTATGTGGGTTATGAATGCCTTATGAACCTGTCTTCTATGACAGTCCATCAGACCACTATGAGGTCTACCTGTGTCAATTCTAAGCTTCCTGAAGCAACTGGAAGTGGTTAAAATCACCCTAAAAGTGTTTTGAAAAACATAACCTGTCATTATGAAAATCACTGTATTCAAACCTGTGTAGATCAGTCAATTCTTAACTTAAAGACTTAAAACTCAGGATTATGTAGGTGGCTATGTCAATCAAGACATGTGTTTACTTATAGCTTCCTGTGCCAACCGGAAGTGCCATAATTGGTGTCTCAGGGGCTGTTTCGAGGGGTTAAAAAAGTCTGATCTCTCCAAGATTTCATATGTGTGACTAGGTAACCCTCCTGAACTGTAAATCAGTCATTTCTCCCAACAGATGTCAAAGAAAAGCTCCCTCACACACACACAGGAAGGATGGAGTGACAAAGTGCGGTGCTTAAAGACACAGAGAGCAGGCCTTACCATAATCCCTAGGCCGTGCCGAGTTCAACGAGATATCCCGCTTGACCGTAGCTCGCTCGGTCTAGGCGCAGCGACCATTAGAAAAGTAGGCCCAAAATGAAGCCTGCCCCACAATGTCATTTGATTTTGGGTGGCAGTGAGAGAACCGTTAGGGTGAGAAGCACAATTCGACCTCAGGTACGTTCCTGAGGTCCTCCCGATCCGTGCAAGCCTAACCTTGACCGTGTGGCATTAACCCTTCACAGTAAAAAGAAGGTGTTTACTTCAAACAGCTTGCTTTGACTTCTCTCCCCATAGGAATACATTGCCTGCACCTCTAAATTCAACCTGAAGCCTATGTGGGTTATGAATGCCTTATGAACCTGTCTTCTATGACAGTCCATCAGACCACTATGAGGTCTACCTGTGTCAATTCTAAGCTTCCTGAAGCAACTGGAAGTGGTTAAAATCACCCTAAAAGTGTATACCCATTCCCTGCCTGCAGTTTGATAGACATAGTGCATTCAACCCTGTGTAGATCAGTCATTTCTTAACGTAAAGACTTAAAACTCAGGATTCTGTAAGAGGCTACCTCAGTCAAGACATGTGTTTACCTATAGCTTCCTGTGCCAACCGGAAGTGCCTTTAATTGTGTCACACTGTCTGTTTCGAAGGGTTAAAAAAGTCACATCTCTCCAAAACTTCATATGTGTGACTAGGTAACCCTTCTGAACTGTAAATCAGTCATTTCTCCCAACAGATGTCAAAGAAAAGCTCCCTCACACACACACAGGAAGGATGGAGTGACAAAGTGCGGTGCTTAAATACACAGAGAGCAGGCAATGGCATTACCATAATCCCTAGGCCGTGCCGAGTTCAACGAGATATCCCGCTTGACCGTAGCTCGCTCGGTCTAGGCGCAGCGACCATTAGAACAGTAGGCCCAAAATGAAGCCTGCACCACAACATAATTTGCTTTTGGGTGACAGCGGCGGAACCGTCAGGTTTAGAAGGACAATTCCACCACAGGAATGTTCCTAAGGTCCTCCCGATCTGTGCAAGCCTAACCTTGACCGTGTGGCATTAACCCTTAACAGTTAAAAGAAGGTGTTTACATCAAACAGTTTGCATTGATTTCTCTCCCCATAGGAATACATTGCCTGCACCCCTAAATTCAACCTGAAGCCTATGTGGGTTATGAATGCCTTATGAACCTGTCTTCTATGACAGTCCATCAGACCACTATGAGGTCTACCTGTGTCAATTCTAAGCTTCTTGAAGCAACCGGAAGTGGTTAAAATCACCCTAAAAGTGTTTTGAAAAACATAACCTGTCATTATGAAAATCACTGTATTCAAACCTGTGTAGATTAGTCAATTCTTAACTTAAAGACTTAAAACTCAGGATTATGTAAGTGGCTATGTCAATCAAGACATGTGTTTACTTATAGCTTCCTGTGCCAACCGGAAGTGCCATAATTGGTGTCTCAGGGGCTGTTTCGAGGGGTTAAAAAAGTCTGATCTCTCCAAGATTTCATATGTGTGACTAGGTAACCCTCCTGAACTGTAAATCAGTCATTTCTCCCAACAGATGTCAAAGAAAAGCTCTCTCACACACACACAGCAAGGATGGAGTGAAAAAGTGTGGTGCTTAAAGACACAGAGAGCAGGAAATGGCATTACCATAATCCCTAGGCCGTGCCAAGTTCAACGGGATATCCCGCTTGACCGTAGCTCGCTCGGTCTAAGTGCAGCGACCATTAGAAAAGTAGGCCCAAAATGAAGCCTGCACCACAACATCATTTGCTTTTGGGTGACAGCGGCGGAACCGTTAGGTTTAGAAGGACAATTCCACCACAGGAATGTTCCTAAAGTCCTCCCGATCTGTGCAAGCCTAACCTTGACCGTGTGGCATTAACCCTTAACAGTAAAAACAGGGTTTTTTGATCTCACAGATTACAATGACATCTCTCCCCATAGGAATACATTGCCTGCTCCCCTAAATTCAACCTGAAGCCTATGTGGGTTATGAATGCCGTATGAACCTGTCTTCAGTGACAGTCCATCAGAACCACTATGAGGTCTACTTGTGTTGATTCTAAGCTTCCTGAAGCAACCGGAAGTGGTTAAAATCACCCTAAAAGTGTATACCCATTCCCTGCCTGCAGTTTGATAGACATAGTGCATTCAACCCTGTGTAGATCAGTCATTTCTTAACGTAAAGACTTAAAACTCAGGATTCTGTAAGAGGCTACCTCAGTCAAGACATCTGTTTACCTATAGCTTCCTGTGCCAACCGGAAGTGCCTTTAATTGTGTCACACTGTCTGTTTCGAAGGGTTAAAAAAGTCACATCTCTCCAAAACTTCATATGTGTGACTAGGTAACCCTTCTGAACTGTAAATCAGTCATTTCTCCCAACAGATGTCAAAGAAAAGCTCCCTCACACACACACAGGAAGGATGGAGTGACAAAGTGCGGTGCTTAAATACACAGAGAGCAGGCAATGGCATTACCATAATCCCTAGGCCGTGCCGAGTTCAACGAGATATCCCGCTTGACCGTAGCTCGCTCGGTCTAGGCGCAGCGACCATTAGAACAGTAGGCCCAAAATGAAGCCTGCACCACAACATAATTTGCTTTTGGGTGACAGCGGCGGAACCGTCAGGTTTAGAAGGACAATTCCACCACAGGAATGTTCCTAAGGTCCTCCCGATCTGTGCAAGCCTAACCTTGACCGTGTGGCATTAACCCTTAACAGTTAAAAGAAGGTGTTTACATCAAACAGTTTGCATTGATTTCTCTCCCCATAGGAATACATTGCCTGCACCCCTAAATTCAACCTGAAGCCTATGTGGGTTATGAATGCCTTATGAACCTGTCTTCTATGACAGTCCATCAGACCACTATGAGGTCTACCTGTGTCAATTCTAAGCTTCCTGAAGCAACCGGAAGTGGTTAAAATCACCCTAAAAGTGTTTTGAAAAACATAACCTGTCATTATGAAAATCACTATATTCAAACCTGTGTAGATCAGTCAATTCTTAACTTAAAGACTTAAAACTCAGGGTTATGTAAGTGGCTATGTCAATCAAGACATGTGTTTACTTATAGCTTCCTGTGCCAACCGGAAGTGCCATAATTGGTGTCTCAGGGGCTGTTTCGAGGGGTTAAAAAAAGTCAGATCTCTCCAAGATTTCATATGTGTGACTAGGTAACCCTCCTGAACTGTAAATCAGTCATTTCTCCCAACAGATGTCAAAGAAAAGCTCCCTCACACACACACAGGAAGGATGGAGTGACAAAGTGCGGTGCTTAAAGACACAGAGAGCAGGCCTTACCATAATCCCTAGGCCGTGCCGAGTTCAACGAGATATCCCGCTTGACCGTAGCTCGCTCGGTCTAGGCGCAGCGACCATTAGAAAAGTAGGCCCAAAATGAAGCCTGCCCAACAACGTCATTTGATTTTGGGTGACAGTGAGAGAACCGTTAGGGTGAGAAGCACAATTCGACCTCAGGTACGTTCCTGAGGTCCTCCCGATCCGTGCAAGCCTGACCTTGACCATGTGGCATTAACCCTTAACAGTTAAAATAAGGTGTTTACATCAAACAGTTTGCATTGATTTCTCTCCCCATAGGAATACATTGCCTGCACCCCTAAATTCAACCTGAAGCCTATATGGGTTATGAATGCCGTATGAACCTGTCTTCTGTAACAGTCCATCAGGCCACTATGAGGTCTACCTGTGTTGATTCTAAGCTTCCTGAAGCAACCGGAAGTGGTTAAAATCACCCTAAAAGTTTATATCCATACCCTGCCTGCAGTTTGATAGACATAGTGCATTCAACCCTGTGTAAATCAGTCAATTCTTAACGTAAAGACTTAAAACTCAGGATTCTGTAAAATAATACCCCAATGAGGATATGTGTTTACTTATAGCTTCCTGTGCCAACCGGAAGTGCCATAATTGGTGTCTCAGGGGCTGTTTCGAAGGGTTAAAAAAGTCACATCGCTCCAAAACTTCATATGTGTGACTAGGTAACCCTTCTGAACTGTAAATCAGTCATTTCTCCCAACAGATGTCAAAGAAAAGCTCCCTCACACACACACAGGAAGGATGGAGTGACAAAGTGCGGTGCTTAAAGACACAGAGAGCAGGAAATGGCATTACCATAATCCCTAGGCCGTGCCGAGTTCAACGAGATATCCCGCTTGACCGTAGCTCGCTCGGTCTAAGCGCAGCGACCATTAGAAAAGTAGGCCCAAAATGAAGCCTGCACCACAACACCATTTGCTTTTGGGTGACAGCGGCGGAACTGTTAGGTTTAGAAGGACAATTCCACCACAGGAATGTTCCTAAGGTCCTCCCGATCTGTGCAAGCCTAACCTTGACCGTGTGGCATTAACCCTGTTTACATCAAACAGTTTGCATTGATTTCTCTCCCCATAGGAATACATTGCCTGCACCCCTAAAATTCAACCTGAAGCCTATATGGGTTATGAATGCCGTATGAACCTGTCTTCTGTAACAGTCCATCAGGCCACTATGAGGTCTACCTGTGTTGATTCTAAGCTTCCTGGACCAACTGGAAGTGGTTAAAATCCCCCTAAAAGTGTATATCCATACCCTGCCTGCAGTTTGATAGACATAGTGCATTCAACCCTGTGTAAATCAGTCAATTCTTAACGTAAAGACTTAAAACTCAGGATTCTGTAAAATAATACCCCAATGAGGATATGTGTTGACTTATAGCTTCCTGTGCCAACCGGAAGTGCCATAATTGGTGTCTCAGGGGCTGTTTCGAAGGGTTAAAAAAGTCAGATCTGTCCAAAACTTCATATGTGTGATTAGGCAACCCCCATGAACTGTAAATCAGTAATTTTTCCCATAAAATTTCAAATGAAAACTAAATTACACTAAAACACAACTTGGAAGGAGGGACATATTGGGGTGCGTAGAGACAGACAGTGGCTGCAATAGTTAGCTTTGTTCGAGCTAAAAAAGAACCGTCAGACCTAGAGTTCCGAAACTTTACAAACCTGTTCTAGACCTCCGGTCGATAGTGCGTGGTGGCTCTAGAAGGTTCTCGGACCGAGAAACAGCCTCGTACATTTGCAATGACTTCAATTCATTTTGACCATTGCGAAAATGACGACATTTAGAAAAGTCTCAGAGACGCAAGGCTAGGTGCATTGAAACCGGCTCGGCCCATAGAGACGGACCCCAACGTTTCTGTCCGATAGCTCATTCAAGGACCCCGTAGCAAGGCATGTAAAAAAGTGGATTTTCAGCACCAATTAGGGTTTTGCTCGGGCACCGAAGGACCTTTCGAGCCGAAACTCGGGATTCGGGGTCGCCTCACATAGGCCTTCACATAATGTCCGAACTGGACCCGCAGCTAGAACGTAACTATGTGTTTTACCTTTTTATTATGTTTTAAACTGAAGGCGCTGTGAATTATGGGCCTGCTCTGACATATGTGATAGTTGGCTTCTAAATGAGTAGGAAAAAGTGGGTTTGGTGTCAATTAATATCAGTTTGGTGTCATAATGACATCTAATTGACTGAAGGACACTGACTTGCTAATTGACTTTTGTACATTTGCAATATGTTTAAATGGAGAGGGACCATCACCAAAATGGCATTCTGAAATCAACACAAAAAATGGCATCACCATAGTCTCCAGACTGTGCCGAGTTCAACGAGACGCCCCACTTGACCGTAGCTCGTTCTGAGTGCAGCGACCTTGAAAAAAAGAAGGCCCAAAATGAAGCCTGCCCCACAATGTCATTTGATTTTGGGTGGCAGTGAGAGAACCGTTAGGGTGAGAAGCACAATTCGACCTCAGGTACGTTCCTGAGGTCCTCCCGATCCGTGCAAGCCTAACCTTGACCGTGTGGCATTAACCCTTCACAGTAAAAAGAAGGTGTTTACTTCAAACAGCTTGCTTTGACTTCTCTCCCCATAGGAATACATTGCCTGCACCTCTAAATTCAACCTGAAGCCTATGTGGGTTATGAATGCCTTATGAACCTGTCTTCTATGACAGTCCATCAGACCACTATGAGGTCTACCTGTGTCAATTCTAAGCTTCCTGAAGCAACTGGAAGTGGTTAAAATCACCCTAAAAGTGTTTTGAAAAACATAACCTGTCATTATGAAAATCACTGTATTCAAACCTGTGTAGATCAGTCAATTCTTAACTTAAAGACTTAAAACTCAGGATTATGTAGGTGGCTATGTCAATCAAGACATGTGTTTACTTATAGCTTCCTGTGCCAACCGGAAGTGCCATAATTGGTGTCTCAGGGGCTGTTTCGAGGGGTTAAAAAAGTCTGATCTCTCCAAGATTTCATATGTGTGACTAGGTAACCCTCCTGAACTGTAAATCAGTCATTTCTCCTAACAGATGTCAAAGAAAAGCTCCCTCACACACACACAGGAAGGATGGAGTGACAAAGTGCGGTGCTTAAAGACACAGAGAGCAGGCCTTACCATAATCCCTAGGCCGTGCCGAGTTCAACGAGATATCCCGCTTGACCGTAGCTCGCTCGGTCTAGGCGCAGCGACCATTAGAAAAGTAGGCCCAAAATGAAGCCTGCCCAACAACGTCATTTGATTTTGGGTGACAGTGAGAGAACCGTTAGGGTGAGAAGCACAATTCGACCTCAGGTACGTTCCTGAGGTCCTCCCGATCCGTGCAAGCCTGACCTTGACCATGTGGCATTAACCCTTAACAGTTAAAATAAGGTGTTTACATCAAACAGTTTGCATTGATTTCTCTCCCCATAGGAATACATTGCCTGCACCCCTAAATTCAACCTGAAGCCTATATGGGTTATGAATGCCGTATGAACCTGTCTTCTGTAACAGTCCATCAGGCCACTATGAGGTCTACCTGTGTTGATTCTAAGCTTCCTGAAGCAACCGGAAGTGGTTAAAATCACCCTAAAAGTTTATATCCATACCCTGCCTGCAGTTTGATAGACATAGTGCATTCAACCCTGTGTAAATCAGTCAATTCTTAACGTAAAGACTTAAAACTCAGGATTCTGTAAAATAATACCCCAATGAGGATATGTGTTTACTTATAGCTTCCTGTGCCAACCGGAAGTGCCATAATTGGTGTCTCAGGGGCTGTTTCGAAGGGTTAAAAAAGTCACATCGCTCCAAAACTTCATATGTGTGACTAGGTAACCCTTCTGAACTGTAAATCAGTCATTTCTCCCAACAGATGTCAAAGAAAAGCTCCCTCACACACACACAGGAAGGATGGAGTGACAAAGTGCGGTGCTTAAAGACACAGAGAGCAGGAAATGGCATTACCATAATCCCTAGGCCGTGCCGAGTTCAACGAGATATCCCGCTTGACCGTAGCTCGTTCGGTCGAAGCGCAGCGACCATTAGAAAAGTAGGCCCAAAATGAAGCCTGCACCACAACATCATTTGCTTTTGGGTGACAGCAGCGGAACCGTTAGGTTTAGAAGGACAATTCCACCACAGGAATGTTCCTAAGGTCCTCCCGATCTGTGCAAGCCTAACCTTGACCGTGTGGCATTAACCCTTAACAGTAAAACAGGTTTTTTGATCTCACAGATTACAATGACATCTCTCCCCATAGGAATACATTGCCTGCTCCCCTAAATTCAACCTGAAGCCTATGTGGGTTATGAATGCCGTATGAACCTGTCTTCGGTGACAGTCCATCAGAACCACTATGAGGTCTACCTGTGTTGATTCTAAGCTTCCTGAAGCAACCGGAAGTGGTTAAAATCACCCTAAAAGTGTATACCCATACCCTGCCTGCAGTTTGATAGACATAGGGCATTCAACCCTGTGTAGATCAGTCAATTCTTAACGTAAAGACTTAAAACTCAGGATTCTGTAAGAGGCTACCTCAGTCAAGACATGTGTTTACCTATAGCTTCCTGTGCCAACCGGAAGTGCCTTTAATTGGGTCACACTGTCTGTTTCGAAGGGTTAAAAAAGTCACATCTCTCCAAAACTTCATATGTGTGACTAGGTAACCCTTCTGAACTGTAAATCAGTCATTTCTCCCAACAGATGTCAAAGAAAAGCTCCCTCACACACACACAGGAAGGATGGAGTGACAAAGTGCGGTGCTTAAAGACACAGAGAGCAGGCCTTACCATAATCCCTAGGCCGTGCCGAGTTCAACGAGATATCCCGCTTGACCGTAGCTCGCTCGGTCTAGGCGCAGCGACCATTAGAAAAGTAGGCCCAAAATGAAGCCTGCCCAACAACGTCATTTGATTTTGGGTGACAGTGAGAGAACCGTTAGGGTGAGAAGCACAATTCGACCTCAGGTACGTTCCTGAGGTCCTCCCGATCCGTGCAAGCCTGACCTTGACCATGTGGCATTAACCCTTAACAGTTAAAATAAGGTGTTTACATCAAACAGTTTGCATTGATTTCTCTCCCCATAGGAATACATTGCCTGCACCACTAAATTCAACCTGAAGCCTATATGGGTTATGAATGCCGTATGAACCTGTCTTCTGTAACAGTCCATCAGGCCACTATGAGGTCTACCTGTGTTGATTCTAAGCTTCCTGAAGCAACCGGAAGTGGTTAAAATCACCCTAAAAGTTTATATCCATACCTTGCCTGCAGTTTGATAGACATAGTGCATTCAACCCTGTGTAAATCAGTCAATTCTTAACGTAAAGACTTAAAACTCAGGATTCTGTAAAATAATACCCCAATGAGGATATGTGTTTACTTATAGCTTCCTGTGCCAACCGGAAGTGCCATAATTGGTGTCTCAGGGGCTGTTTCGAAGGGTTAAAAAAGTCACATCGCTCCAAAACTTCATATGTGTGACTAGGTAACCCTTCTGAACTGTAAATCAGTCATTTCTCCCAACAGATGTCAAAGAAAAGCTCCCTCACACACACACAGGAAGGATGGAGTGACAAAGTGCGGTGCTTAAAGACACAGAGAGCAGGAAATGGCATTACCATAATCCCTAGGCCGTGCCGAGTTCAACGAGATATCCCGCTTGACCGTAGCTCGTTCGGTCGAAGCGCAGCGACCATTAGAAAAGTAGGCCCAAAATGAAGCCTGCACCACAACATCATTTGCTTTTGGGTGACAGCAGCGGAACCGTTAGGTTTAGAAGGACAATTCCACCACAGGAATGTTCCTAAGGTCCTCCCGATCTGTGCAAGCCTAACCTTGACCGTGTGGCATTAACCCTTAACAGTAAAACAGGTTTTTTGATCTCACAGATTACAATGACATCTCTCCCCATAGGAATACATTGCCTGCTCCCCTAAATTCAACCTGAAGCCTATGTGGGTTATGAATGCCGTATGAACCTGTCTTCGGTGACAGTCCATCAGAACCACTATGAGGTCTACCTGTGTTGATTCTAAGCTTCCTGAAGCAACCGGAAGTGGTTAAAATCACCCTAAAAGTGTATACCCATACCCTGCCTGCAGTTTGATAGACATAGGGCATTCAACCCTGTGTAGATCAGTCAATTCTTAACGTAAAGACTTAAAACTCAGGATTCTGTAAGAGGCTACCTCAGTCAAGACATGTGTTTACCTATAGCTTCCTGTGCCAACCGGAAGTGCCTTTAATTGGGTCACACTGTCTGTTTCGAAGGGTTAAAAAAGTCACATCTCTCCAAAACTTCATATGTGTGACTAGGTAACCCTTCTGAACTGTAAATCAGTCATTTCTCCCAACAGATGTCAAAGAAAAGCTCCCTCACACACACACAGGAAGGATGGAGTGACAAAGTGCGGTGCTTAAAGACACAGAGAGCAGGCCTTACCATAATCCCTAGGCCGTGCCGAGTTCAACGAGATATCCCGCTTGACCGTAGCTCGCTCGGTCTAGGCGCAGCGACCATTAGAAAAGTAGGCCCAAAATGAAGCCTGCCCAACAACGTCATTTGATTTTGGGTGACAGTGAGAGAACCGTTAGGGTGAGAAGCACAGTTCGACCTCAGGTACGTTCCTGAGGTCCTCCCGATCCGTGCAAGCCTAACCTTGACCATGTGGCATTAACCCTTAACAGTTAAAATAAGGTGTTTATATCAAACAGTTTGCATTAATTTCTCTCCCCATAGGAATACATTGCCTGCACCCCTAAATTCAACCTGAAGCCTATATGGGTTATGAATGCCGTATGAACCTGTCTTCTGTAACAGTCCATCAGGCCACTATGAGGTCTACCTGTGTTGATTCTAAGCTTCCTGGACCAACCGGAAGTGGTTAAAATCACCCTAAAAGTGTTTTGAAAAACATAACCTGTCATTATGAAAATCACTGTATTCAAACCTGTGTAGATCAGTCAATTCTTAACTTAAAGACTTAAAACTCAGGATTCTGTAAGTGGCTATGTCAATGAAGACATGTGTTTACTTATAGCTTCCTGTGCCAACCGGAAGTGCCATAATTGGTGTCTCAGGGGCTGTTTCGAGGGGTTAAAAAAGTCTGATCTCTCCAAGATTTCATATGTGTGACTAGGTAACCCTCCTGAACTGTAAATCAGTCATTTCTCCCAACAGATGTCAAAGAAAAGCTCTCTCACACACACACAGCAAGGATGGAATGAAAAAGTGCGGTGCTTAAAGACACAGAGAGCAGGAAATGGCATTACCATAATCCCTAGGCCGTGCCGAGTTCAACGAGATATCCCGCTTGACCGTAGCTCGCTCGGTCTAGGCACAGCGACCATTAGAAAAGTAGGCCCAAAATGAAGCCTGCAACACAACATCATTTGCTTTTGGGTGACAGCGGAGGAACTGTTAGGTTTAGAAGGACAATTCCACCACAGGAATGTTCCTAAGGTCCTCCCGATCTGTGCAAGCCTAACCTTGACCGTGTGGCATTAACCCTTAACAGTAAAACAGGTTTTTTGATCTCACAGATTACAATAACATCTCTCCCCATAGGAATACATTGCCTGCACCTCTAAATTCAACCTGAAGCCTATGTGGGTTATGAATGCCGTATGAACCTGTCTTCGGTGACAGTCCATCAGAACCACTATGAGGTCTACCTGTGTTGATTCTCAGCTTCCTGAAGCAACCGGAAGTGGTTAAAATCACCCTAAAAGTGTATACCCATACCCTGCCTGCAGTTTGATAGACATAGGGCATTCAACCCTGTGTAGATCAGTCAATTCTTAACGTAAAGACTTAAAACTCAGGATTCTGTAAGAGGCTACCTCAGTCAAGACATGTGTTTACCTATAGCTTCCTGTGCCAACCGGAAGTGCCTTTAATTGGGTCACACTGTCTGTTTCGAAGGGTTAAAAAAGTCACATCTCTCCAAAACTTCATATGTGTGACTAGGTAACCCTTCTGAACTGTAAATCAGTCATTTCTCCCAACAGATGTCAAAGAAAAGCTCCCTCACACACACACAGGAAGGATGGAGTGACAAAGTGCGGTGCTTAAATACACAGAGAGCAGGCAATGGCATTACCATAATCCCTAGGCCGTGCCGAGTTCAACGAGATATCCCGCTTGACCGTAGCTCGCTCGGTCTAGGCGCAGCGACCATTAGAAAAGTAGGCCCAAAATGAAGCCTGCACCACAACATAATTTGCTTTTGGGTGACAGCGGCGGAACCGTTAGGGTGAGAAGGACAATTCCACCACAGGAATGTTCCTAAGGTCCTCCCGATCTGTGCAAGCCTAACCTTGACCGTGTGGCATTAACCCTTAACAGTTAAAAGAAGGTGTTTACATCAAACAGTTTGCATTGATTTCTCTCCCCATAGGAATACATTGCCTGCACCCCTAAATTCAACCTGAAGCCTATGTGGGTTATGAATGCCTTATGAACCTGTCTTCTATGACAGTCCATCAGACCACTATGAGGTCTACCTGTGTCAATTCTAAGCTTCCTGAAGCAACCGGAAGTGGTTAAAATCACCCTAAAAGTGTTTAGAAAAACATAACCTGTCATTATGAAAATCACTATATTCAAACCTGTGTAGATCAGTCAATTCTTAACGTAAAGACTTAAAACTCAGGATTCTGTAAAATAATACCCCAATGAGGATATGTGTTTACTTATAGCTTCCTGTGCCAACCGGAAGTGCCATAATTGGTGTCTCAGGGGCTGTTTCGAAGGGTTAAAAAAGTCACATCGCTCCAAAACTTCATATGTGTGACTAGGTAACCCTTCTGAACTGTAAATCAGTCATTTCTCCCAACAGATGTCAAAGAAAAGCTCCCTCACGCACACACAGGAAGGATGGAGTGACAAAGTGCGGTGCTTAAAGACACAGAGAGCAGGAAATGGCATTACCATAATCCCTAGGCCGTGCCGAGTTCAACGAGATATCCCGCTTGACCGTAGCTCGCTCGGTCGAAGCGCAGCGACCATTAGAAAAGTAGGCCCAAAATGAAGCCTGCACCACAACATCATTTGCTTTTGGGTGACAGCAGCGGAACCGTTAGGTTTAGAAGGACAATTCCACCACAGGAATGTTCCTAAGGTCCTCCCGATCTGTGCAAGCCTAACCTTGACCGTGTGGCATTAACCCTTAACAGTAAAACAGGGTTTTTTGATCTCACAGATTACAATGACATCTCTCCCCATAGGAATACATTGCCTGCTCCCCTAAATTCAACCTGAAGCCTATGTGGGTTATGAATGCCGTATGAACCTGTCTTCTGTAACAGTCCATCAGGCCACTATGAGGTCTACCTGTGTTGAGTCTAAGCTTCCTGGACCAACCGGAAGTGGTTAAAATCACCCTAAAAGTGTTTTGAAAAACATAACCTGTCATTATGAAAATTACTGTATTCAAACCTGTGTAGATCAGTCAATTCTTAACTTAAAGACTTAAAACTCAGGATTCTGTAAGTGGCTATGTCAATGAAGACATGTGTTTACTTATAGCTTCCTGTGCCAACCGGAAGTGCCATAATTGGTGTCTCAGGGGCAGTTTCGAGGGGTTAAAAAAGTCTGATCTCTCCAAGATTTCATATGTGTGACTAGGTAACCCTCCTGAACTGTAAATCAGTCATTTCTCCCAACAGATGTCAAAGAAAAGCTCTCTCACACACACACAGCAAGGATGGAGTGAAAAAGTGCGGTGCTTAAAGACACAGAGAGCAGGAAATGGCATTACCATAATCCCTAGGCCGTGCCGAGTTCAACGAGATATCCCGCTTGACCGTAGCTCGCTCGGTCTAGGCGCAGCGACCATTAGAAAAGTAGGCCCAAAATGAAGCCTGCACCACAACATCATTTGCTTTTGGGTGACAGCGGCGGAACTGTTAGGTTTAGAAGGACAATTCCACCACAGGAATGTTCCTAAGGTCCTCCCGATCTGTGCAAGCCTAACCTTGACCGTGTGGCATTAACCCTTAACAGTAAAACAAGTTTTTTGATCTCACAGATTACAATGACATCTCTCCCCATAGGAATACATTGCCTGCTCCCCTAAATTCAACCTGAAGCCTATGTGGGTTATGAATGCCGTATGAACCTGTCTTCGGTGACAGTCCATCAGAACCACTATGAGGTCTACCTGTGTTGATTCTAAGCTTCCTGAAGCAACCGGAAGTGGTTAAAATCACCCTAAAAGTGTATACCCATACCCTGCCTGCAGTTTGATAGACATAGGGCATTCAACCCTGTGTAGATCAGTCAATTCTTAACGTAAAGACTTAAAACTCAGGATTCTGTAAGAGGCTACCTCAGTCAAGACATGTGTTTACCTATAGCTTCCTGTGCCAACCGGAAGTGCCTTTAATTGGGTCACACTGTCTGTTTCGAAGGGTTAAAAAAGTCTGATCTCTCCAAGATTTCATATGTGTGACTAGGTAACCCTCCTGAACTGTAAATCAGTCATTTCTCCCAACAGATGTCAAAGAAAAGCTCTCTCACACACACACAGGAAGGATGGAGTGAAAAAGTGCGGTGCTTAAAGACACAGAGAGCAGGAAATGGCATTACCATAATCCCTAGGCCGTGCCGAGTTCAACGAGATATCCCGCTTGACCGTAGCTCGCTCGGTCTAGGCGCAGCGACCATTAGAAAAGTAGGCCCAAAATGAAGCCTGCACCACAACATCATTTGCTTTTGGGTGACAGCGGCGGAACTGTTAGGTTTAGAAGGACAATTCCACCACAGGAATGTTCCTAAGGTCCTCCCGATCTGTGCAAGCCTAACCTTGACCGTGTGGCATTAACCCTTAACAGTAAAACAGGTTTTTTGATCTCACAGATTACAATGACATCTCTCCCCATAGGAATACATTGCCTGCTCCCCTAAATTCAACCTGAAGCCTATGTGGGTTATGAATGCCGTATGAACCTGTCTTCGGTGACAGTCCATCAGAACCACTATGAGGTCTACCTGTGTTGATTCTAAGCTTCCTGAAGCAACCGGAAGTGGTTAAAATCACCCTAAAAGTGTATACCCATACCCTGCCTGCAGTTTGATAGACATAGGGCATTCAACCCTGTGTAGATCAGTCAATTCTTAACGTAAAGACTTAAAACTCAGGATTCTGTAAGAGGCTACCTCAGTCAAGACATGTGTTTACCTATAGCTTCCTGTGCCAACCGGAAGTGCCTTTAATTGGGTCACACTGTCTGTTTCGAAGGGTTAAAAAAGTCACATCTCTCCAAAACTTCATATGTGTGACTAGGTAACCCTTCTGAACTGTAAATCAGTCATTTCTCCCAACAGATGTCAAAGAAAAGCTCCCTCACACACACACAGGAAGGATGGAGTGACAAAGTGCGGTGCTTAAAGACACAGAGAGCAGGCCTTACCATAATCCCTAGGCCGTGCCGAGTTCAACGAGATATCCCGCTTGACCGTAGCTCGCTCGGTCTAGGCGCAGCGACCATTAGAAAAGTAGGCCCAAAATGAAGCCTGCCCAACAACGTCATTTGATTTTGGGTGACAGTGAGAGAACCGTTAGGGTGAGAAGCACAGTTCGACCTCAGGTACGTTCCTGAGGTCCTCCCGATCCGTGCAAGCCTAACCTTGACCATGTGGCATTAACCCTTAACAGTTAAAATAAGGTGTTTATATCAAACAGTTTGCATTAATTTCTCTCCCCATAGGA
This sequence comes from Oncorhynchus mykiss, assembly GCF_057628025.1. Lineage (NCBI taxonomy): Eukaryota > Metazoa > Chordata > Actinopteri > Salmoniformes > Salmonidae > Oncorhynchus > Oncorhynchus mykiss. The sequence goes on from NC_143037.1 coordinate 32,989,495, forward strand.
ATACATTGCCTGCACCCCTAAATTCAACCTGAAGCCTATATGGGTTATGAATGCCGTATGAACCTGTCTTCTGTAACAGTCCATCAGGCCACTATGAGGTCTACCTGTGTCAATTCTAAGCTTCCTGAAGCAACCGGAAGTGGTTAAAATCACCCTAAAAGTGTTTAGAAAAACATAACCTGTCATTATGAAAATCACTATATTCAAACCTGTGTAGATCAGTCAATTCTTAACGTAAAGACTTAAAACTCAGGATTCTGTAAGTGGCTATGTCAATGAAGACATGTGTTTACTTATAGCTTCCTGTGCCAACCGGAAGTGCCATAATTGGTGTCTCAGGGGCTGTTTCGAGGGGTTAAAAAAGTCTGATCTCTCCAAGATTTCATATGTGTGACTAGGTAACCCTCCTGAACTGTAAATCAGTAATTTCTCCCAACAGATGTCAAAGAAAAGCTCTCTCACACACACACAGCAAGGATGGAGTGAAAAAGTGCGGTGCTTAAAGACACAGAGAGCAGGAAATGGCATTACCATAATCCCTAGGCCGTGCCGAGTTCAACGAGATATCCCGCTTGACCGTAGCTCGCTCGGTCTAGGCGCAGCGACCATTAGAAAAGTAGGCCCAAAATGAAGCCTGCACCACAACATAATTTGCTTTTGGGTGACAGCGGCGGAACCGTTAGGGTGAGAAGGACAATTCCACCACAGGAATGTTCCTAAGGTCCTCCCAATCTGTGCAAGCCTAACCTTGACCGTGTGGCATTAACCCTTAACAGTTAAAAGAAGGTGTTTACATCAAACAGTTTGCATTGATTTCTCTCCCCATAGGAATACATTGCCTGCACCCCTAAATTCAACCTGAAGCCTATGTGGGTTATGAATGCCTTATGAACCTGTCTTCTATGACAGTCCATCAGACCACTATGAGGTCTACCTGTGTCAATTCTAAGCTTCCTGAAGCAACCGGAAGTGGTTAAAATCACCCTAAAAGTGTTTAGAAAAACATAACCTGTCATTATGAAAATCACTATATTCAAACCTGTGTAGATCAGTCAATTCTTAACGTAAAGACTTAAAACTCAGGATTCTGTAAGTGGCTATGTCAATGAAGACATGTGTTTACTTATAGCTTCCTGTGCCAACCGGAAGTGCCATAATTGGTGTCTCAGGGGCTGTTTCGAGGGGTTAAAAAAGTCTGATCTCTCCAAGATTTCATATGTGTGACTAGGTAACCCTCCTGAACTGTAAATCAGTAATTTCTCCCAACAGATGTCAAAGAAAAGCTCTCTCACACACACACAGCAAGGATGGAGTGAAAAAGTGCGGTGCTTAAAGACACAGAGAGCAGGAAATGGCATTACCATAATCCCTAGGCCGTGCCGAGTTCAACGAGATATCCCGCTTGACCGTAGCTCGCTCGGTCTAGGCGCAGCGACCATTAGAAAAGTAGGCCCAAAATGAAGCCTGCACCACAACATCATTTGCTTTTGGGTGACAGCGGCGGAACTGTTAGGTTTAGAAGGACAATTCCACCACAGGAATGTTCCTAAGGTCCTCCCGATCTGTGCAAGCCTAACCTTGACCGTGTGGCATTAACCCTTAACAGTAAAACAGGTTTTTTGATCTCACAGATTACAATGACATCTCTCCCCATAGGAATACATTGCCTGCTCCCCTAAATTCAACCTGAAGCCTATGTGGGTTATGAATGCCGTATGAACCTGTCTTTGGTGACAGTCCATCAGAACCACTATGAGGTCTACCTGTGTTGATTCTAAGCTTCCTGAAGCAACCGGAAGTGGTTAAAATCACCCTAAAAGTGTATACCCATACCCTGCCTGCAGTTTGATAGACATAGGGCATTCAACCCTGTGTAGATCAGTCAATTCTTAACGTAAAGACTTAAAACTCAGGATTCTGTAAGAGGCTACCTCAGTCAAGACATGTGTTTACCTATAGCTTCCTGTGCCAACCGGAAGTGCCTTTAATTGGGTCACACTGTCTGTTTCGAAGGGTTAAAAAAGTCACATCTCTCCAAAACTTCATATGTGTGACTAGGTAACCCTTCTGAACTGTAAATCAGTCATTTCTCCCAACAGATGTCAAAGAAAAGCTCCCTCACACACGCACAGGAAGGATGGAGTGACAAAGTGCGGTGCTTAAAGACACAGAGAGCAGGCCTTACCATAATCCCTAGGCCGTGCCGAGTTCAACGAGATATCCCGCTTGACCGTAGCTCGCTCGGTCTAGGCGCAGCGACCATTAGAAAAGTAGGCCCAAAATGAAGCCTGCCCAACAACGTCATTTGATTTTGGGTGACAGTGAGAGAACCGTTAGGGTGAGAAGCACAGTTCGACCTCAGGTACGTTCCTGAGGTCCTCCCGATCCGTGCAAGCCTAACCTTGACCATGTGGCATTAACCCTTAACAGTTAAAATAAGGTGTTTATATCAAACAGTTTGCATTAATTTCTCTCCCCATAGGAATACATTGCCTGCACCCCTAAATTCAACCTGAAGCCTATATGGGTTATGAATGCCGTATGAACCTGTCTTCTGTAACAGTCCATCAGGCCACTATGAGGTCTACCTGTGTCAATTCTAAGCTTCCTGAAGCAACCGGAAGTGGTTAAAATCACCCTAAAAGTGTTTAGAAAAACATAACCTGTCATTATGAAAATCACTATATTCAAACCTGTGTAGATCAGTCAATTCTTAACGTAAAGACTTAAAACTCAGGATTCTGTAAGTGGCTATGTCAATGAAGACATGTGTTTACTTATAGCTTCCTGTGCCAACCGGAAGTGCCATAATTGGTGTCTCAGGGGCTGTTTCGAGGGGTTAAAAAAGTCTGATCTCTCCAAGATTTCATATGTGTGACTAGGTAACCCTCCTGAACTGTAAATCAGTAATTTCTCCCAACAGATGTCAAAGAAAAGCTCTCTCACACACACACAGCAAGGATGGAGTGAAAAAGTGCGGTGCTTAAAGACACAGAGAGCAGGAAATGGCATTACCATAATCCCTAGGCCGTGCCGAGTTCAACGAGATATCCCGCTTGACCGTAGCTCGCTCGGTCTAGGCGCAGCGACCATTAGAAAAGTAGGCCCAAAATGAAGCCTGCACCACAACATAATTTGCTTTTGGGTGACAGCGGCGGAACCGTTAGGGTGAGAAGGACAATTCCACCACAGGAATGTTCCTAAGGTCCTCCCAATCTGTGCAAGCCTAACCTTGACCGTGTGGCATTAACCCTTAACAGTTAAAAGAAGGTGTTTACATCAAACAGTTTGCATTGATTTCTCTCCCCATAGGAATACATTGCCTGCACCCCTAAATTCAACCTGAAGCCTATGTGGGTTATGAATGCCTTATGAACCTGTCTTCTATGACAGTCCATCAGACCACTATGAGGTCTACCTGTGTCAATTCTAAGCTTCCTGAAGCAACCGGAAGTGGTTAAAATCACCCTAAAAGTGTTTAGAAAAACATAACCTGTCATTATGAAAATCACTATATTCAAACCTGTGTAGATCAGTCAATTCTTAACGTAAAGACTTAAAACTCAGGATTCTGTAAGTGGCTATGTCAATGAAGACATGTGTTTACTTATAGCTTCCTGTGCCAACCGGAAGTGCCATAATTGGTGTCTCAGGGGCTGTTTCGAGGGGTTAAAAAAGTCTGATCTCTCCAAGATTTCATATGTGTGACTAGGTAACCCTCCTGAACTGTAAATCAGTAATTTCTCCCAACAGATGTCAAAGAAAAGCTCTCTCACACACACACAGCAAGGATGGAGTGAAAAAGTGCGGTGCTTAAAGACACAGAGAGCAGGAAATGGCATTACCATAATCCCTAGGCCGTGCCGAGTTCAACGAGATATCCCGCTTGACCGTAGCTCGCTCGGTCTAGGCGCAGCGACCATTAGAAAAGTAGGCCCAAAATGAAGCCTGCACCACAACATCATTTGCTTTTGGGTGACAGCGGCGGAACTGTTAGGTTTAGAAGGACAATTCCACCACAGGAATGTTCCTAAGGTCCTCCCGATCTGTGCAAGCCTAACCTTGACCGTGTGGCATTAACCCTTAACAGTAAAACAGGTTTTTTGATCTCACAGATTACAATGACATCTCTCCCCATAGGAATACATTGCCTGCTCCCCTAAATTCAACCTGAAGCCTATGTGGGTTATGAATGCCGTATGAACCTGTCTTTGGTGACAGTCCATCAGAACCACTATGAGGTCTACCTGTGTTGATTCTAAGCTTCCTGAAGCAACCGGAAGTGATTAAAATCACCCTAAAAGTGTATACCCATACCCTGCCTGCAGTTTGATAGACATAGGGCATTCAACCCTGTGTAGATCAGTCAATTCTTAACGTAAAGACTTAAAACTCAGGATTCTGTAAGAGGCTACCTCAGTCAAGACATGTGTTTACCTATAGCTTCCTGTGCCAACCGGAAGTGCCTTTAATTGGGTCACACTGTCTGTTTCGAAGGGTTAAAAAAGTCACATCTCTCCAAAACTTCATATGTGTGACTAGGTAACCCTTCTGAACTGTAAATCAGTCATTTCTCCCAACAGATGTCAAAGAAAAGCTCCCTCACACACACACAGGAAGGATGGAGTGACAAAGTGCGGTGCTTAAATACACAGAGAGCAGGCAATGGCATTACCATAATCCCTAGGCCGTGCCGAGTTCAACGAGATATCCCGCTTGACCGTAGCTCGCTCGGTCTAGGCGCAGCGACCATTAGAAAAGTAGGCCCAAAATGAAGCCTGCACCACAACATAATTTGCTTTTGGGTGACAGCGGCGGAACCGTTAGGGTGAGAAGGACAATTCCACCACAGGAATGTTCCTAAGGTCCTCCCAATCTGTGCAAGCCTAACCTTGACCGTGTGGCATTAACCCTTAACAGTTAAAAGGTGTTTACATCAAACAGTTTGCATTGATTTCTCTCCCCATAGGAATACATTGCCTGCACCCCTAAATTCAACCTGAAGCCTATGTGGGTTATGAATGCCTTATGAATCTGTCTTCTATGACAGTCCATCAGACCACTATGAGGTCTACCTGTGTCAATTCTAAGCTTCCTGAAGCAACCGGAAGTGGTTAAAATCACCCTAAAAGTGTTTAGAAAAACATAACCTGTCATTATGAAAATCACTATATTCAAACCTGTGTAGATCAGTCAATTCTTAACGTAAAGACTTAAAACTCAGGATTCTGTAAGTGGCTATGTCAATGAAGACATGTGTTTACTTATAGCTTCCTGTGCCAACCGGAAGTGCCATAATTGGTGTCTCAGGGGCTGTTTCGAGGGGTTAAAAAAGTCTGATCTCTCCAAGATTTCATATGTGTGACTAGGTAACCCTCCTGAACTGTAAATCAGTCATTTCTCCCAACAGATGTCAAAGAAAAGCTCTCTCACACACACACAGCAAGGATGGAGTGAAAAAGTGCGGTGCTTAAAGACACAGAGAGCAGGAAATGGCATTACCATAATCCCTAGGCCGTGCCGAGTTCAACGAGATATCCCGCTTGACCGTAGCTCGCTCGGTCTAGGCGCAGCGACCATTAGAAAAGTAGGCCCAAAATGAAGCCTGCACCACAACATCATTTGCTTTTGGGTGACAGCGGCGGAACTGTTAGGTTTAGAAGGACAATTCCACCACAGGAATGTTCCTAAGGTCCTCCCGATCTGTGCAAGCCTAACCTTGACCGTGTGGCATTAACCCTTAACAGTAAAACAGGTTTTTTGATCTCACAGATTACAATGACATCTCTCCCCATAGGAATACATTGCCTGCTCCCCTAAATTCAACCTGAAGCCTATGTGGGTTATGAATGCCGTATGAACCTGTCTTTGGTGACAGTCCATCAGAACCACTATGAGGTCTACCTGTGTTGATTCTAAGCTTCCTGAAGCAACCGGAAGTGGTTAAAATCACCCTAAAAGTGTATACCCATACCCTGCCTGCAGTTTGATAGACATAGGGCATTCAACCCTGTGTAGATCAGTCAATTCTTAACGTAAAGACTTAAAACTCAGGATTCTGTAAGAGGCTACCTCAGTCAAGACATGTGTTTACCTATAGCTTCCTGTGCCAACCGGAAGTGCCTTTAATTGGGTCACACTGTCTGTTTCGAAGGGTTAAAAAAGTCACATCTCTCCAAAACTTCATATGTGTGACTAGGTAACCCTTCTGAACTGTAAATCCGTCATTTCTCCCAACAGATGTCAAAGAAAAGCTCCCTCACACACACACAGGAAGGATGGAGTGACAAAGTGCGGTGCTTAAAGACACAGAGAGCAGGCCTTACCATAATCCCTAGGCCGTGCCGAGTTCAACGAGATATCCCGCTTGACCGTAGCTCGCTCGGTCTAGGCGCAGCGACCATTAGAAAAGTAGGCCCAAAATGAAGCCTGCCCAACAACGTCATTTGATTTTGGGTGACAGTGAGAGAACCGTTAGGGTGAGAAGCACAGTTCGACCTCAGGTACGTTCCTGAGGTCCTCCCGATCCGTGCAAGCCTAACCTTGACCATGTGGCATTAACCCTTAACAGTTAAAATAAGGTGTTTATATCAAACAGTTTGCATTAATTTCTCTCCCCATAGGAATACATTGCCTGCACCCCTAAATTCAACCTGAAGCCTATATGGGTTATGAATGCCGTATGAACCTGTCTTCTGTAACAGTCCATCAGGCCACTATGAGGTCTACCTGTGTTGATTCTAAGCTTCCTGGACCAACCGGAAGTGGTTAAAATCACCCTAAAAGTGTTTTGAAAAACATAACCTGTCATTATGAAAATCACTGTATTCAAACCTGTGTAGATCAGTCAATTCTTAACTTAAAGACTTAAAACTCAGGATTCTGTAAGTGGCTATGTCAATGAAGACATGTGTTTACTTATAGCTTCCTGTGCCAACCGGAAGTGCCATAATTGGTGTCTCAGGGGCTGTTTCGAGGGGTTAAAAAAGTCTGATCTCTCCAAGATTTCATATGTGTGACTAGGTAACCCTCCTGAACTGTAAATCAGTCATTTCTCCCAACAGATGTCAAAGAAAAGCTCTCTCACACACACACAGCAAGGATGGAGTGAAAAAGTGCGGTGCTTAAAGACACAGAGAGCAGGAAATGGCATTACCATAATCCCTAGGCCGTGCCGAGTTCAACGAGATATCCCGCTTGACCGTAGCTCGCTCGGTCTAGGCGCAGCGACCATTAGAAAAGTAGGCCCAAAATGAAGCCTGCACCACAACATCATTTGCTTTTGGGTGACAGTGGCGGAACTGTTAGGTTTAGAAGGACAATTCCACCACAGGAATGTTCCTAAGGTCCTCCCGATCTGTGCAAGCCTAACCTTGACCGTGTGGCATTAACCCTTAACAGTAAAACAGTTTTTTTGATCTCACAGATTACAATGACATCTCTCCCCATAGGAATACATTGCCTGCTCCCCTAAATTCAACCTGAAGCCTATGTGGGTTATGAATGCCGTATGAACCTGTCTTTGGTGACAGTCCATCAGAACCACTATGAGGTCTACCTGTGTTGATTCTAAGCTTCCTGAAGCAACCGGAAGTGGTTAAAATCACCCTAAAAGTGTATACCCATACCCTGCCTGCAGTTTGATAGACATAGGGCATTCAACCCTGTGTAGATCAGTCAATTCTTAACGTAAAGACTTAAAACTCAGGATTCTGTAAGAGGCTACCTCAGTCAAGACATGTGTTTACCTATAGCTTCCTGTGCCAACCGGAAGTGCCTTTAATTGGGTCACACTGTCTGTTTCGAAGGGTTAAAAAAGTCACATCTCTCCAAAACTTCATATGTGTGACTAGGTAACCCTTCTGAACTGTAAATCAGTCATTTCTCCCAACAGATGTCAAAGAAAAGCTCCCTCACACACACACAGGAAGGATGGAGTGACAAAGTGCGGTGCTTAAATACACAGAGAGCAGGCAATGGCATTACCATAATCCCTAGGCCGTGCCGAGTTCAACGAGATATCCCGCTTGACCGTAGCTCGCTCGGTCTAGGCGCAGCGACCATTAGAAAAGTAGGCCCAAAATGAAGCCTGCACCACAACATAATTTGCTTTTGGGTGACAGCGGCGGAACCGTTAGGTTTAGAAGGACAATTCCACCACAGGAATGTTCCTAAGATCCTCCCGATCTGTGCAAACCTTGACCGTGTGGCATTAACCCTTAACAGTTAAAAGAAGGTGTTTACATCAAACAGTTTGCATTGATTTCTCTCCCCATAGGAATACATTGCCTGCACCCCTAAATTCAACCTGAAGCCTATATGGGTTATGAATGCCGTATGAACCTGTCTTCTGTAACAGTCCATCAGGCCACTATGAGGTCTACCTGTGTTGATTCTAAGCTTCCTGAAGCAACCGGAAGTGGTTAAAATCACCCTAAAAGTGTATATCCATTCCCTGCCTGCAGTTTGATAGACATAGTGCATTCAACCCTGTGTAAATCAGTCAATTCTTAACGTAAAGACTTAAAACTCAGGATTCTGTAAAATAATACCCCAATGAGGATATGTGTTTACTTATAGCTTCCTGTGCCAACCGGAAGTGCCATAATTGGTGTCTCAGGGGCTGTTTCGAAGGGTTAAAAAAGTCACATCGCTCCAAAACTTCATATGTGTGACTAGGTAACCCTTCTGAACTGTAAATCAGTCATTTCTCCCAACAGATGTCAAAGAAAAGCTCCCTCACACACACACAGGAAGGATGGATTGACAAAGTGCGGTGCTTAAAGACACAGAGAGCAGGAAATGGCATTACCATAATCTCTAGGCCGTGCCGAGTTCAACGAGATATCCCGCTTGACCGTAGCTCGTTCGGTCGAAGCGCAGCGACCATTAGAAAAGTAGGCCCAAAATGAAGCCTGCCCAACAACGTCATTTGATTTTGGGTGATAGTGAGAGAACCGTTAGGGTGAGAAGCACAGTTCGACCTCAGGTACGTTCCTGAGGTCCCCCCGATCCGTGCAAGCCTAACCTTGACCATGTGGCATTAACCTTTAACAGTTAAAATAAGGTGTTTATATCAAACAGTTTGCATTGATTTCTCTCCCCATAGGAATACATTGCCTGCACCCCTAAATTCAACCTGAAGCCTATATGGGTTATGAATGCCGTATGACCTGTCTTCTGTAACAGTCCATCAGGCCACTATGAGGTCTACCTGTGTTGATTCTAAGCTTCCTGGACCAACCGGAAGTGGTTAAAATCACCCTAAAAGTGTTTTGAAAAACATAACCTGTCATTATGAAAATCACTGTATTCAAACCTGTGTAGATCAGTCAATTCTTAACTTAAAGACTTAAAACTCAGGATTCTGTAAGTGGCTATGTCAATGAAGACATGTGTTTACTTATAGCTTCCTGTGCCAACCGGAAGTGCCATAATTGGTGTCTCAGGGGCTGTTTCGAGGGGTTAAAAAAGTCTGATCTCTCCAAGATTTCATGTGTGTGACTAGGTAACCCTCCTGAACTGTAAATCAGTCATTTCTCCCAACAGATGTCAAAGAAAAGCTCTCTCACACACACACAGCAAGGATGGAGTGAAAAAGTGCGGTGCTTAAAGACACAGAGAGCAGGAAATGGCATTACCATAATCCCTAGGCCGTGCCGAGTTCAACGAGATATCCCGCTTGACCGTAGCTCGCTCGGTCTAGGCACAGCGACCATTAGAAAAGTAGGCCCAAAATGAAGCCTGCACCACAACATCATTTGCTTTTGGGTGACAGCGGAGGAACTGTTAGGTTTAGAAGGACAATTCCACCACAGGAATGTTCCTAAGGTCCTCCCGATCTGTGCAAGCCTAACCTTGACCGTGTGGCATTAACCCTTAACAGTAAAACAGGTTTTTTGATCTCACAGATTACAATAACATCTCTCCCCATAGGAATACATTGCCTGCACCTCTAAATTCAACCTGAAGCCTATGTGGGTTATGAATGCCGTATGAACCTGTCTTCGGTGACAGTCCATCAGAACCACTATGAGGTCTACCTGTGTTGATTCTAAGCTTCCTGAAGCAACCGGAAGTGGTTAAAATCACCCTAAAAGTGTATACCCATACCCTGCCTGCAGTTTGATAGACATAGGGCATTCAACCCTGTGTAGATCAGTCAATTCTTAACGTAAAGACTTAAAACTCAGGATTCTGTAAGAGGCTACCTCAGTCAAGACATGTGTTTACCTATAGCTTCCTGTGCCAACCGGAAGTGCCTTTAATTGGGTCACACTGTCTGTTTCGAAGGGTTAAAAAAGTCAGATCTCTCCAAAACTTCATATGTGTGAATAGGTAACCCTCCTGAACTGTAAATCAGTAATTTCTCCCAACAGATGTCAAAGAAAAGCTCCCTCACACACACACAGGAAGGATGGAGTGACAAAGTGCGGTGCTTAAAGACACAGAGAGCAGGCCTTACCATAATCCCTAGGCCGTGCCGAGTTCAACGAGATATCCCGCTTGACCGTAGCTCGCTCGGTCTAGGCGCAGCGACCATTAGAAAAGTAGGCCCAAAATGAAGCCTGCCCAACACCGTCATTTGATTTTGGGTGACAGTGAGAGAACCGTTAGGGTGAGAAGCACAGTTCGACCTCAGGTACGTTCCTGAGGTCCTCCCGATCCGTGCAAGCCTAACCTTGACCATGTGGCATTAACCCTTAACAGTTAAAATAAGGTGTTTATATCAAACAGTTTGCATTGATTTCTCTCCCCATAGGAATACATTGCCTGCACCCCTAAATTCAACCTGAAGCCTATATGGGTTATGAATGCCGTATGAACCTGTCTTCTGTAACAGTCCATCAGGCCACTATGAGGTCTACCTGTGTTGATTCTAAGCTTCCTGGACCAACCGGAAGTGGTTAAAATCACCCTAAAAGTGTTTTGAAAAACATAACCTGTCATTATGAAAATCACTGTATTCAAACCTGTGTAGATCAGTCAATTCTTAACTTAAAGACTTAAAACTCAGGATTATGTAAGTGGCTATGTCAATCAAGACATGTGTTTACTTATAGCTTCCTGTGCCAACCGGAAGTGCCATAATTGGTGTCTCAGGGGCTGTTTCGAGGGGTTAAAAAAGTCAGATCTCTCCAAGATTTCATATGTGTGACTAGGTAACCCTCCTGAACTGTAAATCAGTCATTTCTCCCAACAGATGTCAAAGAAAAGCTCCCTCACACACACACAGGAAGGATGGAGTGACAAAGTGCGGTGCTTAAAGACACAGAGAGCAGGCCTTACCATAATCCCTAGGCCGTGCCGAGTTCAACGAGATATCCCGCTTGACCGTAGCTCGCTCGTTCTAGGCGCAGCGACCATTAGAAAAGTAGGCCCAAAATGAAGCCTGCCCAACAACGTCATTTGATTTTGGGTGACAGTGAGAGAACCGTTAGGGTGAGAAGCACAGTTCGACCTCAGGTACGTTCCTGAGGTCCTCCCGATCCGTGCAAACCTAACCTTGACCATGTGGCATTAACCCTTAACAGTTAAAATAAGGTGTTTATATCAAACAGTTTGCATTGATTTCTCTCCCCATAGGAATACATTGCCTGCACCCCTAAATTCAACCTGAAGCCTATATGGGTTATGAATGCCGTATGAACCTGTCTTCGGTAACAGTCCATCAGGCCACTATGAGGTCTACCTGTGTTGATTCTAAGCTTCCTGGACCAACCGGAAGTGGTTAAAATCACCCTAAAAGTGTTTTGAAAAACATAACCTGTCATTATGAAAATCACTGTATTCAAACCTGTGTAGATCAGTCAATTCTTAACTTAAAGACTTAAAACTCAGGATTCTGTAAGTGGCTATGTCAATGAAGACATGTGTTTACTTATAGCTTCCTGTGCCAACCGGAAGTGCCATAATTGGTGTCTCAGGGGCTGTTTCGAGGGGTTAAAAAAGTCTGATCTCTCCAAGATTTCATATGTGTGACTAGGTAACCCTCCTGAACTGTAAATCAGTCATTTCTCCCAACAGATGTCAAAGAAAAGCTCTCTCACACACACACAGCAAGGATGGAATGAAAAAGTGCGGTGCTTAAAGACACAGAGAGCAGGAAATGGCATTACCATAACCCCTAGGCCGTGCCGAGTTCAACGAGATATCCCGCTTGACCGTAGCTCGCTCGGTCTAGGCGCAGCGACCATTAGAAAAGTAGGCCCAAAATGAAGCCTGCACCACAACATCATTTGCTTTTGGGTGACAGCGGCGGAACCGTTAGGTTTAGAAGGACAATTCCACCACAGGAATGTTCCTAAGATCCTCCCGATCTGTGCAAACCTTGACCGTGTGGCATTAACCCTTAACAGTTAAAAGAAGGTGTTTACATCAAACAGTTTGCATTGATTTCTCTCCCCATAGGAATACATTGCCTGCACCCCTAAATTCAACCTGAAGCCTATATAGGTTATGAATGCCGTATGAACCTGTCTTCTGTAACAGTCCATCAGGCCACTATGAGGTCTACCTGTGTTGATTCTAAGCTTCCTGAAGCAACCGGAAGTGGTTAAAATCACCCTAAAAGTGTATATCCATTCCCTGCCTGCAGTTTGATAGACATAGTGCATTCAACCCTGTGTAAATCAGTCAATTCTTAACGTAAAGACTTAAAACTCAGGATTCTGTAAAATAATACCCCAATGAGGATATGTGTTTACTTATAGCTTCCTGTGCCAACCGGAAGTGCCATAATTGGTGTCTCAGGGGCTGTTTCGAAGGGTTAAAAAAGTCACATCGCTCCAAAACTTCATATGTGTGACTAGGTAACCCTTCTGAACTGTAAATCAGTCATTTCTCCCAACAGATGTCAAAGAAAAGCTCCCTCACACACACACAGGAAGGATGGAGTGACAAAGTGCGGTGCTTAAAGACACAGAGAGCAGGAAATGGCATTACCATAATCTCTAGGCCGTGCCGAGTTCAACGAGATATCCCGCTTGACCGTAGCTCGTTCGGTCGAAGCGCAGCGACCATTAGAAAAGTAGGCCCAAAATGAAGCCTGCACCACAACATCATTTGATTTTGGGTGACAGTGAGAGAACCGTTAGGGTGAGAAGCACAGTTCGACCTCAGGTACGTTCCTGAGGTCCTCCCGATCCGTGCAAGCCTAACCTTGACCATGTGGCATTAACCCTTAACAGTTAAAATAAGGTGTTTATATCAAACAGTTTGCATTGATTTCTCTCCCCATAGGAATACATTGCCTGCACCCCTAAATTCAACCTGAAGCCTATATGGGTTATGAATGCCGTATGAACCTGTCTTCTGTAACAGTCCATCAGGCCACTATGAGGTCTACCTGTGTTGATTCTAAGCTTCCTGGACCAACCGGAAGTGGTTAAAATCACCCTAAAAGTGTTTTGAAAAACATAACCTGTCATTATGAAAATCACTGTATTCAAACCTGTGTAGATCAGTCAATTCTTAACTTAAAGACTTAAAACTCAGGATTCTGTAAGTGGCTATGTCAATGAAGACATGTGTTTACTTATAGCTTCCTGTGCCAACCGGAAGTGCCATAATTGGTGTCTCAGGGGCTGTTTCGAGGGGTTAAAAAAGTCTGATCTCTCCAAGATTTCATGTGTGTGACTAGGTAACCCTCCTGAACTGTAAATCAGTCATTTCTCCCAACAGATGTCAAAGAAAAGCTCTCTCACACACACACAGCAAGGATGGAGTGAAAAAGTGCGGTGCTTCAAGACACAGAGAGCAGGAAATGGCATTACCATAATCCCTAGGCCGTGCCGAGTTCAACGAGATATCCCGCTTGACCGTAGCTCGCTCGGTCTAGGCACAGCGACCATTAGAAAAGTAGGCCCAAAATGAAGCCTGCACCACAACATCATTTGCTTTTGGGTGACAGCGGAGGAACTGTTAGGTTTAGAAGGACAATTCCACCACAGGAATGTTCCTAAGGTCCTCCCGATCTGTGCAAGCCTAACCTTGACCGTGTGGCATTAACCCTTAACAGTAAAACAGGTTTTTTGATCTCACAGATTACAATGACATCTCTCCCCATAGGAATACATTGCCTGCACCTCTAAATTCAACCTGAAGCCTATGTGGGTTATGAATGCCGTATGAACCTGTCTTCGGTGACAGTCCATCAGAACCACTATGAGGTCTACCTGTGTTGATTCTAAGCTTCCTGAAGCAACCGGAAGTGGTTAAAATCACCCTAAAAGTGTATACCCATACCCTGCCTGCAGTTTGATAGACATAGGGCATTCAACCCTGTGTAGATCAGTCAATTCTTAACGTAAAGACTTAAAACTCAGGATTCTGTAAGAGGCTACCTCAGTCAAGACATGTGTTTACCTATAGCTTCCTGTGCCAACCGGAAGTGCCTTTAATTGGGTCACACTACACTGTCTGTTTCGAAGGGTTAAAAAAGTCAGATCTCTCCAAAACTTCATATGTGTTAATAGGTAACCCTTCTGAACTGTAAATCAGTCATTTCTCCCAACAGATGTCAAAGAAAAGCTCCCTCACACACACACAGGAAGGATGGAGTGACAAAGTGCGGTGCTTAAATACACAGAGAGCAGGCAATGGCATTACCATAATCCCTAGGCCGTGCCGAGTTCAACGAGATATCCCGCTTGACCGTAGCTCGCTCGGTCTAGGCGCAGCGACCATTAGAAAAGTAGGCCCAAAATGAAGCCTGCACCACAACATAATTTGCTTTTGGGTGACAGCGGCGGAACCGTTAGGTTTAGAAGGACAATTACACCACAGGAATGTTCCTAAGATCCTCCCGATCTGTGCAAACCTTGACCGTGTGGCATTAACCCTTAACAGTTAAAATAAGGTGTTTATATCAAACAGTTTGCATTGATTTCTCTCCCCATAGGAATACATTGCCTGCACCCCTAAATTCAACCTGAAGCCTATATGGGTTATGAATGCCGTATGAACCTGTCTTCTGTAACAGTCCATCAGGCCACTATGAGGTCTACCTGTGTTGATTCTAAGCTTCCTGAAGCAACCGGAAGTGGTTAAAATCACCCTAAAAGTGTATATCCATTCCCTGCCTGCAGTTTGATAGACATAGTGCATTCAACCCTGTGTAAATCAGTCAATTCTTAACGTAAAGACTTAAAACTCAGGATTCTGTAAAATAGTACCCCAATGAGGATATGTGTTTACTTATAGCTTCCTGTGCCAACCGGAAGTGCCTTTAATTGGGTCACACTGTCTGTTTCGAAGGGTTAAAAAAGTCACATCTCTCCAAAACTTCATATGTGTGACTAGGTAACCCTTCTGAACTGTAAATCAGTCATTTCTCCCAACAGATGTCAAAGAAAAGCTCCCTCACACACACACAGGAAGGATGGAGTGACAAAGTGCGGTGCTTAAAGACACAGAGAGCAGGCCTTACCATAATCCCTAGGCCGTGCCGAGTTCAACGAGATATCCCGCTTGACCGTAGCTCGCTCGGTCTAGGCGCAGCGACCATTAGAAAAGTAGGCCCAAAATGAAGCCTGCCCAACAATGTCATTTGATTTTGGGTGACAGTGAGAGAACCGTTAGGGTGAGAAGCACAGTTCGACCTCAGGTACGTTCCTGAGGTCCTCCCGATCCGTGCAAGCCTAACCTTGACCATGTGGCATTAACCCTTAACAGTTAAAATAAGGTGTTTATATCAAACAGATTACAATGACATCTCTCCCCATAGGAATACATTGCCTGCACCTCTAAATTCAACCTGAAGCCTATGTGGGTTATGAATGCCGTATGAACCTGTCTTCTGTAACAGTCCATCAGGCCACTATGAGGTCTACCTGTGTTGATTCTAAGCTTCCTGAAGCAACCGGAAGTGGTTAAAATCACCCTAAAAGTGTATACCCATACCCTGCCTGCAGTTTGATAGACATAGGGCATTCAACCCTGTGTAGATCAGTCAATTCTTAACGTAAAGACTTAAAACTCAGGATTCTGTAAGAGGCTACCTCAGTCAAGACATGTGTTTACCTATAGCTTCCTGTGCCAACCGGAAGTGCCTTTAATTGGGTCACACTGTCTGTTTCGAAGGGTTAAAAAAGTCACATATCTCCAAAACTTCATATGTGTGACTAGGTAACCCTTCTGAACTGTAAATCAGTCATTTCTCCCAACAGATGTCAAAGTAAAGCTCCCTCACACACACACAGGAAGGATGGAGTGACAAAGTGCGGTGCTTAAATACACAGAGAGCAGGCAATGGCATTACCATAATCCCTAGGCCGTGCCGAGTTCAACGAGATATCCCGCTTGACCGTAGCTCGCTCGGTCTAGGCGCAGCGACCATTAGAAAAGTAGGCCCAAAATGAAGCCTGCACCACAACATAATTTGCTTTTGGGTGACAGCGGCGGAACCGTTAGGTTTAGAAGGACAATTACACCACAGGAATGTTCCTAAGATCCTCCCGATCTGTGCAAACCTTGACCGTGTGGCATTAACCCTTAACAGTTAAAATAAGGTGTTTATATCAAACAGTTTGCATTGATTTCTCTCCCCATAGGAATACATTGCCTGCACCCCTAAATTCAACCTGAAGCCTATATGGGTTATGAATGCCGTATGAACCTGTCTTCTGTAACAGTCCATCAGGCCACTATGAGGTCTACCTGTGTTGATTCTAAGCTTCCTGAAGCAACCGGAAGTGGTTAAAATCACCCTAAAAGTGTATATCCATTCCCTGCCTGCAGTTTGATAGACATAGTGCATTCAACCCTGTGTAAATCAGTCAATTCTTAACGTAAAGACTTAAAACTCAGGATTCTGTAAAATAGTACCCCAATGAGGATATGTGTTTACTTATAGCTTCCTGTGCCAACCGGAAGTGCCTTTAATTGGGTCACACTGTCTGTTTCGAAGGGTTAAAAAAGTCACATCTCTCCAAAACTTCATATGTGTGACTAGGTAACCCTTCTGAACTGTAAATCAGTCATTTCTCCCAACAGATGTCAAAGAAAAGCTCCCTCACACACACACAGGAAGGATGGAGTGACAAAGTGCGGTGCTTAAAGACACAGAGAGCAGGCCTTACCATAATCCCTAGGCCGTGCCGAGTTCAACGAGATATCCCGCTTGACCGTAGCTCGCTCGGTCTAGGCGCAGCGACCATTAGAAAAGTAGGCCCAAAATGAAGCCTGCCCAACAATGTCATTTGATTTTGGGTGACAGTGAGAGAACCGTTAGGGTGAGAAGCACAGTTCGACCTCAGGTACGTTCCTGAGGTCCTCCCGATCCGTGCAAGCCTAACCTTGACCATGTGGCATTAACCCTTAACAGTTAAAATAAGGTGTTTATATCAAACAGTTTGCATTGATTTCTCTCCCCATAGGAATACATTGCCTGCACCCCTAAATTCAACCTGAAGCCTATATGGGTTATGAATGCCGTATGAACCTGTCTTCTGTAACAGTCCATCAGGCCACTATGAGGTCTACCTGTGTTGATTCTAAGCTTCCTGAAGCAACCGGAAGTGGTTAAAATCACCCTAAAAGTGTATATCCATTCCCTGCCTGCAGTTTGATAGACATAGTGCATTCAACCCTGTGTAAATCAGTCAATTCTTAACGTAAAGACTTAAAACTCAGGATTCTGTAAAATAGTACCCCAATGAGGATATGTGTTTACTTATAGCTTCCTGTGCCAACCGGAAGTGCCTTTAATTGGGTCACACTGTCTTTTTCGAAGGGTTAAAAAAGTCACATCTCTCCAAAACTTCATATGTGTGACTAGGTAACCCTTCTGAACTGTAAATCAGTCATTTCTCCCAACAGATGTCAAAGAAAAGCTCCCTCACACACACACAGGAAGGATGGAGTGACAAAGTGCGGTGCTTAAAGACACAGAGAGCAGGCCTTACCATAATCCCTAGGCCGTGCCGAGTTCAACGAGATATCCCGCTTGACCATTGCTCGCTCGGTCTAGGCGCAGCGACCATTAGAAAAGTAGGCCCAAAATGAAGCCTGCCCAACAACGTCATTTGATTTTGGGTGACAGTGAGAGAACCGTTAGGGTGAGAAGCACAGTTCGACCTCAGGTACGTTCCTGAGGTCCTCCCGATCCGTGCAAGCCTAACCTTGACCATGTGGCATTAACCCTTAACAGTTAAAATAAGGTGTTTATATCAAACAGTTTGCATTGATTTCTCTCCCCATAGGAATACATTGCCTGCACCCCTAAATTCAACCTGAAGCCTATATGGGTTATGAATGCCGTATGAACCTGTCTTCTGTAACAGTCCATCAGGCCACTATGAGGTCTACCTGTGTTGATTCTAAGCTTCCTGGACCAACCGGAAGTGGTTAAAATCACCCTAAAAGTGTTTTGAAAAACATAACCTGTCATTATGAAAATCACTGTATTCAAACCTGTGTAGATCAGTCAATTCTTAACTTAAAGACTTAAAACTCAGGATTCTGTAAGTGGCTATGTCAATGAAGACATGTGTTTACTTATAGCTTCCTGTGCCAACCGGAAGTGCCATAATTGGTGTCTCAGGGGCTGTTTCGAGGGGTTAAAAAAGTCTGATCTCTCCAAGATTTCATATGTGTGACTAGGTAACCCTCCTGAAATGTAAATCAGTCATTTCTCCCAACAGATGTCAAAGAAAAGCTCTCTCACACACACACAGCAAGGATGGAATGAAAAAGTGCGGTGCTTAAAGACACAGAGAGCAGGAAATGGCATTACCATAATCCCTAGGCCGTGCCGAGTTCAACGAGATATCCCGCTTGACCGTAGCTCGCTCGGTCTAAGCGCAGCGACCATTAGAAAAGTAGGCCCAAAATGAAGCCTGCACCACAACATCATTTGCTTTTGGGTGACAGCGGAGGAACTGTTAGGTTTAGAAGGACAATTCCACCACAGGAATGTTCCTAAGGTCCTCCCGATCTGTGCAAGCCTAACCTTGACCGTGTGGCATTAACCCTTAACAGTAAAACAGGTTTTTTGATCTCACAGATTACAATAACATCTCTCCCCATAGGAATACATTGCCTGCACCTCTAAATTCAACCTGAAGCCTATGTGGGTTATGAATGCCGTATGAACCTGTCTTCGGTGACAGTCCATCAGAACCACTATGAGGTCTACCTGTGTTGATTCTAAGCTTCCTGAAGCAACCGGAAGTGGTTAAAATCACCCTAAAAGTGTATACCCATACCCTGCCTGCAGTTTGATAGACATAGGGCATTCAACCCTGTGTAGATCAGTCAATTCTTAACGTAAAGACTTAAAACTCAGGATTCTGTAAGAGGCTACCTCAGTCAAGACATGTGTTTACCTATAGCTTCCTGTGCCAACCGGAAGTGCCTTTAATTGGGTCACACTGTCTGTTTCGAAGGGTTAAAAAAGTCAGATCTCTCCAAAACTTCATATGTGTGAATAGGTAACCCTTCTGAACTGTAAATCAGTCATTTCTCCCAACAGATGTCAAAGAAAAGCTCCCTCACACACACACACAGGAAGGATGGAGTGACAAAGTGCGGTGCTTAAATACACAGAGAGCAGACAATGGCATTACCATAATCCCTAGGCCGTGCCGAGTTCAACGAGATATCCCGCTTGACCGTAGCTCGCTCGGTCTAGGCGCAGCGACCATTAGAAAAGTAGGCCCAAAATGAAGCCTGCACCACAACATAATTTGCTTTTGGGTGACAGCGGCGGAACCGTTAGGTTTAGAAGGACAATTCCACCACAGGAATGTTCCTAAGGTCCTCCCGATCTGTGCAAGCCTAACCTTGACCGTGTGGCATTAACCCTTAACAGTTAAAAGAAGGTGTTTACATCAAACAGTTTGCATTGATTTCTCTCCCCATAGGAATTCATTGCCTGCACCCCTAAATTCAACCTGAAGCCTATGTGGGTTATGAATGCCTTATGAACCTGTCTTCTATGACAGTCCATCAGACCACTATGAGGTCTACCTGTGTCAATTCTAAGCTTCCTGAAGCAACCGGAAGTGGTTAAAATCACCCTAAAAGTGTTTTGAAAAACATAACCTGTCATTATGAAAATCACTATATTCAAACCTGTGTAGATCAGTCAATTCTTAACTTAAAGACTTAAAACTCAGGATTATGTAAGTGGCTATGTCAATCAAGACATGTGTTTACTTATAGCTTCCTGTGCCAACCGGAAGTGCCATAATTGGTGTCTCAGGGGCTGTTTCGAAGGGTTAAAAAAGTCACATCTCTCCAAAACTTCATATGTGTGACTAGGTAACCCTTCTGAACTGTAAATCAGTCATTTCTCCCAACAGATGTCAAAGAAAAGCTCTCTCACACACACACAGCAAGGATGGAATGAAAAAGTGCGGTGCTTAAAGACACAGAGAGCAGGAAATGGCATTACCATAACCCCTAGGCCGTGCCGAGTTCAACGAGATATCCCGCTTGACCGTAGCTCGCTCGGTCTAGGCGCAGCGACCATTAGAAAAGTAGGCCCAAAATGAAGCCTGCACCACAACATAATTTGCTTTTGGGTGACAGCGGCGGAACCGTTAGGTTTAGAAGGACAATTCCACCACAGGAATGTTCCTAAGATCCTCCCGATCTGTGCAAACCTTGACCGTGTGGCATTAACCCTTAACAGTTAAAAGAAGGTGTTTACATCAAACAGTTTGCATTGATTTCTCTCCCCATAGGAATACATTGCCTGCACCCCTAAATTCAACCTGAAGCCTATATGGGTTATGAATGCCGTATGAACCTGTCTTCTGTAACAGTCCATCAGGCCACTATGAGGTCTACCTGTGTTGATTCTAAGCTTCCTGAAGCAACCGGAAGTGGTTAAAATCACCCTAAAAGTGTATATCCATTCCCTGCCTGCAGTTTGATAGACATAGTGCATTCAACCCTGTGTAAATCAGTCAATTCTTAACGTAAAGACTTAAAACTCAGGATTCTGTAAAATAATACCCCAATGAGGATATGTGTTTACTTATAGCTTCCTGTGCCAACCGGAAGTGCCATAATTGGTGTCTCAGGGGCTGTTTCGAAGGGTTAAAAAAGTCAGATCTGTCCAAAACGTCATATGTGTGATTAGGCAACCCCCATGAACTGTAAATCAGTAATTTTTCCCATAAAATTTCAAAGGAAAACTAAATCACAGTAAAACACAACTTGGAAGGAGGGACGTATTGGGGTGCGTAGAGACAGACAGTGGCTGCAATAGTTAGCTTTGTTCGAGCTAAAAAAGAACCGTCAGACCTAGAGTTCCGAAACTTTACAAACCTGTTCTAGACCTCCGGTCGATAGTGCGTGGTGAGTTAGGTGGCTCTAGAAGGTTCTCGGACCAAGAAACAGCCTCGTACATTTGCAATGACTTCAATTCATTTTGACCATTACGAAAATGACGACATTTAGAAAAGTCTCAGAGACGCAAGGCTAGGTGCATTGAAACCGGCTCGGCCCATAGAGACGGACCCCAACGTTTCTGTCCAATAGCTCATTCAAGGACCCCGTAGCAAGGCATGTAAAAAAGTGGATTTTCAGCACCAATTAGGGTTTTGCTCGGGCACCGAAGGACCTATCGAGCCGAAACTCGGGATTCGGGGTCGCCTCACATAGGCCTTCACATAATGTCCGAACTGGACCCGCAGCTAGAACGTAACTATGTGTTTTACCTTTTTATTATGTTTTAAACTGAAGGCGCTGTGAATTATGGGCCTGCTCTGACATATGTGATAGTTGGCTTCTAAATGAGTAGGAAAAAGTGGGTTTGGTGTCAATTAATATCAGTTTGGTGTCATAATGACATCTAATTGACTGAAGGACACTGACTTGCTAATTGACTTTTGTACATTTGCAATATGTTTAAATGGAGAGGGACCATCACCAAAATGGCATTCTGAAATCAACACAAAAAATGGCATCACCATAGTCTCCAGAATGTGCCGAGTTCAACGAGACGCCCCACTTGACCGTAGCTCGTTCTGAGTGCAGCGACCTTGAAAAAAAGAAGGCCCAAAATGAAGCCTGCCCCACAATGTCATTTGATTTTGGGTGGCAGTGAGAGAACCGTTAGGGTGAGAAGCACAATTCGACCTCAGGTACGTTCCTGAGGTCCTCCCGATCCGTGCAAGCCTAACCTTGACCGTGTGGCATTAACCCTTCACAGTAAAAAGAAGGTGTTTACTTCAAACAGCTTGCTTTGACTTCTCTCCCCATATGAACACATTGCCTGCACCTCTAAATTCAACCTGAAGCCTATGTGGGTTATGAATGCCTTATGAACCTGTCTTCTATGACAGTCCATCAGACCACTATGAGGTCTACCTGTGTCAATTCTAAGCTTCCTGAAGCAACTGGAAGTGGTTAAAATCACCCTAAAAGTGTTTTGAAAAACATAACCTGTCATTATGAAAATCACTGTATTCAAACCTGTGTAGATCAGTCAATTCTTAACTTAAAGACTTAAAACTCAGGATTCTGTAAGTGGCTATGTCAATGAAGACATGTGTTTACTTATAGCTTCCTGTGCCAACCGGAAGTGCCATAATTGGTGTCTCAGGGGCTGTTTCGAGGGGTTAAAAAAGTCACATCGCTCCAAAACTTCATATGTGTGACTAGGTAACCCTTCTGAACTGTAAATCAGTCATTTCTCCCAACAGATGTCAAAGAAAAGCTCCCTCACACACACACAGCAAGGATGGAGTGAAAAAGTGCGGTGCTTATAGACACAGAGAGCAGGAAATGGCATTACCATAATCCCTAGGCCGTGCCGAGTTCAACGAGATATCCCGCTTGACCGTAGCTCGCTCGGTCTAAGCGCAGCGACCATTAGAAAAGTAGGCCCAAAATGAAGCCTGCACCACAACATCATTTGCTTTTGGGTGACAGCGGCAGAACAGTTAGGTTTAGAAGGACAATTCCACCACAGGAATGTTCCTAAGGTCCTCCCGATCTGTGCAAGCCTAACCTTGACCGTGTGGCATTAACCCTGTTTACATCAAACAGTTTGCATTGATTTCTCTCCCCATAGGAATACATTGCCTGCACCCCTAAAATTCAACCTGAAGCCTATATGGGTTATGAATGCCGTATGAACCTGTCTTCTGTAACAGTCCATCAGGCCACTATGAGGTCTACCTGTGTTGATTCTAAGCTTCCTGGACCAACCGGAAGTGGTTAAAATCCCCCTAAAAGTGTATATCCATTCCCTGCCTGCAGTTTGATAGACATAGTGCATTCAACCCTGTGTAAATCAGTCAATTCTTAACGTAAAGACTTAAAACTCAGGATTCTGTAAAATAATACCCCAATGAGGATATGTGTTGACTTATAGCTTCCTGTGCCAACCGGAAGTGCCATAATTGGTGTCTCAGGGGCTGTTTCGAAGGGTTAAAAAAGTCAGATCTGTCCAAAACTTCATATGTGTGATTAGGCAACCCCCATGAACTGTAAATCAGTAATTTTTCCCATAAAATTTCAAAGGAAAACTAAATTACACTAAAACACAACTTGGAAGGAGGGACATATTGGGGTGCGTAGAGACAGACAGTGGCTGCAATAGTTAGCTTTGTTCGAGCTAAAAAAGAACCGTCAGACCTAGAGTTCCGAAACTTTACAAACCTGTTCTAGACCTCCGGTCGATAGTGCGTGGTGGCTCTAGAAGGTTCTCGGACCGAGAAACAGCCTCGTACATTTGCAATGACTTCAATTCATTTTGACCATTGCGAAAATGACGACATTTAGAAAAGTCTCAGAGACGCAAGGCTAGGTGCATTGAAACCGGCTCGGCCCATAGAGACGGACCCCAACGTTTCTGTCCGATAGCTCATTCAAGGACCCCGTAGCAAGGCATGTAAAAAAGTGGATTTTCAGCACCAATTAGGGTTTTGCTCGGGCACCGAAGGACCTATCGAGCCGAAACTCGGGATTCGGGGTCGCCTCACATAGGCCTTCACATAATGTCCGAACTGGACCCGCAGCTAGAACGTAACTATGTGTTTTACCTTTTTATTATGTTTTAAACTGAAGGCGCTGTGAATTATGGGCCTGCTCTGACATATGTGATAGTTGGCTTCTAAATGAGTAGGAAAAAGTGGGTTTGGTGTCAATTATTATCAGTTTGGTGTCATAATGACATCTAATTGACTGAAGGACACTGACTTGCTAATTGACTTTTGTACATTTGCAATATGTTTAAATGGAGAGGGACCATCACCAAAATGGCATTCTGAAATCAACACAAAAAATGGCATCACCATAGTCTTCAGACTGTTCAACGAGACGCCCCACTTGACCGTAGCTCGTTCTGAGTGCAGCGACCTTGAAAAAAAGAAGGCCCAAAATGAAGCCTGCCCCACAATGTCATTTGATTTTGGGTGGCAGTGAGAGAACCGTTAGGGTGAGAAGCACAATTCGACCTCAGGTACGTTCCTGAGGTCCTCCCGATCCGTGCAAGCCTAACCTTGACCGTGTGGCATTAACCCTTCACAGTAAAAAGAAGGTGTTTACTTCAAACAGCTTGCTTTGACTTCTCTCCCCATATGAACACATTGCCTGCACCTCTAAATTCAACCTGAAGCCTATGTGGGTTATGAATGCCTTATGAACCTGTCTTCTATGACAGTCCATCAGACCACTATGAGGTCTACCTGTGTCAATTCTAAGCTTCCTGAAGCAACTGGAAGTGGTTAAAATCACCCTAAAAGTGTTTTGAAAAACATAACCTGTCATTATGAAAATCACTGTATTCAAACCTGTGTAGATCAGTCAATTCTTAACTTAAAGACTTAAAACTCAGGATTCTGTAAGTGGCTATGTCAATGAAGACATGTGTTTACTTATAGCTTCCTGTGCCAACCGGAAGTGCCATAATTGGTGTCTCAGGGGCTGTTTCGAGGGGTTAAAAAAGTCACATCGCTCCAAAACTTCATATGTGTGACTAGGTAACCCTTCTGAACTGTAAATCAGTCATTTCTCCCAACAGATGTCAAAGAAAAGCTCCCTCACACACACACAGCAAGGATGGAGTGAAAAAGTGCGGTGCTTATAGACACAGAGAGCAGGAAATGGCATTACCATAATCCCTAGGCCGTGCCGAGTTCAACGAGATATCCCGCTTGACCGTAGCTCGCTCGGTCTAAGCGCAGCGACCATTAGAAAAGTAGGCCCAAAATGAAGCCTGCACCACAACATCATTTGCTTTTGGGTGACAGCGGCAGAACAGTTAGGTTTAGAAGGACAATTCCACCACAGGAATGTTCCTAAGGTCCTCCCGATCTGTGCAAGCCTAACCTTGACCGTGTGGCATTAACCCTGTTTACATCAAACAGTTTGCATTGATTTCTCTCCCCATAGGAATACATTGCCTGCACCCCTAAAATTCAACCTGAAGCCTATATGGGTTATGAATGCCGTATGAACCTGTCTTCTGTAACAGTCCATCAGGCCACTATGAGGTCTACCTGTGTTGATTCTAAGCTTCCTGGACCAACCGGAAGTGGTTAAAATCCCCCTAAAAGTGTATATCCATTCCCTGCCTGCAGTTTGATAGACATAGTGCATTCAACCCTGTGTAAATCAGTCAATTCTTAACGTAAAGACTTAAAACTCAGGATTCTGTAAAATAATACCCCAATGAGGATATGTGTTGACTTATAGCTTCCTGTGCCAACCGGAAGTGCCATAATTGGTGTCTCAGGGGCTGTTTCGAAGGGTTAAAAAAGTCAGATCTGTCCAAAACTTCATATGTGTGATTAGGCAACCCCCATGAACTGTAAATCAGTAATTTTTCCCATAAAATTTCAAAGGAAAACTAAATTACACTAAAACACAACTTGGAAGGAGGGACATATTGGGGTGCGTAGAGACAGACAGTGGCTGCAATAGTTAGCTTTGTTCGAGCTAAAAAAGAACCGTCAGACCTAGAGTTCCGAAACTTTACAAACCTGTTCTAGACCTCCGGTCGATAGTGCGTGGTGGCTCTAGAAGGTTCTCGGACCGAGAAACAGCCTCGTACATTTGCAATGACTTCAATTCATTTTGACCATTGCGAAAATGACGACATTTAGAAAAGTCTCAGAGACGCAAGGCTAGGTGCATTGAAACCGGCTCGGCCCATAGAGACGGACCCCAACGTTTCTGTCCGATAGCTCATTCAAGGACCCCGTAGCAAGGCATGTAAAAAAGTGGATTTTCAGCACCAATTAGGGTTTTGCTCGGGCACCGAAGGACCTATCGAGCCGAAACTCGGGATTCGGGGTCGCCTCACATAGGCCTTCACATAATGTCCGAACTGGACCCGCAGCTAGAACGTAACTATGTGTTTTACCTTTTTATTATGTTTTAAACTGAAGGCGCTGTGAATTATGGGCCTGCTCTGACATATGTGATAGTTGGCTTCTAAATGAGTAGGAAAAAGTGGGTTTGGTGTCAATTATTATCAGTTTGGTGTCATAATGACATCTAATTGACTGAAGGACACTGACTTGCTAATTGACTTTTGTACATTTGCAATATGTTTAAATGGAGAGGGACCATCACCAAAATGGCATTCTGAAATCAACACAAAAAATGGCATCACCATAGTCTTCAGACTGTTCAACGAGACGCCCCACTTGACCGTAGCTCGTTCTGAGTGCAGCGACCTTGAAAAAAAGAAGGCCCAAAATGAAGCCTGCCCCACAATGTCATTTGATTTTGGGTGGCAGTGAGAGAACCGTTAGGGTGAGAAGCACAATTCGACCTCAGGTACGTTCCTGAGGTCCTCCCGATCCGTGCAAGCCTAACCTTGACCGTGTGGCATTAACCCTTCACAGTAAAAAGAAGGTGTTTACTTCAAACAGCTTGCTTTGACTTCTCTCCCCATATGAACACATTGCCTGCACCTCTAAATTCAACCTGAAGCCTATGTGGGTTATGAATGCCTTATGAACCTGTCTTCTATGACAGTCCATCAGACCACTATGAGGTCTACCTGTGTCAATTCTAAGCTTCCTGAAGCAACTGGAAGTGGTTAAAATCACCCTAAAAGTGTTTTGAAAAACATAACCTGTCATTATGAAAATCACTGTATTCAAACCTGTGTAGATCAGTCAATTCTTAACTTAAAGACTTAAAACTCAGGATTCTGTAAGTGGCTATGTCAATGAAGACATGTGTTTACTTATAGCTTCCTGTGCCAACCGGAAGTGCCATAATTGGTGTCTCAGGGGCTGTTTCGAGGGGTTAAAAAAGTCACATCGCTCCAAAACTTCATATGTGTGACTAGGTAACCCTTCTGAACTGTAAATCAGTCATTTCTCCCAACAGATGTCAAAGAAAAGCTCCCTCACACACACACAGCAAGGATGGAGTGAAAAAGTGCGGTGCTTATAGACACAGAGAGCAGGAAATGGCATTACCATAATCCCTAGGCCGTGCCGAGTTCAACGAGATATCCCGCTTGACCGTAGCTCGCTCGGTCTAAGCGCAGCGACCATTAGAAAAGTAGGCCCAAAATGAAGCCTGCACCACAACATCATTTGCTTTTGGGTGACAGCGGCGGAACAGTTAGGTTTAGAAGGACAATTCCACCACAGGAATGTTCCTAAGGTCCTCCCGATCTGTGCAAGCCTAACCTTGACCGTGTGGCATTAACCCTTAACAGTAAAACAGGTTTTTTGATCTCACAGATTACAATGACATCTGTCCCCATAGGAATACATTGCCTGCACCTCTAAATTCAACCTGAAGCCTATGTGGGTTATGAATGCCGTATGAACCTGTCTTCGGTGACAGTCCATCAGAACCACTATGAGGTCTACCTGTGTTGATTCTAAGCTTCCTGAAGCAACCGGAAGTGGTTAAAATCACCCTAAAAGTGTATACCCATACCCTGCCTGCAGTTTGATAGACATAGGGCATTCAACCCTGTGTAGATCAGTCAATTCTTAACGTAAAGACTTAAAACTCAGGATTCTGTAAGAGGCTACCTCAGTCAAGACATGTGTTTACCTATAGCTTCCTGTGCCAACCGGAAGTGCCTTTAATTGGGTCACACTACACTGTCTGTTTCGAAGGGTTAAAAAAGTCAGATCTCTCCAAAACTTCATATGTGTGAATAGGTAACCCTTCTGAACTGTAAATCAGTCATTTCTCCCAACAGATGTCAAAGAAAAGCTCCCTCACACACACACAGGAAGGATGGAGTGACAAAGTGCGGTGCTTAAATACACAGAGAGCAGGCAATGGCATTACCATAATCCCTAGGCCGTGCCGAGTTCAACGAGATATCCCGCTTGACCGTAGCTCGCTCGGTCTAGGCGCAGCGACCATTAGAAAAGTAGGCCCAAAATGAAGCCTGCACCACAACATAATTTGCTTTTGGGTGACAGCGGCGGAACCGTTAGGTTTAGAAGGACAATTCCACCACAGGAATGTTCCTAAGGTCCTCCCGATCTGTGCAAGCCTAACCTTGACCGTGTGGCATTAACCCTTAACAGTTAAAAGAAGGTGTTTACATCAAACAGTTTGCATTGATTTCTCTCCCCATAGGAATACATTGCCTGCACCCCTAAATTCAACCTGAAGCCTATATGGGTTATGAATGCCGTATGAACCTGTCTTCTGTAACAGTCCATCAGGCCACTATGAGGTCTACCTGTGTTGATTCTAAGCTTCCTGGACCAACCGGAAGTGGTTAAAATCACCCTAAAAGTGTTTTGAAAAACATAACCTGTCATTATGAAAATCACTGTATTCAAACCTGTGTAGATCAGTCAATTCTTAACGTAAAGACTTAAAACTCAGGATTCTGTAAGTGGCTATGTCAATGAAGACATGTGTTTACTTATAGCTTCCTGTGCCAACCGGAAGTGCCATAATTGGTGTCTCAGGGGCTGTTTCGAGGGGTTAAAAAAGTCTGATCTCTCCAAGATTTCATATGTGTGACTAGGTAACCCTCCTGAACTGTAAATCAGTCATTTCTCCCAACAGATGTCAAAGAAAAGCTCCCTCACACACACACAGCAAGGATGGAGTGAAAAAGTGCGGTGCTTATAGACACAGAGAGCAGGAAATGGCATTACCATAATCCCTAGGCCGTGCCGAGTTCAACGAGATATCCCGCTTGACCGTAGCTCGCTCGGTCTAAGCGCAGCGACCATTAGAAAAGTAGGCCCAAAATGAAGCCTGCACCACAACATCATTTGCTTTTGGGTGACAGCGGCGGAACAGTTAGGTTTAGAAGGACAATTCCACCACAGGAATGTTCCTAAGGTCCTCCCGATCTGTGCAAGCCTAACCTTGACCGTGTGGCATTAACCCTTAACAGTAAAACAGGTTTTTTGATCTCACAGATTACAATGACATCTGTCCCCATAGGAATACATTGCCTGCACCTCTAAATTCAACCTGAAGCCTATGTGGGTTATGAATGCCGTATGAACCTGTCTTCGGTGACAGTCCATCAGAACCACTATGAGGTCTACCTGTGTTGATTCTAAGCTTCCTGAAGCAACCGGAAGTGGTTAAAATCACCCTAAAAGTGTATACCCATACCCTGCCTGCAGTTTGATAGACATAGGGCATTCAACCCTGTGTAGATCAGTCAATTCTTAACGTAAAGACTTAAAACTCAGGATTCTGTAAGAGGCTACCTCAGTCAAGACATGTGTTTACCTATAGCTTCCTGTGCCAACCGGAAGTGCCTTTAATTGGGTCACACTACACTGTCTGTTTCGAAGGGTTAAAAAAGTCAGATCTCTCCAAAACTTCATATGTGTGAATAGGTAACCCTTCTGAACTGTAAATCAGTCATTTCTCCCAACAGATGTCAAAGAAAAGCTCCCTCACACACACACAGGAAGGATGGAGTGACAAAGTGCGGTGCTTAAATACACAGAGAGCAGGCAATGGCATTACCATAATCCCTAGGCCGTGCCGAGTTCAACGAGATATCCCGCTTGACCGTAGCTCGCTCGGTCTAGGCGCAGCGACCATTAGAAAAGTAGGCCCAAAATGAAGCCTGCACCACAACATAATTTGCTTTTGGGTGACAGCGGCGGAACCGTTAGGTTTAGAAGGACAATTCCACCACAGGAATGTTCCTAAGGTCCTCCCGATCTGTGCAAGCCTAACCTTGACCGTGTGGCATTAACCCTTAACAGTTAAAAGAAGGTGTTTACATCAAACAGTTTGCATTGATTTCTCTCCCCATAGGAATACATTGCCTGCACCCCTAAATTCAACCTGAAGCCTATATGGGTTATGAATGCCGTATGAACCTGTCTTCTGTAACAGTCCATCAGGCCACTATGAGGTCTACCTGTGTTGATTCTAAGCTTCCTGGACCAACCGGAAGTGGTTAAAATCACCCTAAAAGTGTTTTGAAAAACATAACCTGTCATTATGAAAATCACTGTATTCAAACCTGTGTAGATCAGTCAATTCTTAACGTAAAGACTTAAAACTCAGGATTCTGTAAGTGGCTATGTCAATGAAGACATGTGTTTACTTATAGCTTCCTGTGCCAACCGGAAGTGCCATAATTGGTGTCTCAGGGGCTGTTTCGAGGGGTTAAAAAAGTCTGATCTCTCCAAGATTTCATATGTGTGACTAGGTAACCCTCCTGAACTGTAAATCAGTCATTTCTCCCAACATATGTCAAAGAAAAGCTCTCTCACACACACACAGCAAGGATGGAGTGAAAAAGTGCGGTGCTTAAAGACACAGAGAGCAGGAAATGGCATTACCATAATCCCTAGGCCGTGCCGAGTTCAACGAGATATCCCGCTTGACCGTAGCTCGCTCGGTCTAGGCACAGCGACCATTAGAAAAGTAGGCCCAAAATGAAGCCTGCACCACAACATCATTTGCTTTTGGGTGACAGCGGAGGAACTGTTAGGTTTAGAAGGACAATTCCACCACAGGAATGTTCCTAAGGTCCTCCCGATCTGTGCAAGCCTAACCTTGACCGTGTGGCATTAACCCTTAACAGTAAAACAGGTTTTTTGATCTCACAGATTACAATGACATCTGTCCCCATAGGAATACATTGCCTGCACCTCTAAATTCAACCTGAAGCCTATGTGGGTTATGAATGCCGTATGAACCTGTCTTCGGTGACAGTCCATCAGAACCACTATGAGGTCTACCTGTGTTGATTCTAAGCTTCCTGAAGCAACCGGAAGTGGTTAAAATCACCCTAAAAGTGTATACCCATACCCTGCCTGCAGTTTGATAGACATAGGGCATTCAACCCTGTGTAGATCAGTCAATTCTTAACGTAAAGACTTAAAACTCAGGATTCTGTAAGAGGCTACCTCAGTCAAGACATGTGTTTACCTATAGCTTCCTGTGCCAACCGGAAGTGCCTTTAATTGGGTCACACTACACTGTCTGTTTCGAAGGGTTAAAAAAGTCAGATCTCTCCAAAACTTCATATGTGTGAATAGGTAACCCTTCTGAACTGTAAATCAGTCATTTCTCCCAACAGATGTCAAAGAAAAGCTCCCTCACACACACACAGGAAGGATGGAGTGACAAAGTGCGGTGCTTAAATACACAGAGAGCAGGCAATGGCATTACCATAATCCCTAGGCCGTGCCGAGTTCAACGAGATATCCCGCTTGACCGTAGCTCGCTCGGTCTAGGCGCAGCGACCATTAGAAAGGTAGGCCCAAAATGAAGCCTGCACCACAACATAATTTGCTTTTGGGTGACAGCGGCGGAACCGTTAGGTTTAGAAGGACAATTCCACCACAGGAATGTTCCTAAGGTCCTCCCGATCTGTGCAAGCCTAACCTTGACCGTGTGGCATTAACCCTTAACAGTTAAAAGAAGGTGTTTACATCAAACAGTTTGCATTGATTTCTCTCCCCATAGGAATACATTGCCTGCACCCCTAAATTCAACCTGAAGCCTATGTGGGTTATGAATGCCTTATGAACCTGTCTTCTATGACAGTCCATCAGACCACTATGAGGTCTACCTGTGTCAATTCTAAGCTTCCTGAAGCAACCGGAAGTGGTTAAAATCACCCTAAAAGTGTTTTGAAAAACATAACCTGTCATTATGAAAATCACTATATTCAAACCTGTGTAGATCAGTCAATTCTTAACTTAAAGACTTAAAACTCAGGATTATGTAAGTGGCTATGTCAATCAAGACATGTGTTTACTTATAGCTTCCTGTGCCAACCGGAAGTGCCATAATTGGTGTCTCAGGGGCTGTTTCGAGGGGTTAAAAAAGTCAGATCTCTCCAAGATTTCATATGTGTGACTAGGTAACCCTCCTGAACTGTAAATCAGTCATTTCTCCCAACAGATGTCAAAGAAAAGCTCCCTCACACACACACAGGAAGGATGGAGTGACAAAGTGCGGTGCTTAAAGACACAGAGAGCAGGCCTTACCATAATCCCTAGGCCGTGCCGAGTTCAACGAGATATCCCGCTTGACCGTAGCTCGTTCGGTCGAAGCGCAGCGACCATTAGAAAAGTAGGCCCAAAATGAAGCCTGCACCACAACATCATTTGCTTTTGGGTGACAGCAGCGGAACCGTTAGGTTTAGAAGGACAATTCCACCACAGGAATGTTCCTAAGGTCCTCCCGATCTGTGCAAGCCTAACCTTGACCGTGTGGCATTAACCCTTAACAGTAAAACAGGGTTTTTTGATCTCACAGATTACAATGACATCTCTCCCCATAGGAATACATTGCCTGCACCCCTAAATTCAACCTGAAGCCTATGTGGGTTATGAATGCCTTATGAACCTGTCTTCTATGACAGTCCATCAGACCACTATGAGGTCTACCTGTGTCAATTCTAAGCTTCCTGAAGCAACCGGAAGTGGTTAAAATCACCCTAAAAGTGTTTTGAAAAACATAACCTGTCATTATGAAAATCACTATATTCAAACCTGTGTAGATCAGTCAATTCTTAACTTAAAGACTTAAAACTCAGGATTATGTAAGTGGCTATGTCAATCAAGACATGTGTTTACTTATAGCTTCCTGTGCCAACCGGAAGTGCCATAATTGGTGTCTCAGGGGCTGTTTCGAGGGGTTAAAAAAGTCAGATCTCTCCAAGATTTCATATGTGTGACTAGGTAACCCTCCTGAACTGTAAATCAGTCATTTCTCCCAACAAACTTCAAAGAAAAGCTCTCTCACACACACACAGGAAGGATGGAGTGACAAAGTGCGGTGCTTAAAGACACAGAGAGCAGGCCTTACCATAATCCCTAGGCCGTGCCGAGTTCAACGAGATATCCCGCTTGACCGTAGCTCGCTCGGTCTAAGCGCAGCGACCATTAGAAAAGTAGGCCCAAAATGAAGCCTGCACCACAACATCATTTGCTTTTGGGTGACAGCGGCGGAACAGTTAGGTTTAGAAGGACAATTCCACCACAGGAATGTTCCTAAGGTCCTCCCGATCTGTGCAAGCCTAACCTTGACCGTGTGGCATTAACCCTGTTTACATCAAACAGTTTGCATTGATTTCTCTCCCCATAGGAATACATTGCCTGCACCCCTAAATTCAACCTGAAGCCTATATGGGTTATGAATGCCGTATGAACCTGTCTTCTGTAACAGTCCATCAGGCCACTATGAGGTCTACCTGTGTTGATTCTAAGCTTCCTGGACCAACCGGAAGTGGTTAAAATCACCCTAAAAGTGTTTTGAAAAACATAACCTGTCATTATGAAAATCACTGTATTCAAACCTGTGTAGATCAGTCAATTCTTAACTTAAAGACTTAAAACTCAGGATTCTGTAAGTGGCTATGTCAATGAAGACATGTGTTTACTTATAGCTTCCTGTGCCAACCGGCAGTGCCATAATTGGTGTCTCAGGGGCTGTTTCGAGGGGTTAAAAAAGTCTGATCTCTCCAAGATTTCATATGTGTGACTAGGTAACCCTCCTGAACTGTAAATCAGTCATTTCTCCCAACAGATGTCAAAGAAAAGCTCTCTCACACACACACAGCAAGGATGGAGTGAAAAAGTGCGGTGCTTAAAGACACAGAGAGCAGGAAATGGCATTACCATAATCCCTAGGCCGTGCCGAGTTCAACGAGATATCCCGCTTGACCGTAGCTCGCTCGGTCTAGGCGCAGCGACCATTAGAAAAGTAGGCCCAAAATGAAGCCTGCACCACAACATCATTTGCTTTTGGGTGACAGCGGCGGAACTGTTAGGTTTAGAAGGACAATTCCACCACAGGAATGTTCCTAAGGTCCTCCCGATCTGTGCAAGCCTAACCTTGACCGTGTGGCATTAACCCTTAACAGTTAAAAGAAGGTGTTTACATCAAACAGTTTGCATTGATTTCTCTCCCCATAGGAATACATTGCCTGCACCCCTAAATTCAACCTGAAGCCTATGTGGGTTATGAATGCCTTATGAACCTGTCTTCTATGACAGTCCATCAGACCACTATGAGGTCTACCTGTGTCAATTCTAAGCTTCCTGAAGCAACCGGAAGTGGTTAAAATCACCCTAAAAGTGTTTTGAAAAACATAACCTGTCATTATGAAAATCACTATATTCAAACCTGTGTAGATCAGTCAATTCTTAACTTAAAGACTTAAAACTCAGGATTATGTAAGTGGCTATGTCAATCAAGACATGTGTTTACTTATAGCTTCCTGTGCCAACCGGAAGTGCCATAATTGGTGTCTCAGGGGCTGTTTCGAGGGGTTAAAAAAGTCAGATCTCTCCAAGATTTCATATGTGTGACTAGGTAACCCTCCTGAACTGTAAATCAGTCATTTCTCCCAACAGATGTCAAAGAAAAGCTCCCTCACACACACACAGGAAGGATGGAGTGACAAAGTGCGGTGCTTAAAGACACAGAGAGCAGGCCTTACCATAATCCCTAGGCCGTGCCGAGTTCAACGAGATATCCCGCTTGACCGTAGCTCGCTCGGTCTAGGCGCAGCGACCATTAGAAAAGTAGGCCCAAAATGAAGCCTGCCCAACAACGTAATTTGATTTTGGGTGACAGTGAGAGAACCGTTAGGGTGAGAAGCACAGTTCGACCTCAGGTACGTTCCTGAGGTCCTCCCGATCCGTGCAAGCCTAACCTTGACCATGTGGCATTAACCCTTAACAGTTAAAATAAGGTGTTTATATCAAACAGTTTGCATTGATTTCTCTCCCCATAGGAATACATTGCCTGCACCCCTAAATTCAACCTGAAGCCTATATGGGTTATGAATGCCGTATGAACCTGTCTTCTGTAACAGTCCATCAGGCCACTATGAGGTCTACCTGTGTTGATTCTAAGCTTCCTGGACCAACCGGAAGTGGTTAAAATCACCCTAAAAGTGTTTTGAAAAACATAACCTGTCATTATGAAAATCACTGTATTCAAACCTGTGTAGATCAGTCAATTCTTAACTTAAAGACTTACAACTCAGGATTCTGTAAGTGGCTATGTCAATGAAGACATGTGTTTACTTATAGCTTCCTGTGCCAACCGGCAGTGCCATAATTGGTGTCTCAGGGGCTGTTTCGAGGGGTTAAAAAAGTCTGATCTCTCCAAGATTTCATATGTGTGACTAGGTAACCCTCCTGAACTGTAAATCAGTCATTTCTCCCAACAGATGTCAAAGAAAAGCTCTCTCACACACACACAGCAAGGATGGAGTGAAAAAGTGCGGTGCTTAAAGACACAGAGAGCAGGAAATGGCATTACCATAATCCCTAGGCCGTGCCGAGTTCAACGAGATATCCCGCTTGACCGTAGCTCGCTCGGTCTAGGCGCAGCGACCATTAGAAAAGTAGGCCCAAAATGAAGCCTGCACCACAACATCATTTGCTTTTGGGTGACAGCGGCGGAACCGTTAGGTTTAGAAGGACAATTCCACCACAGGAATGTTCCTAAGGTCCTCCCGATCTGTGCAAGCCTAACCTTGACCGTGTGGCATTAACCCTTAACAGTTAAAAGAAGGTGTTTACATCAAACAGTTTGCATTGATTTCTCTCCCCATAGGAATACATTGCCTGCACCCCTAAATTCAACCTGAAGCCTATGTGGGTTATGAATGCCTTATGAACCTGTCTTCTATGACAGTCCATCAGACCACTATGAGGTCTACCTGTGTCAATTCTAAGCTTCCTGAAGCAACCGGAAGTGGTTAAAATCACCCTAAAAGTGTTTTGAAAAACATAACCTGTCATTATGAAAATCACTATATTCAAACCTGTGTAGATCAGTCAATTCTTAACTTAAAGACTTAAAACTCAGGATTATGTAAGTGGCTATGTCAATCAAGACATGTGTTTACTTATAGCTTCCTGTGCCAACCGGAAGTGCCATAATTGGTGTCTCAGGGGCTGTTTCGAGGGGTTAAAAAAGTCAGATCTCTCCAAGATTTCATATGTGTGACTAGGTAACCCTCCTGAACTGTAAATCAGTCATTTCTCCCAACAGATGTCAAAGAAAAGCTCCCTCACACACACACAGGAAGGATGGAGTGACAAAGTGCGGTGCTTAAAGACACAGAGAGCAGGAAATGGCATTACCATAATCCCTAGGCCGTGCCGAGTTCAATGAGATATCCCGCTTGACCGTAGCTCGCTCGGTCTAGGCGCAGCGACCATTAGAAAAGTAGGCCCAAAATGAAGCCTGCCCCACAACGTCATTTGATTTTGGGTGACAGTGAGAGAACCGTTAAGGTGAGAAGCACAATTCCACCACAGGAATGTTCCTTAAGGTCCTCCCGATCCGTGGAAGCCTAACCTTGACCGTGTGGCATTAACCCTTCACAGTAAAAAGAAGGTGTTTACTTCAAACAGCTTGCTTTGACTTCTCTCCCCATATGAATACATTGCCTGCACCTCTAAATTCAACCTGAAGCCTATGTGGGTTATGAATGCCTTATGAACCTGTCTTCGGTCACAGTCCATCAGAACCACTATGAGGTCTACCTGTGTTGATTCTAAGCTTCCTGGACCAACCGGAAGTGGTTAAAATCCCCCTAAAAGTGTATATCCATACCCTGCCTGCAGTTTGATAGACATAGTGCATTCAACCCTGTGTAAATCAGTCAATTCTTAACGTAAAGACTTAAAACTCAGGATTCTGTAAAATAATACCCCAACGAGGATATGTGTTGACTTATAGCTTCCTGTGCCAACCGGAAGTGCCATAATTGGTGTCTCAGGGGCTGTTTCGAAGGGTTAAAAAAGTCAGATCTGTCCAAAACGTCATATGTGTGATTAGGCAACCCCCATGAACTGTAAATCAGTAATTTTTCCCATAAAATTTCAAAGGAAAACTAAATCACAGTAAAACACAACTTGGAAGGAGGGACGTATTGGGGTGCGTAGAGACAGACAGTGGCTGCAATAGTTAGCTTTGTTCGAGCTAAAAAAGAACCGTCAGACCTAGAGTTCCGAAACTTTACAAACCTGTTCTAGACCTCCGGTCGATAGTGCGTGGTGAGTTAGGTGGCTCTAGAAGGTTCTCGGACCAAGAAACAGCCTCGTACATTTGCAATGACTTCAATTCATTTTGACCATTACGAAAATGACGACATTTAGAAAAGTCTCAGAGACGCAAGGCTAGGTGCATTGAAACCGGCTCGGCCCATAGAGACGGACCCCAACGTTTCTGTCCAATAGCTCATTCAAGGACCCCGTAGCAAGGCATGTAAAAAAGTGGATTTTCAGCACCAATTAGGGTTTTGCTCGGGCACCGAAGGACCTATCGAGCCGAAACTCGGGATTCGGGGTCGCCTCACATAGGCCTTCACATAATGTCCGAACTGGACCCGCAGCTAGAACGTAACTATGTGTTTTACCTTTTTATTATGTTTTAAACTGAAGGCGCTGTGAATTATGGGCCTGCTCTGACATATGTGATAGTTGGCTTCTAAATGAGTAGGAAAAAGTGGGTTTGGTGTCAATTAATATCAGTTTGGTGTCATAATGACATCTAATTGACTGAAGGACACTGACTTGCTAATTGACTTTTGTACATTTGCAATATGTTTAAATGGAGAGGGACCATCACCAAAATGGCATTCTGAAATCAACACAAAAAATGGCATCACCATAGTCTCCAGACTGTGCCGAGTTCAACGAGACGCCCCACTTGACCGTAGCTCGTTCTGAGTGCAGCGACCTTGAAAAAAAGAAGGCCCAAATGAAGCCTGCCCCACAATGTCATTTGATTTTGGGTGGCAGTGAGAGAACCGTTAGGGTGAGAAGCACAATTCGACCTCAGGTACGTTCCTGAGGTCCTCCCGATCCGTGCAAGCCTAACCTTGACCGTGTGGCATTAACCCTTCACAGTAAAAAGAAGGTGTTTACTTCAAACAGCTTGCTTTGACTTCTCTCCCCATATGAACACATTGCCTGCACCTCTAAATTCAACCTGAAGCCTATGTGGGTTATGAATGCCTTATGAACCTGTCTTCTATGACAGTCCATCAGACCACTATGAGGTCTACCTGTGTCAATTCTAAGCTTCCTGAAGCAACTGGAAGTGGTTAAAATCACCCTAAAAGTGTTTTGAAAAACATAACCTGTCATTATGAAAATCACTGTATTCAAACCTGTGTAGATCAGTCAATTCTTAACTTAAAGACTTAAAACTCAGGATTCTGTAAGTGGCTATGTCAATGAAGACATGTGTTTACTTATAGCTTCCTGTGCCAACCGGAAGTGCCATAATTGGTGTCTCAGGGGCTGTTTCGAGGGGTTAAAAAAGTCACATCGCTCCAAAACTTCATATGTGTGACTAGGTAACCCTTCTGAACTGTAAATCAGTCATTTCTCCCAACAGATGTCAAAGAAAAGCTCCCTCACACACACACAGCAAGGATGGAGTGAAAAAGTGCGGTGCTTATAGACACAGAGAGCAGGAAATGGCATTACCATAATCCCTAGGCCGTGCCGAGTTCAACGAGATATCCCGCTTGACCGTAGCTCGCTCGGTCTAAGCGCAGCGACCATTAGAAAAGTAGGCCCAAAATGAAGCCTGCACCACAACATCATTTGCTTTTGGGTGACAGCGGCAGAACAGTTAGGTTTAGAAGGACAATTCCACCACAGGAATGTTCCTAAGGTCCTCCCGATCTGTGCAAGCCTAACCTTGACCGTGTGGCATTAACCCTGTTTACATCAAACAGTTTGCATTGATTTCTCTCCCCATAGGAATACATTGCCTGCACCCCTAAAATTCAACCTGAAGCCTATATGGGTTATGAATGCCGTATGAACCTGTCTTCTGTAACAGTCCATCAGGCCACTATGAGGTCTACCTGTGTTGATTCTAAGCTTCCTGGACCAACCGGAAGTGGTTAAAATCCCCCTAAAAGTGTATATCCATTCCCTGCCTGCAGTTTGATAGACATAGTGCATTCAACCCTGTGTAAATCAGTCAATTCTTAACGTAAAGACTTAAAACTCAGGATTCTGTAAAATAATACCCCAATGAGGATATGTGTTGACTTATAGCTTCCTGTGCCAACCGGAAGTGCCATAATTGGTGTCTCAGGGGCTGTTTCGAAGGGTTAAAAAAGTCAGATCTGTCCAAAACTTCATATGTGTGATTAGGCAACCCCCATGAACTGTAAATCAGTAATTTTTCCCATAAAATTTCAAAGGAAAACTAAATTACACTAAAACACAACTTGGAAGGAGGGACATATTGGGGTGCGTAGAGACAGACAGTGGCTGCAATAGTTAGCTTTGTTCGAGCTAAAAAAGAACCGTCAGACCTAGAGTTCCGAAACTTTACAAACCTGTTCTAGACCTCCGGTCGATAGTGCGTGGTGGCTCTAGAAGGTTCTCGGACCGAGAAACAGCCTCGTACATTTGCAATGACTTCAATTCATTTTGACCATTGCGAAAATGACGACATTTAGAAAAGTCTCAGAGACGCAAGGCTAGGTGCATTGAAACCGGCTCGGCCCATAGAGACGGACCCCAACGTTTCTGTCCGATAGCTCATTCAAGGACCCCGTAGCAAGGCATGTAAAAAAGTGGATTTTCAGCACCAATTAGGGTTTTGCTCGGGCACCGAAGGACCTATCGAGCCGAAACTCGGGATTCGGGGTCGCCTCACATAGGCCTTCACATAATGTCCGAACTGGACCCGCAGCTAGAACGTAACTATGTGTTTTACCTTTTTATTATGTTTTAAACTGAAGGCGCTGTGAATTATGGGCCTGCTCTGACATATGTGATAGTTGGCTTCTAAATGAGTAGGAAAAAGTGGGTTTGGTGTCAATTAATATCAGTTTGGTGTCATAATGACATCTAATTGACTGAAGGACACTGACTTGCTAATTGACTTTTGTACATTTGCAATATGTTTAAATGGAGAGGGACCATCACCAAAATGGCATTCTGAAATCAACACAAAAAATGGCATCACCATAGTCTCCAGACTGTGCCGAGTTCAACGAGACGCCCCACTTGACCGTAGCTCGTTCTGAGTGCAGCGACCTTGAAAAAAAGAAGGCCCAAAATGAAGCCTGCCCCACAATGTCATTTGATTTTGGGTGGCAGTGAGAGAACCGTTAGGGTGAGAAGCACAATTCGACCTCAGGTACGTTCCTGAGGTCCTCCCGATCCGTGCAAGCCTAACCTTGACCGTGTGGCATTAACCCTTCACAGTAAAAAGAAGGTGTTTACTTCAAACAGCTTGCTTTGACTTCTCTCCCCATATGAACACATTGCCTGCACCTCTAAATTCAACCTGAAGCCTATGTGGGTTATGAATGCCTTATGAACCTGTCTTCTATGACAGTCCATCAGACCACTATGAGGTCTACCTGTGTCAATTCTAAGCTTCCTGAAGCAACTGGAAGTGGTTAAAATCACCCTAAAAGTGTTTTGAAAAACATAACCTGTCATTATGAAAATCACTGTATTCAAACCTGTGTAGATCAGTCAATTCTTAACTTAAAGACTTAAAACTCAGGATTCTGTAAGTGGCTATGTCAATGAAGACATGTGTTTACTTATAGCTTCCTGTGCCAACCGGAAGTGCCATAATTGGTGTCTCAGGGGCTGTTTCGAGGGGTTAAAAAAGTCACATCGCTCCAAAACTTCATATGTGTGACTAGGTAACCCTTCTGAACTGTAAATCAGTCATTTCTCCCAACAGATGTCAAAGAAAAGCTCCCTCACACACACACAGCAAGGATGGAGTGAAAAAGTGCGGTGCTTATAGACACAGAGAGCAGGAAATGGCATTACCATAATCCCTAGGCCGTGCCGAGTTCAACGAGATATCCCGCTTGACCGTAGCTCGCTCGGTCTAAGCGCAGCGACCATTAGAAAAGTAGGCCCAAAATGAAGCCTGCACCACAACATCATTTGCTTTTGGGTGACAGCGGCAGAACAGTTAGGTTTAGAAGGACAATTCCACCACAGGAATGTTCCTAAGGTCCTCCCGATCTGTGCAAGCCTAACCTTGACCGTGTGGCATTAACCCTGTTTACATCAAACAGTTTGCATTGATTTCTCTCCCCATAGGAATACATTGCCTGCACCCCTAAAATTCAACCTGAAGCCTATATGGGTTATGAATGCCGTATGAACCTGTCTTCTGTAACAGTCCATCAGGCCACTATGAGGTCTACCTGTGTTGATTCTAAGCTTCCTGGACCAACCGGAAGTGGTTAAAATCCCCCTAAAAGTGTATATCCATTCCCTGCCTGCAGTTTGATAGACATAGTGCATTCAACCCTGTGTAAATCAGTCAATTCTTAACGTAAAGACTTAAAACTCAGGATTCTGTAAAATAATACCCCAATGAGGATATGTGTTGACTTATAGCTTCCTGTGCCAACCGGAAGTGCCATAATTGGTGTCTCAGGGGCTGTTTCGAAGGGTTAAAAAAGTCAGATCTGTCCAAAACTTCATATGTGTGATTAGGCAACCCCCATGAACTGTAAATCAGTAATTTTTCCCATAAAATTTCAAAGGAAAACTAAATTACACTAAAACACAACTTGGAAGGAGGGACATATTGGGGTGCGTAGAGACAGACAGTGGCTGCAATAGTTAGCTTTGTTCGAGCTAAAAAAGAACCGTCAGACCTAGAGTTCCGAAACTTTACAAACCTGTTCTAGACCTCCGGTCGATAGTGCGTGGTGGCTCTAGAAGGTTCTCGGACCG
This sequence comes from Oncorhynchus mykiss, assembly GCF_057628025.1. Classification (NCBI taxonomy): domain Eukaryota; kingdom Metazoa; phylum Chordata; class Actinopteri; order Salmoniformes; family Salmonidae; genus Oncorhynchus; species Oncorhynchus mykiss. The sequence goes on from NC_143037.1 coordinate 33,031,614, forward strand.
AGAAACAGCCTCGTACATTTGCAATGACTTCAATTCATTTTGACCATTGCGAAAATGACGACATTTAGAAAAGTCTCAGAGACGCAAGGCTAGGTGCATTGAAACCGGCTCGGCCCATAGAGACGGACCCCAACGTTTCTGTCCGATAGCTCATTCAAGGACCCCGTAGCAAGGCATGTAAAAAAGTGGATTTTCAGCACCAATTAGGGTTTTGCTCGGGCACCGAAGGACCTATCGAGCCGAAACTCGGGATTCGGGGTCGCCTCACATAGGCCTTCACATAATGTCCGAACTGGACCCGCAGCTAGAACGTAACTATGTGTTTTACCTTTTTATTATGTTTTAAACTGAAGGCGCTGTGAATTATGGGCCTGCTCTGACATATGTGATAGTTGGCTTCTAAATGAGTAGGAAAAAGTGGGTTTGGTGTCAATTATTATCAGTTTGGTGTCATAATGACATCTAATTGACTGAAGGACACTGACTTGCTAATTGACTTTTGTACATTTGCAATATGTTTAAATGGAGAGGGACCATCACCAAAATGGCATTCTGAAATCAACACAAAAAATGGCATCACCATAGTCTTCAGACTGTTCAACGAGACGCCCCACTTGACCGTAGCTCGTTCTGAGTGCAGCGACCTTGAAAAAAAGAAGGCCCAAAATGAAGCCTGCCCCACAATGTCATTTGATTTTGGGTGGCAGTGAGAGAACCGTTAGGGTGAGAAGCACAATTCGACCTCAGGTACGTTCCTGAGGTCCTCCCGATCCGTGCAAGCCTAACCTTGACCGTGTGGCATTAACCCTTCACAGTAAAAAGAAGGTGTTTACTTCAAACAGCTTGCTTTGACTTCTCTCCCCATATGAACACATTGCCTGCACCTCTAAATTCAACCTGAAGCCTATGTGGGTTATGAATGCCTTATGAACCTGTCTTCTATGACAGTCCATCAGACCACTATGAGGTCTACCTGTGTCAATTCTAAGCTTCCTGAAGCAACTGGAAGTGGTTAAAATCACCCTAAAAGTGTTTTGAAAAACATAACCTGTCATTATGAAAATCACTGTATTCAAACCTGTGTAGATCAGTCAATTCTTAACTTAAAGACTTAAAACTCAGGATTCTGTAAGTGGCTATGTCAATGAAGACATGTGTTTACTTATAGCTTCCTGTGCCAACCGGAAGTGCCATAATTGGTGTCTCAGGGGCTGTTTCGAGGGGTTAAAAAAGTCACATCGCTCCAAAACTTCATATGTGTGACTAGGTAACCCTTCTGAACTGTAAATCAGTCATTTCTCCCAACAGATGTCAAAGAAAAGCTCCCTCACACACACACAGCAAGGATGGAGTGAAAAAGTGCGGTGCTTATAGACACAGAGAGCAGGAAATGGCATTACCATAATCCCTAGGCCGTGCCGAGTTCAACGAGATATCCCGCTTGACCGTAGCTCGCTCGGTCTAAGCGCAGCGACCATTAGAAAAGTAGGCCCAAAATGAAGCCTGCACCACAACATCATTTGCTTTTGGGTGACAGCGGCGGAACAGTTAGGTTTAGAAGGACAATTCCACCACAGGAATGTTCCTAAGGTCCTCCCGATCTGTGCAAGCCTAACCTTGACCGTGTGGCATTAACCCTGTTTACATCAAACAGTTTGCATTGATTTCTCTCCCCATAGGAATACATTGCCTGCATTCAACCTGAAGCCTATATGGGTTATGAATGCCGTATGAACCTGTCTTCTGTAACAGTCCATCAGGCCACTATGAGGTCTACCTGTGTTGATTCTAAGCTTCCTGGACCAACCGGAAGTGGTTAAAATCCCCCTAAAAGTGTATATCCATTCCCTGCCTGCAGTTTGATAGACATAGTGCATTCAACCCTGTGTAAATCAGTCAATTCTTAACGTAAAGACTTAAAACTCAGGATTCTGTAAAATAATACCCCAATGAGGATATGTGTTGACTTATAGCTTCCTGTGCCAACCGGAAGTGCCATAATTGGTGTCTCAGGGGCTGTTTCGAAAGGTTAAAAAAGTCAGATCTGTCCAAAACTTCATATGTGTGATTAGGCAACCCCCATGAACTGTAAATCAGTAATTTTTCCCATAAAATTTCAAAGGAAAACTAAATTACACTAAAACACAACTTGGAAGGAGGGACATATTGGGGTGCGTAGAGACAGACAGTGGCTGCAATAGTTAGCTTTGTTCGAGCTAAAAAAGAACCGTCAGACCTAGAGTTCCGAAACTTTACAAACCTGTTCTAGACCTCCGGTCGATAGTGCGTGGTGGCTCTAGAAGGTTCTCGGACCGAGAAACAGCCTCGTACATTTGCAATGACTTCAATTCATTTTGACCATTGCGAAAATGACGACATTTAGAAAAGTCTCAGAGACGCAAGGCTAGGTGCATTGAAACCGGCTCGGCCCATAGAGACGGACCCCAACGTTTCTGTCCGATAGCTCATTCAAGGACCCCGTAGCAAGGCATGTAAAAAAGTGGATTTTCAGCACCAATTAGGGTTTTGCTCGGGCACCGAAGGACCTATCGAGCCGAAACTCGGGATTCGGGGTCGCCTCACATAGGCCTTCACATAATGTCCGAACTGGACCCGCAGCTAGAACGTAACTATGTGTTTTACCTTTTTATTATGTTTTAAACTGAAGGCGCTGTGAATTATGGGCCTGCTCTGACATATGTGATAGTTGGCTTCTAAATGAGTAGGAAAAAGTGGGTTTGGTGTCAATTAATATCAGTTTGGTGTCATAATGACATCTAATTGACTGAAGGACACTGACTTGCTAATTGACTTTTGTACATTTGCAATATGTTTAAATGGAGAGGGACCATCACCAAAATGGCATTCTGAAATCAACACAAAAAATGGCATCACCATAGTCTCCAGACTGTGCCGAGTTCAACGAGACGCCCCACTTGACCGTAGCTCGTTCTGAGTGCAGCGACCTTGAAAAAAAGAAGGCCCAAAATGAAGCCTGCCCCACAATGTCATTTGATTTTGGGTGGCAGTGAGAGAACCGTTAGGGTGAGAAGCACAATTCGACCTCAGGTACGTTCCTGAGGTCCTCCCGATCCGTGCAAGCCTAACCTTGACCGTGTGGCATTAACCCTTCACAGTAAAAAGAAGGTGTTTACTTCAAACAGCTTGCTTTGACTTCTCTCCCCATATGAACACATTGCCTGCACCTCTAAATTCAACCTGAAGCCTATGTGGGTTATGAATGCCTTATGAACCTGTCTTCTATGACAGTCCATCAGACCACTATGAGGTCTACCTGTGTCAATTCTAAGCTTCCTGAAGCAACTGGAAGTGGTTAAAATCACCCTAAAAGTGTTTTGAAAAACATAACCTGTCATTATGAAAATCACTGTATTAAAACCTGTGTAGATCAGTCAATTCTTAACTTAAAGACTTAAAACTCAGGATTCTGTAAGTGGCTATGTCAATGAAGACATGTGTTTACTTATAGCTTCCTGTGCCAACCGGAAGTGCCATAATTGGTGTCTCAGGGGCTGTTTTGAGGGGTTAAAAAAGTCACATCGCTCCAAAACTTCATATGTGTGACTAGGTAACCCTTCTGAACTGTAAATCAGTCATTTCTCCCAACAGATGTCAAAGAAAAGCTCCCTCACACACACACAGCAAGGATGGAGTGACAAAGTGCGGTGCTTAAATACACAGAGAGCAGGCAATGGCATTACCATAATCCCTAGGCCGTGCCGAGTTCAACGAGATATCCCGCTTGACCGTAGCTCGCTCGGTCTAGGCGCAGCGACCATTAGAAAAGTAGGCCCAAAATGAAGCCTGCACCACAACATAATTTGCTTTTGGGTGACAGCGGCGGAACCGTTAGGTTTAGAAGGACAATTCCACCACAGGAATGTTCCTAAGATCCTCCCGATCTGTGCAAACCTTGACCGTGTGGCATTAACCCTTAACAGTTAAAAGAAGGTGTTTACATCAAACAGTTTGCATTGATTTCTCTCCCCATAGGAATACATTGCCTGCACCCCTAAATTCAACCTGAAGCCTATATGGGTTATGAATGCCGTATGAACCTGTCTTCTGTAACAGTCCATCAGGCCACTATGAGGTCTACCTGTGTTGATTCTAAGCTTCCTGAAGCAACCGGAAGTGGTTAAAATCACCCTAAAAGTGTATATCCATTCCCTGCCTGCAGTTTGATAGACATAGTGCATTCAACCCTGTGTAAATCAGTCAATTCTTAACGTAAAGACTTAAAACTCAGGATTCTGTAAAATAGTACCCCAATGAGGATATGTGTTTACTTATAGCTTCCTGTGCCAACCGGAAGTGCCTTTAATTGGGTCACACTGTCTGTTTCGAAGGGTTAAAAAAGTCACATCTCTCCAAAACTTCATATGTGTGACTAGGTAACCCTTCTGAACTGTAAATCAGTCATTTCTCCCAACAGATGTCAAAGAAAAGCTCCCTCACACACACACAGGAAGGATGGAGTGACAAAGTGCGGTGCTTAAAGACACAGAGAGCAGGCCTTACCATAATCCCTAGGCCGTGCCGAGTTCAACGAGATATCCCGCTTGACCGTAGCTCGCTCGGTCTAGGCGCAGCGACCATTAGAAAAGTAGGCCCAAAATGAAGCCTGCCCAACAATGTCATTTGATTTTGGGTGACAGTGAGAGAACCGTTAGGGTGAGAAGCACAGTTCGACCTCAGGTACGTTCCTGAGGTCCTCCCGATCCGTGCAAGCCTAACCTTGACCGTGTGGCATTAACCCTTAACAGTTAAAAGAAGGTGTTTACATCAAACAGTTTGCATTGATTTCTCTCCCCATAGGAATACATTGCCTGCACCCCTAAATTCAACCTGAAGCCTATATGGGTTATGAATGCCGTATGAACCTGTCTTCTGTAACAGTCCATCAGGCCACTATGAGGTCTACCTGTGTTGATTCTAAGCTTCCTGAAGCAACCGGAAGTGGTTAAAATCACCCTAAAAGTGTATATCCATTCCCTGCCTGCAGTTTGATAGACATAGTGCATTCAACCCTGTGTAAATCAGTCAATTCTTAACGTAAAGACTTAAAACTCAGGATTCTGTAAGAGGCTACCTCAGTCAAGACATGTGTTTACCTATAGCTTCCTGTGCCAACCGGAAGTGCCATAATTGGTGTCTCAGGGGCTGTTTCGAGGGGTTAAAAAAGTCAGATCTCTCCAAGATTTCATATGTGTGACTAGGTAACCCTCCTGAACTGTAAGTCAGTCATTTCTCCCAACAGATGTCAAAGAAAAGCTCCCTCACACACACACAGGAAGGATGGAGTGACAAAGTGCGGTGCTTAAAGACACAGAGAGCAGGCCTTACCATAATCCCTAGGCCGTGCCGAGTTCAACGAGATATCCCGCTTGACCGTAGCTCGCTCGGTCTAGGCGCAGCGACCATTAGAAAAGTAGGCCCAAAATGAAGCCTGCCCAACAATGTCATTTGATTTTGGGTGACAGTGAGAGAACCGTTAGGGTGAGAAGCACAGTTCGACCTCAGGTACGTTCCTGAGGTCCTCCCGATCCGTGCAAGCCTAACCTTGACCATGTGGCATTAACCCTTAACAGTTAAAATAAGGTGTTTATATCAAACAGTTTGCATTGATTTCTCTCCCCATAGGAATACATTGCCTGCACCCCTAAATTCAACCTGAAGCCTATATGGGTTATGAATGCCGTATGAACCTGTCTTCTGTAACAGTCCATCAGGCCACTATGAGGTCTACCTGTGTTGATTCTAAGCTTCCTGGACCAACCGGAAGTGGTTAAAATCACCCTAAAAGTGTTTTGAAAAACATAACCTGTCATAATGAAAATCACTGTATTCAAACCTGTGTAGATCAGTCAATTCTTAACGTAAAGACTTAAAACTCAGGATTCTGTAAGTGGCTATGTCAATGAAGACATGTGTTTACTTATAGCTTCCTGTGCCAACCGGAAGTGCCATAATTGGTGTCTCAGGGGCTGTTTCGAGGGGTTAAATAAGTCTGATCTCTCCAAGATTTCATATGTGTGACTAGGTAACCCTCCTGAACTGTAAATCAGTCATTTCTCCCAACAGATGTCAAAGAAAAGCTCCCTCACACACACACAGCAAGGATGGAGTGACAAAGTGCGGTGCTTAAAGACACAGAGAGCAGGAAATGGCATTACCATAATCTCTAGGCCGTGCCGAGTTCAACGAGATATCCCGCTTGACCGTAGCTCGTTCGGTCGAAGCGCAGCGACCATTAGAAAAGTAGGCCCAAAATGGAGCCTGCACCACAACATCATTTGCTTTTGGGTGACAGCAGCGGAACCGTTAGGTTTAGAAGGACAATTCCACCACAGGAATGTTCCTAAGGTCCTCCCGATCTGTGCAAGCCTAACCTTGACCGTGTGGCATTAACCCTTAACAGTAAAACAGGGTTTTTTGATCTCACAGATTACAATGACATCTCTCCCCATAGGAATACATTGCCTGCACCCCTAAATTCAACCTGAAGCCTATGTGGGTTATGAATGCCTTATGAACCTGTCTTCTATGACAGTCCATCAGACCACTATGAGGTCTACCTGTGTCAATTCTAAGCTTCCTGAAGCAACCGGAAGTGGTTAAAATCACCCTAAAAGTGTTTTGAAAAACATAACCTGTCATTATGAAAATCACTATATTCAAACCTGTGTAGATCAGTCAATTCTTAACTTAAAGACTTAAAACTCAGGATTATGTAAGTGGCTATGTCAATCAAGACATGTGTTTACTTATAGCTTCCTGTGCCAACCGGAAGTGCCATAATTGGTGTCTCAGGGGCTGTTTCGAGGGGTTAAAAAAGTCAGATCTCTCCAAGATTTCATATGTGTGACTAGGTAACCCTCCTGAACTGTAAATCAGTCATTTCTCCCAACAGATGTCAAAGAAAAGCTCCCTCACACACACACAGCAAGGATGGAGTGACAAAGTGCGGTGCTTAAAGACACAGAGAGCAGGAAATGGCATTACCATAATCTCTAGGCCGTGCCGAGTTCAACGAGATATCCCGCTTGACCGTAGCTCGTTCGGTCGAAGCGCAGCGACCATTAGAAAAGTAGGCCCAAAATGAAGCCTGCCCAACAATGTCATTTGATTTTGGGTGACAGTGAGAGAACCGTTAGGGTGAGAAGCACAGTTCGACCTCAGGTACGTTCCTGAGGTCCTCCCGATCCGTGCAAGCCTAACCTTGACCGTGTGGCATTAACCCTTAACAGTTAAAAGAAGGTGTTTACATCAAACAGTTTGCATTGATTTCTCTCCCCATAGGAATACATTGCCTGCACCCCTAAATTCAACCTGAAGCCTATATGGGTTATGAATGCCGTATGAACCTGTCTTCTGTAACAGTCCATCAGGCCACTATGAGGTCTACCTGTGTTGATTCTAAGCTTCCTGAAGCAACCGGAAGTGGTTAAAATCACCCTAAAAGTGTATATCCATTCCCTGCCTGCAGTTTGATAGACATAGTGCATTCAACCCTGTGTAAATCAGTCAATTCTTAACGTAAAGACTTAAAACTCAGGATTCTGTAAGAGGCTACCTCAGTCAAGACATGTGTTTACCTATAGCTTCCTGTGCCAACCGGAAGTGCCATAATTGGTGTCTCAGGGGCTGTTTCGAGGGGTTAAAAAAGTCAGATCTCTCCAAGATTTCATATGTGTGACTAGGTAACCCTCCTGAACTGTAAGTCAGTCATTTCTCCCAACAGATGTCAAAGAAAAGCTCCCTCACACACACACAGGAAGGATGGAGTGACAAAGTGCGGTGCTTAAAGACACAGAGAGCAGGCCTTACCATAATCCCTAGGCCGTGCCGAGTTCAACGAGATATCCCGCTTGACCGTAGCTCGCTCGGTCTAGGCGCAGCGACCATTAGAAAAGTAGGCCCAAAATGAAGCCTGCCCAACAATGTCATTTGATTTTGGGTGACAGTGAGAGAACCGTTAGGGTGAGAAGCACAGTTCGACCTCAGGTACGTTCCTGAGGTCCTCCCGATCCGTGCAAGCCTAACCTTGACCATGTGGCATTAACCCTTAACAGTTAAAATAAGGTGTTTATATCAAACAGTTTGCATTGATTTCTCTCCCCATAGGAATACATTGCCTGCACCCCTAAATTCAACCTGAAGCCTATATGGGTTATGAATGCCGTATGAACCTGTCTTCTGTAACAGTCCATCAGGCCACTATGAGGTCTACCTGTGTTGATTCTAAGCTTCCTGGACCAACCGGAAGTGGTTAAAATCACCCTAAAAGTGTTTTGAAAAACATAACCTGTCATTATGAAAATCACTGTATTCAAACCTGTGTAGATCAGTCAATTCTTAACGTAAAGACTTAAAACTCAGGATTCTGTAAGTGGCTATGTCAATGAAGACATGTGTTTACTTATAGCTTCCTGTGCCAACCGGAAGTGCCATAATTGGTGTCTCAGGGGCTGTTTCGAGGGGTTAAATAAGTCTGATCTCTCCAAGATTTCATATGTGTGACTAGGTAACCCTCCTGAACTGTAAATCAGTCATTTCTCCCAACAGATGTCAAAGAAAAGCTCCCTCACACACACACAGCAAGGATGGAGTGACAAAGTGCGGTGCTTAAAGACACAGAGAGCAGGAAATGGCATTACCATAATCTCTAGGCCGTGCCGAGTTCAACGAGATATCCCGCTTGACCGTAGCTCGTTCGGTCGAAGCGCAGCGACCATTAGAAAAGTAGGCCCAAAATGGAGCCTGCACCACAACATCATTTGCTTTTGGGTGACAGCAGCGGAACCGTTAGGTTTAGAAGGACAATTCCACCACAGGAATGTTCCTAAGGTCCTCCCGATCTGTGCAAGCCTAACCTTGACCGTGTGGCATTAACCCTTAACAGTAAAACAGGGTTTTTTGATCTCACAGATTACAATGACATCTCTCCCCATAGGAATACATTGCCTGCACCCCTAAATTCAACCTGAAGCCTATGTGGGTTATGAATGCCTTATGAACCTGTCTTCTATGACAGTCCATCAGACCACTATGAGGTCTACCTGTGTCAATTCTAAGCTTCCTGAAGCAACCGGAAGTGGTTAAAATCACCCTAAAAGTGTTTTGAAAAACATAACCTGTCATTATGAAAATCACTATATTCAAACCTGTGTAGATCAGTCAATTCTTAACTTAAAGACTTAAAACTCAGGATTATGTAAGTGGCTATGTCAATCAAGACATGTGTTTACTTATAGCTTCCTGTGCCAACCGGAAGTGCCATAATTGGTGTCTCAGGGGCTGTTTCGAGGGGTTAAAAAAGTCAGATCTCTCCAAGATTTCATATGTGTGACTAGGTAACCCTCCTGAACTGTAAATCAGTCATTTCTCCCAACAGATGTCAAAGAAAAGCTCCCTCACACACACACAGCAAGGATGGAGTGACAAAGTGCGGTGCTTAAAGACACAGAGAGCAGGAAATGGCATTACCATAATCTCTAGGCCGTGCCGAGTTCAACGAGATATCCCGCTTGACCGTAGCTCGTTCGGTCGAAGCGCAGCGACCATTAGAAAAGTAGGCCCAAAATGGAGCCTGCACCACAACATCATTTGCTTTTGGGTGACAGCAGCGGAACCGTTAGGTTTAGAAGGACAATTCCACCACAGGAATGTTCCTAAGGTCCTCCCGATCTGTGCAAGCCTAACCTTGACCGTGTGGCATTAACCCTTAACAGTAAAACAGGGTTTTTTGATCTCACAGATTACAATGACATCTCTCCCCATAGGAATACATTGCCTGCACCCCTAAATTCAACCTGAAGCCTATGTGGGTTATGAATGCCTTATGAACCTGTCTTCTATGACAGTCCATCAGACCACTATGAGGTCTACCTGTGTCAATTCTAAGCTTCCTGAAGCAACCGGAAGTGGTTAAAATCACCCTAAAAGTGTTTTGAAAAACATAACCTGTCATTATGAAAATCACTATATTCAAACCTGTGTAGATCAGTCAATTCTTAACTTAAAGACTTAAAACTCAGGATTATGTAAGTGGCTATGTCAATCAAGACATGTGTTTACTTATAGCTTCCTGTGCCAACCGGAAGTGCCATAATTGGTGTCTCAGGGGCTGTTTCGAGGGGTTAAAAAAGTCAGATCTCTCCAAGATTTCATATGTGTGACTAGGTAACCCTCCTGAACTGTAAATCAGTCATTTCTCCCAACAAACTTCAAAGAAAAGCTCTCTCACACACACACAGGAAGGATGGAGTGACAAAGTGCGGTGCTTAAAGACACAGAGAGCAGGCCTTACCATAATCCCTAGGCCGTGCCGAGTTCAACGAGATATCCCGCTTGACCGTAGCTCGCTCGGTCTAAGCGCAGCGACCATTAGAAAAGTAGGCCCAAAATGAAGCCTGCACCACAACATCATTTGCTTTTCGGTGACAGCGGCGGAACAGTTAGGTTTAGAAGGACAATTCCACCACAGGAATGTTCCTAAGGTCCTCCCGATCTGTGCAAGCCTAACCTTGACCGTGTGGCATTAACCCTGTTTACATCAAACAGTTTGCATTGATTTCTCTCCCCATAGGAATACATTGCCTGCACCCCTAAATTCAACCTGAAGCCTATATGGGTTATGAATGTCGTATGAACCTGTCTTCTGTAACAGTCCATCAGGCCACTATGAGGTCTACCTGTGTTGATTCTAAGCTTCCTGGACCAACCGGAAGTGGTTAAAATCACCCTAAAAGTGTTTTGAAAAACATAACCTGTCATTACGAAAATCACTGTATTCAAACCTGTGTAGATCAGTCAATTCTTAACTTAAAGACTTAAAACTCAGGATTCTGTAAGTGGCTATGTCAATGAAGACATGTGTTTACTTATAGCTTCCTGTGCCAACCGGAAGTGCCATAATTGGTGTCTCAGGGGCTGTTTCGAGGGGTTAAAAAAGTCAGATCTCTCCAAGATTTCATATGTGTGACTAGGTAACCCTCCTGAACTGTAAATCAGTCATTTCTCCCAACAGATGTCAAAGAAAAGCTCCCTCACACACACACAGGAAGGATGGAGTGACAAAGTGCGGTGCTTAAAGACACAGAGAGCAGGCCTTACCATAATCCCTAGGCCGTGCCGAGTTCAACGAGATATCCCGCTTGACCGTAGCTCGCTCGGTCTAGGCGCAGCGACCATTAGAAAAGTAGGCCCAAAATGAAGCCTGCCCAACAACGTCATTTGATTTTGGGTGACAGTGAGAGAACCGTTAGGGTGAGAAGCACAGTTCGACCTCAGGTACGTTCCTGAGGTCCTCCCGATCCGTGCAAGCCTAACCTTGACCATGTGGCATTAACCCTTAACAGTTAAAATAAGGTGTTTATATCAAACAGTTTGCATTGATTTCTCTCCCCATAGGAATACATTGCCTGCACCCCTAAATTCAACCTGAAGCCTATATGGGTTATGAATGCCGTATGAACCTGTCTTCTGTAACAGTCCATCAGGCCACTATGAGGTCTACCTGTGTTGATTCTAAGCTTCCTGGACCAACCGGAAGTGGTTAAAATCACCCTAAAAGTGTTTTGAAAAACATAACCTGTCATTATGAAAATCACTGTATTCAAACCTGTGTAGATCAGTCAATTCTTAACTTAAAGACTTAAAACTCAGGATTCTGTAAGTGGCTATGTCAATGAAGACATGTGTTTACTTATAGCTTCCTGTGCCAACCGGCAGTGCCATAATTGGTGTCTCAGGGGCTGTTTCGAGGGGTTAAAAAAGTCTGATCTCTCCAAGATTTCATATGTGTGACTAGGTAACCCTCCTGAACTGTAAATCAGTCATTTCTCCCAACAGATGTCAAAGAAAAGCTCTCTCACACACACACAGCAAGGATGGAGTGAAAAAGTGCGGTGCTTAAAGACACAGAGAGCAGGAAATGGCATTACCATAATCCCTAGGCCGTGCCGAGTTCAACGAGATATCCCGCTTGACCGTAGCTCGCTCGGTCTAGGCGCAGCGACCATTAGAAAAGTAGGCCCAAAATGAAGCCTGCACCACAACATCATTTGCTTTTGGGTGACAGCGGCGGAACTGTTAGGTTTAGAAGGACAATTCCACCACAGGAATGTTCCTAAGGTCCTCCCGATCTGTGCAAGCCTAACCTTGACCGTGTGGCATTAACCCTTAACAGTAAAACAGGTTTTTTGATCTCACAGATTACAATGACATCTCTCCCCATATGAATACATTGCCTGCTCCCCTAAATTCAACCTGAAGCCTATGTGGGTTATGAATGCCGTATGAACCTGTCTTCGGTGACAGTCCATCAGAACCACTATGAGGTCTACCTGTGTTGATTCTAAGCTTCCTGAAGCAACCGGAAGTGGTTAAAATCACCCTAAAAGTGTGTACCCATACCCTGCCTGCAGTTTGATAGACATAGGGCATTCAACCCTGTGTAGATCAGTCAATTCTTAACGTAAAGACTTAAAACTCAGGATTCTGTAAGAGGCTACCTCAGTCAAGACATGTGTTTACCTATAGCTTCCTGTGCCAACCGGAAGTGCCTTTAATTGGGTCACACTGTCTGTTTCGAAGGGTTAAAAAAGTCACATCTCTCCAAAACTTCATATGTGTGACTAGGTAACCCTTCTGAACTGTAAATCAGTCATTTCTCCCAACAGATGTCAAAGAAAAGCTCCCTCACACACACACAGGAAGGATGGAGTGACAAAGTGCGGTGCTTAAATACACAGAGAGCAGGCAATGGCATTACCATAATCCCTAGGCCGTGCCGAGTTCAACGAGATATCCCGCTTGACCGTAGCTCGCTCGGTCTAGGCGCAGCGACCATTAGAAAAGTAGGCCCAAAATGAAGCCTGCACCACAACATAATTTGCTTTTGGGTGACAGCGGCGGAACCGTTAGGTTTAGAAGGACAATTCCACCACAGGAATGTTCCTAAGATCCTCCCGATCTGTGCAAACCTTGACCGTGTGGCATTAACCCTTAACAGTTAAAAGAAGGTGTTTACATCAAACAGTTTGCATTGATTTCTCTCCCCATAGGAATACATTGCCTGCACCCCTAAATTCAACCTGAAGCCTATATGGGTTATGAATGCCGTATGAACCTGTCTTCTGTAACAGTCCATCAGGCCACTATGAGGTCTACCTGTGTTGATTCTAAGCTTCCTGAAGCAACCGGAAGTGGTTAAAATCACCCTAAAAGTGTATATCCATTCCCTGCCTGCAGTTTGATAGACATAGTGCATTCAACCCTGTGTAAATCAGTCAATTCTTAACGTAAAGACTTAAAACTCAGGATTCTGTAAAATAATACCCCAATGAGGATATGTGTTTACTTATAGCTTCCTGTGCCAACCGGAAGTGCCATAATTGGTGTCTCAGGGGCTGTTTCGAAGGGTTAAAAAAGTCACATCGCTCCAAAACTTCATATGTGTGACTAGGTAACCCTTCTGAACTGTAAATCAGTCATTTCTCCCAACAGATGTCAAAGAAAAGCTCCCTCACACACACACAGGAAGGATGGAGTGACAAAGTGCGGTGCTTAAAGACACAGAGAGCAGGCCTTACCATAATCCCTAGGCCGTGCCGAGTTCAACGAGATATCCCGCTTGACCGTAGCTCGCTCGGTCTAGGCGCAGCGACCATTAGAAAAGTAGGCCCAAAATGAAGCCTGCCCAACAATGTCATTTGATTTTGGGTGACAGTGAGAGAACCGTTAGGGTGAGAATCACAGTTCGACCTTAGGTACGTTCCTGAGGTCCTCCCGATCCGTGCAAGCCTAACCTTGACCATGTGGCATTAACCCTTAACAGTTAAAATAAGGTGTTTATATCAAACAGTTTGCATTGATTTCTCTCCCCATAGGAATACATTGCCTGCACCCCTAAATTCAACCTGAAGCCTATATGGGTTATGAATGCCGTATGAATATGTCTTCTGTAACGGTCCATCAGGCCACTATGAGGTCTACCTGTGTTGATTCTAAGCTTCCTGGACCAACCGGAAGTGGTTAAAATCACCCTAAAAATGTTTTGAAAAACATAACCTGTCATTATGAAAATCACTGTATTCAAACCTGTGTAGATCAGTCAATTCTTAACTTAAAGACTTAAAACTCAGGATTCTGTAAGTGGCTATGTCAATGAAGACATGTGTTTACTTATAGCTTCCTGTGCCAACCGGAAGTGCCATAATTGGTGTCTCAGGGGCTGTTTCGAGGGGTTAAAAAAGTCTGATCTCTCCAAGATTTCATATGTGTGACTAGGTAACTCTCCTGAACTGTAAATCAGTCATTTCTCCCAACAGATGTCAAAGAAAAGCTCCCTCACACACACACAGGAAGGATGGAGTGACAAAGTGCGGTGCTTAAAGACACAGAGAGCAGGAAATGGCATTACCATAATCTCTAGGCCGTGCCGAGTTCAACGAGATATCCCGCTTGACCGTAGCTCGTTCGGTCGAAGCGCAGCGACCATTAGAAAAGTAGGCCCAAAATGAAGCCTGCACCACAACATCATTTGCTTTTGGGAGACAGCAGCGGAACCGTTAGGTTTAGAAGGACAATTCCACCACAGGAATGTTCCTAAGGTCCTCCCGATCTGTGCAAGCCTAACCTTGACCGTGTGGCATTAACCCTTAACAGTAAAACAGGGTTTTTTGATCTCACAGATTACAATGACATCTCTCCCCATAGGAATACATTGCCTGCTCCCCTAAATTCAACCTGAAGCCTATGTGGGTTATGAATGCCTTATGAACCTGTCTTCTATGACAGTCCATCAGACCACTATGAGGTCTACCTGTGTCAATTCTAAGCTTCCTGAAGCAACCGGAAGTGGTTAAAATCACCCTAAAAGTGTTTTGAAAAACATAACCTGTCATTATGAAAATCACTATATTCAAACCTGTGTAGATCAGTCAATTCTTAACTTAAAGACTTAAAACTCAGGATTATGTAAGTGGCTATGTCAATCAAGACATGTGTTTACTTATAGCTTCCTGTGCCAACCGGAAGTGCCATAATTGGTGTCTCAGGGGCTGTTTCGAGGGGTTAAAAAAGTCAGATCTCTCCAAGATTTCATATGTGTGACTAGGTAACCCTCCTGAACTGTAAATCAGTCATTTCTCCCAACAGATGTCAAAGAAAAGCTCCCTCACACACACACAGGAAGGATGGAGTGACAAAGTGCGGTGCTTAAAGACACAGAGAGCAGGCCTTACCATAATCCCTAGGCCGTGCCGAGTTCAACGAGATATCCCGCTTGACCGTAGCTCGCTCGGTCTAGGCGCAGCGACCATTAGAAAAGTAGGCCCAAAATGAAGCCTGCCCAACAATGTCATTTGATTTTGGGTGACAGTGAGAGAACCGTTAGGGTGAGTGGCACAGTTCGACCTTAGGTACGTTCCTGAGGTCCTCCCGATCCGTGCAAGCCTAACCTTGACCATGTGGCATTAACCCTTAACAGTTAAAATAAGGTGTTTATATCAAACAGTTTGCATTGATTTCTCTCCCCATAGGAATACATTGCCTGCACCCCTAAATTCAACCTGAAGCCTATATGGGTTATGAATGCCGTATGAATATGTCTTCTGTAACGGTCCATCAGGCCACTATGAGGTCTACCTGTGTTGATTCTAAGCTTCCTGGACCAACCGGAAGTGGTTAAAATCACCCTAAAAGTGTTTTGAAAAACATAACCTGTCATTATGAAAATCACTGTATTCAAACCTGTGTAGATCAGTCAATTCTTAACTTAAAGACTTAAAACTCAGGATTCTGTAAGTGGCTATGTCAATGAAGACATGTGTTTACTTATAGCTTCCTGTGCCAACCGGAAGTGCCATAATTGGTGTCTCAGGGGCTGTTTCGAGGGGTTAAAAAAGTCTGATCTCTCCAAGATTTCATATGTGTGACTAGGTAACTCTCCTGAACTGTAAATCAGTCATTTCTCCCAACAGATGTCAAAGAAAAGCTCCCTCACACACACACAGGAAGGATGGAGTGACAAAGTGCGGTGCTTAAAGACACAGAGAGCAGGAAATGGCATTACCATAATCTCTAGGCCGTGCCGAGTTCAACGAGATATCCCGCTTGACCGTAGCTCGTTCGGTCGAAGCGCAGCGACCATTAGAAAAGTAGGCCCAAAATGAAGCCTGCACCACAACATCATTTGCTTTTGGGAGACAGCAGCGGAACCGTTAGGTTTAGAAGGACAATTCCACCACAGGAATGTTCCTAAGGTCCTCCCGATCTGTGCAAGCCTAACCTTGACCGTGTGGCATTAACCCTTAACAGTAAAACAGGGTTTTTTGATCTCACAGATTACAATGACATCTCTCCCCATAGGAATACATTGCCTGCTCCCCTAAATTCAACCTGAAGCCTATGTGGGTTATGAATGCCTTATGAACCTGTCTTCTATGACAGTCCATCAGACCACTATGAGGTCTACCTGTGTCAATTCTAAGCTTCCTGAAGCAACCGGAAGTGGTTAAAATCACCCTAAAAGTGTTTTGAAAAACATAACCTGTCATTATGAAAATCACTATATTCAAACCTGTGTAGATCAGTCAATTCTTAACTTAAAGACTTAAAACTCAGGATTATGTAAGTGGCTATGTCAATCAAGACATGTGTTTACTTATAGCTTCCTGTGCCAACCGGAAGTGCCATAATTGGTGTCTCAGGGGCTGTTTCGAGGGGTTAAAAAAGTCTGATCTCTCCAAGATTTCATATGTGTGACTAGGTAACTCTCCTGAACTGTAAATCAGTAATTTCTCCCAACAGATGTCAAAGAAAAGCTCCCTCACACACACACAGGAAGGATGGAGTGACAAAGTGCGGTGCTTAAAGACACAGAGAGCAGGCCTTACCATAATCCCTAGGCCGTGCCGAGTTCAACGAGATATCCCGCTTGACCGTAGCTCGCTCGGTCTAGGCGCAGCGACCATTAGAAAAGTAGGCCCAAAATGAAGCCTGCCCAACAATGTCATTTGATTTTGGGTGACAGTGAGAGAACCGTTAGGGTGAGTGGCACAGTTCGACCTTAGGTACGTTCCTGAGGTCCTCCCGATCCGTGCAAGCCTAACCTTGACCATGTGGCATTAACCCTTAACAGTTAAAATAAGGTGTTTATATCAAACAGTTTGCATTGATTTCTCTCCCCATAGGAATACATTGCCTGCACCCCTAAATTCAACCTGAAGCCTATATGGGTTATGAATGCCGTATGAATATGTCTTCTGTAACGGTCCATCAGGCCACTATGAGGTCTACCTGTGTTGATTCTAAGCTTCCTGGACCAACCGGAAGTGGTTAAAATCACCCTAAAAGTGTTTTGAAAAACATAACCTGTCATTATGAAAATCACTGTATTCAAACCTGTGTAGATCAGTCAATTCTTAACTTAAAGACTTAAAACTCAGGATTCTGTAAGTGGCTATGTCAATGAAGACATGTGTTTACTTATAGCTTCCTGTGCCAACCGGAAGTGCCATAATTGGTGTCTCAGGGGCTGTTTCGAGGGGTTAAAAAAGTCTGATCTCTCCAAGATTTCATATGTGTGACTAGGTAACTCTCCTGAACTGTAAATCAGTCATTTCTCCCAACAGATGTCAAAGAAAAGCTCCCTCACACACACACAGGAAGGATGGAGTGACAAAGTGCGGTGCTTAAAGACACAGAGAGCAGGAAATGGCATTACCATAATCTCTAGGCCGTGCCGAGTTCAACGAGATATCCCGCTTGACCGTAGCTCGTTCGGTCGAAGCGCAGCGACCATTAGAAAAGTAGGCCCAAAATGAAGCCTGCACCACAACATCATTTGCTTTTGGGTGACAGCAGCGGAACCGTTAGGTTTAGAAGGACAATTCCACCACAGGAATGTTCCTAAGGTCCTCCCGATCTGTGCAAGCCTAACCTTGACCGTGTGGCATTAACCCTTAACAGTAAAACAGGGTTTTTTGATCTCACAGATTACAATGACATCTCTCCCCATAGGAATACATTGCCTGCTCCCCTAAATTCAACCTGAAGCCTATGTGGGTTATGAATGCCTTATGAACCTGTCTTCTATGACAGTCCATCAGACCACTATGAGGTCTACCTGTGTCAATTCTAAGCTTCCTGAAGCAACCGGAAGTGGTTAAAATCACCCTAAAAGTGTTTTGAAAAACATAACCTGTCATTATGAAAATCACTATATTCAAACCTGTGTAGATCAGTCAATTCTTAACTTAAAGACTTAAAACTCAGGATTATGTAAGTGGCTATGTCAATCAAGACATGTGTTTACTTATAGCTTCCTGTGCCAACCGGAAGTGCCATAATTGGTGTCTCAGGGGCTGTTTCGAGGGGTTAAAAAAGTCAGATCTCTCCAAGATTTCATATGTGTGACTAGGTAACCCTCCTGAACTGTAAATCAGTCATTTCTCCCAACAGATGTCAAAGAAAAGCTCCCTCACACACACACAGGAAGGATGGAGTGACAAAGTGCGGTGCTTAAAGACACAGAGAGCAGGCCTTACCATAATCCCTAGGCCGTGCCGAGTTCAACGAGATATCCCGCTTGACCGTAGCTCGCTCGGTCTAGGCGCAGCGACCATTAGAAAAGTAGGCCCAAAATGAAGCCTGCCCAACAATGTCATTTGATTTTGGGTGACAGTGAGAGAACCGTTAGGGTGAGAAGCACAGTTCGACCTCAGGTACGTTCCTGAGGTCCTCCCGATCCGTGCAAGCCTAACCTTGACCATGTGGCATTAACCCTTAACAGTTAAAATAAGGTGTTTATATCAAACAGTTTGCATTGATTTCTCTCCCCATAGGAATACATTGCCTGCACCCCTAAATTCAACCTGAAGCCTATATGGGTTATGAATGCCGTATGAACCTGTCTTCTGTAACGGTCCATCAGGCCACTATGAGGTCTACCTGTGTTGATTCTAAGCTTCCTGGACCAACCGGAAGTGGTTAAAATCACCCTAAAAGTGTTTTGAAAAACATAACCTGTCATTATGAAAATCACTGTATTCAAACCTGTGTAGATCAGTCAATTCTTAACTTAAAGACTTAAAACTCAGGATTCTGTAAGTGGCTATGTCAATGAAGACATGTGTTTACTTATAGCTTCCTGTGCCAACCGGAAGTGCCATAATTGGTGTCTCAGGGGCTGTTTCGAGGGGTTTAAAAAGTCTGATCTCTCCAAGATTTCATATGTGTGACTAGGTAACCCTCCTGAACTGTAAATCAGTCATTTCTCCCAACAGATGTCAAAGAAAAGCTCCCTCACACACACACAGGAAGGATGGAGTGACAAAGTGCGGTGCTTAAAGACACAGAGAGCAGGCCTTACCATAATCCCTAGGCCGTGCCGAGTTCAACGAGATATCCCGCTTGACCGTAGCTCGCTCGGTCTAGGCGCAGCGACCATTAGAAAAGTAGGCCCAAAATGAAGCCTGCCCAACAATGTCATTTGATTTTGGGTGACAGTGAGAGAACCGTTAGGGTGAGAAGCACAGTTCGACCTCAGGTACGTTCCTGAGGTCCTCCCGATCCGTGCAAGCCTAACCTTGACCATGTGGCATTAACCCTTAACAGTTAAAATAAGGTGTTTATATCAAACAGTTTGCATTGATTTCTCTCCCCATAGGAATACATTGCCTGCACCCCTAAATTCAACCTGAAGCCTATATGGGTTATGAATGCCGTATGAACCTGTCTTCTGTAACGGTCCATCAGGCCACTATGAGGTCTACCTGTGTTGATTCTAAGCTTCCTGGACCAACCGGAAGTGGTTAAAATCACCCTAAAAGTGTTTTGAAAAACATAACCTGTCATTATGAAAATCACTGTATTCAAACCTGTGTAGATCAGTCAATTCTTAACTTAAAGACTTAAAACTCAGGATTCTGTAAGTGGCTATGTCAATGAAGACATGTGTTTACTTATAGCTTCCTGTGCCAACCGGAAGTGCCATAATTGGTGTCTCAGGGGCTGTTTCGAGGGGTTTAAAAAGTCTGATCTCTCCAAGATTTCATATGTGTGACTAGGTAACCCTCCTGAACTGTAAATCAGTCATTTCTCCCAACAGATGTCAAAGAAAAGCTCTCTCACACACACACAGCAAGGATGGAGTGAAAAAGTGCGGTGCTTAAAGACACAGAGAGCAGGAAATGGCATTACTAAATCCCTAGGCCGTGCCGAGTTCAACGAGATATCCCGCTTGACCGTAGCTCGCTCGGTCTAGGCGCAGCGACCATTAGAAAAGTAGGCCCAAAATGAAGCCTGCCCCACAACGTCATTTGATTTTGGGTGACAGTGAGAGAACCGTTAAGGTGAGAAGCACAATTCCACCACAGGAATGTTCCTTAAGGTCCTCCCGATCCGTGGAAGCCTAACCTTGACCGTGTGGCATTAACCCTTCACAGTAAAAAGAAGGTGTTTACTTCAAACAGCTTGCTTTGACTTCTCTCCCCATATGAATACATTGCCTGCACCTCTAAATTCAACCTGAAGCCTATGTGGGTTATGAATGCCTTATGAACCTGTCTTCGGTCACAGTCCATCAGAACCACTATGAGGTCTACCTGTGTTGATTCTAAGCTTCCTGGACCAACCGGAAGTGGTTAAAATCCCCCTAAAAGTGTATATCCATACCCTGCCTGCAGTTTGATAGACATAGTGCATTCAACCCTGTGTAAATCAGTCAATTCTTAACGTAAAGACTTAAAACTCAGGATTCTGTAAAATAATACCCCAACGAGGATATGTGTTGACTTATAGCTTCCTGTGCCAACCGGAAGTGCCATAATTGGTGTCTCAGGGGCTGTTTCGAAGGGTTAAAAAAGTCAGATCTGTCCAAAACGTCATATGTGTGATTAGGCAACCCCCATGAACTGTAAATCAGTAATTTTTCCCATAAAATTTCAAAGGAAAACTAAATCACAGTAAAACACAACTTGGAAGGAGGGACGTATTGGGGTGCGTAGAGACAGACAGTGGCTGCAATAGTTAGCTTTGTTCGAGCTAAAAAAGAACCGTCAGACCTAGAGTTCCGAAACTTTACAAACCTGTTCTAGACCTCCGGTCGATAGTGCGTGGTGAGTTAGGTGGCTCTAGAAGGTTCTCGGACCAAGAAACAGCCTCGTACATTTGCAATGACTTCAATTCATTTTGACCATTACGAAAATGACGACATTTAGAAAAGTCTCAGAGACGCAAGGCTAGGTGCATTGAAACCGGCTCGGCCCATAGAGACGGACCCCAACGTTTCTGTCCAATAGCTCATTCAAGGGCCCCGTAGCAAGGCATGTAAAAAAGTGGATTTTCAGCACCAATTAGGGTTTTGCTCGGGCACCGAAGGACCTATCGAGCCGAAACTCGGGATTCGGGGTCGCCTCACATAGGCCTTCACATAATGTCCGAACTGGACCCGCAGCTAGAACGTAACTATGTGTTTTACCTTTTTATTATGTTTTAAACTGAAGGCGCTGTGAATTATGGGCCTGCTCTGACATATGTGATAGTTGGCTTCCAAATGAGTAGGAAAAAGTGGGTTTGGTGTCAATTAATATCAGTTTGGTGTCATAATGACATCTAATTGACTGAAGGACACTGACTTGCTAATTGACTTTTGTACATTTGCAATATGTTTAAATGGAGAGGGACCATCACCAAAATGGCATTCTGAAATCAACACAAAAAATGGCATCACCATAGTCTCCAGACTGTGCCGAGTTCAACGAGACGCCCCACTTGACCGTAGCTCGTTCTGAGTGCAGCGACCTTGAAAAAAAGAAGGCCCAAAATGAAGCCTGCCCCACAATGTCATTTGATTTTGGGTGGCAGTGAGAGAACCGTTAGGGTGAGAAGCACAATTCGACCTCAGGTACGTTCCTGAGGTCCTCCCGATCCGTGCAAGCCTAACCTTGACCGTGTGGCATTAACCCTTCACAGTAAAAAGAAGGTGTTTACTTCAAACAGTTTGCATTGATTTCTCTCCCCATAGGAATACATTGCCTGCACCCCTAAATTCAACCTGAAGCCTATATGGGTTATGAATGCCGTATGAATATATCTTCTGTAACGGTCCATCAGGCCACTATGAGGTCTACCTGTGTTGATTCTAAGCTTCCTGGACCAACCGGAAGTGGTTAAAATCACCCTAAAATTGTTTTGAAAAACATAACCTGTCATTATGAAAATCACTGTATTCAAACCTGTGTAGATCAGTCAATTCTTAACTTAAAGACTTAAAACTCAGGATTCTGTAAGTGGCTATGTCAATGAAGACATGTGTTTACTTATAGCTTCCTGTGCCAACCGGAAGTGCCATAATTGGTGTCTCAGGGGCTGTTTCGAGGGGTTAAAAAAGTCTGATCTCTCCAAGATTTCATATGTGTGACTAGGTAACTCTCCTGAACTGTAAATCAGTAATTTCTCCCAACAGATGTCAAAGAAAAGCTCCCTCACACACACACAGGAAGGATGGAGTGACAAAGTGCGGTGCTTAAAGACACAGAGAGCAGGAAATGGCATTACCATAATCTCTAGGCCGTGCCGAGTTCAACGAGATATCCCGCTTGACCGTAGCTCGTTCGGTCGAAGCGCAGCGACCATTAGAAAAGTAGGCCCAAAATGAAGCCTGCACCACAACATCATTTGCTTTTGGGTGACAGCAGCGGAACCGTTAGGTTTAGAAGGACAATTCCACCACAGGAATGTTCCTAAGGTCCTCCCGATCTGTGCAAGCCTAACCTTGACCGTGTGGCATTAACCCTTAACAGTAAAACAGGGTTTTTTGATCTCACAGATTACAATGACATCTCTCCCCATAGGAATACATTGCCTGCTCCCCTAA
This sequence comes from Oncorhynchus mykiss, assembly GCF_057628025.1. Taxonomy (NCBI): domain Eukaryota; kingdom Metazoa; phylum Chordata; class Actinopteri; order Salmoniformes; family Salmonidae; genus Oncorhynchus; species Oncorhynchus mykiss. The sequence continues at coordinate 33,054,523 of NC_143037.1, forward strand.
ATTCAACCTGAAGCCTATGTGGGTTATGAATGCCTTATGAACCTGTCTTCTATGACAGTCCATCAGACCACTATGAGGTCTACCTGTGTCAATTCTAAGCTTCCTGAAGCAACCGGAAGTGGTTAAAATCACCCTAAAAGTGTTTTGAAAAACATAACCTGTCATTATGAAAATCACTATATTCAAACCTGTGTAGATCAGTCAATTCTTAACTTAAAGACTTAAAACTCAGGATTATGTAAGTGGCTATGTCAATCAAGACATGTGTTTACTTATAGCTTCCTGTGCCAACCGGAAGTGCCATAATTGGTGTCTCAGGGGCTGTTTCGAAGGGTTAAAAAAGTCACATCGCTCCAAAACTTCATATGTGTGACTAGGTAACCCTTCTGAACTGTAAATCAGTCATTTCTCCCAACAGATGTCAAAGAAAAGCTCTCTCACACACACACAGCAAGGATGGAGTGAAAAAGTGCGGTGCTTAAAGACACAGAGAGCAGGCCTTACCATAATCCCTAGGCCGTGCCGAGTTCAACGAGATATCCCGCTTGACCGTAGCTCGCTCGGTCTAGGCGCAGCGACCATTAGAAAAGTAGGCCCAAAATGAAGCCTGCCCAACAATGTCATTTGATTTTGGGTGACAGTGAGAGAACCGTTAGGGTGAGAAGCACAGTTCGACCTCAGGTACGTTCCTGAGGTCCTCCCGATCCGTGCAAGCCTAACCTTGACCATGTGGCATTAACCCTTAACAGTTAAAATAAGGTGTTTATATCAAACAGTTTGCATTGATTTCTCTCCCCATAGGAATACATTGCCTGCACCCCTAAATTCAACCTGAAGCCTATATGGGTTATGAATGCCGTATGAACCTGTCTTCTGTAACAGTCCATCAGGCCACTATGAGGTCTACCTGTGTTGATTCTAAGCTTCCTGGACCAACCGGAAGTGGTTAAAATCACCCTAAAAGTGTTTTGAAAAACATAACCTGTCATTATGAAAATCACTGTATTCAAACCTGTGTAGATCAGTCAATTCTTAACTTAAAGACTTAAAACTCAGGATTCTGTAAGTGGCTATGTCAATGAAGACATGTGTTTACTTATAGCTTCCTGTGCCAACCGGAAGTGCCATAATTGGTGTCTCAGGGGCTGTTTCGAGGGGTTAAAAAAGTCTGATCTCTCCAAGATTTCATGTGTGTGACTAGGTAACCCTCCTGAACTGTAAATCAGTCATTTCTCCCAACAGATGTCAAAGAAAAGCTCTCTCACACACACACACAGCAAGGATGGAGTGAAAAAGTGCGGTGCTTAAAGACACAGAGAGCAGGAAATGGCATTACCATAATCCCTAGGCCGTGCCGAGTTCAACGAGATATCCCGCTTGACCGTAGCTCGCTCGGTCTAGGCACAGCGACCATTAGAAAAGTAGGCCCAAAATGAAGCCTGCACCACAACATCATTTGCTTTTGGGTGACAGCGGAGGAACTGTTAGGTTTAGAAGGACAATTCCACCACAGGAATGTTCCTAAGGTCCTCCCGATCTGTGCAAGCCTAACCTTGACCGTGTGGCATTAACCCTTAACAGTAAAACAGGTTTTTTGATCTCACAGATTACAATGACATCTGTCCCCATAGGAATACATTGCCTGCACCTCTAAATTCAACCTGAAGCCTATGTGGGTTATGAATGCCGTATGAACCTGTCTTCGGTGACAGTCCATCAGAACCACTATGAGGTCTACCTGTGTTGATTCTAAGCTTCCTGAAGCAACCGGAAGTGGTTAAAATCACCCTAAAAGTGTATACCCATACCCTGCCTGCAGTTTGATAGACATAGGGCATTCAACCCTGTGTAGATCAGTCAATTCTTAACGTAAAGACTTAAAACTCAGGATTCTGTAAGAGGCTACCTCAGTCAAGACATGTGTTTACCTATAGCTTCCTGTGCCAACCGGAAGTGCCTTTAATTGGGTCACACTGTCTGTTTCGAAGGGTTAAAAAAGTCACATATCTCCAAAACTTCATATGTGTGACTAGGTAACCCTTCTGAACTGTAAATCAGTCATTTCTCCCAACAGATGTCAAAGAAAAGCTCCCTCACACACACACAGGAAGGATGGAGTGACAAAGTGCGGTGCTTAAAGACACAGAGAGCAGGCCTTACCATAATCCCTAGGCCGTGCCGAGTTCAACGAGATATCCCGCTTGATCGTAGCTCGCTCGGTCTAGGCGCAGCGACCATTAGAAAAGTAGGCCCAAAATGAAGCCTGCCCAACAATGTCATTTGATTTTGGGTGACAGTGAGAGAACCGTTAGGGTGAGAAGCACAGTTCGACCTCAGGTACGTTCCTGAGGTCCTCCCGATCCGTGCAAGCCTAACCTTGACCATGTGGCATTAACCCTTAACAGTTAAAATAAGGTGTTTATATCAAACAGTTTGCATTGATTTCTCTCCCCATAGGAATACATTGCCTGCACCCCTAAATTCAACCTGAAGCCTATATGGGTTATGAATGCCGTATGAACCTGTCTTCTGTAACAGTCCATCAGGCCACTATGAGGTCTACCTGTGTTGATTCTAAGCTTCCTGGACCAACCGGAAGTGGTTAAAATCACCCTAAAAGTGTTTTGAAAAACATAACCTGTCATTATGAAAATCACTGTATTCAAACCTGTGTAGATCAGTCAATTCTTAACGTAAAGACTTAAAACTCAGGATTCTGTAAGTGGCTATGTCAATGAAGACATGTGTTTACTTATAGCTTCCTGTGCCAACCGGAAGTGCCATAATTGGTGTCTCAGGGGCTGTTTCGAGGGGTTAAAAAAGTCTGATCTCTCCAAGATTTCATATGTGTGACTAGGTAACCCTCCTGAACTGTAAATCAGTCATTTCTCCCAACAGATGTCAAAGAAAAGCTCTCTCACACACACACAGCAAGGATGGAGTGAAAAAGTGCGGTGCTTAAAGACACAGAGAGCAGGAAATGGCATTACCATAATCCCTAGGCCGTGCCGAGTTCAACGAGATATCCCGCTTGACCGTAGCTCGCTCGGTCTAGGCACAGCGACCATTAGAAAAGTAGGCCCAAAATGAAGCCTGCACCACAACATCATTTGCTTTTGGGTGACAGCGGAGGAACTGTTAGGTTTAGAAGGACAATTCCACCACAGGAATGTTCCTAAGGTCCTCCCGATCTGTGCAAGCCTAACCTTGACCGTGTGGCATTAACCCTTAACAGTAAAACAGGTTTTTTGATCTCACAGATTACAATGACATCTGTCCCCATAGGAATACATTGCCTGCACCTCTAAATTCAACCTGAAGCCTATGTGGGTTATGAATGCCGTATGAACCTGTCTTCGGTGACAGTCCATCAGAACCACTATGAGGTCTACCTGTGTTGATTCTAAGCTTCCTGAAGCAACCGGAAGTGGTTAAAATCACCCTAAAAGTGTATACCCATACCCTGCCTGCAGTTTGATAGACATAGGGCATTCAACCCTGTGTAGATCAGTCAATTCTTAACGTAAAGACTTAAAACTCAGGATTCTGTAAGAGGCTACCTCAGTCAAGACATGTGTTTACCTATAGCTTCCTGTGCCAACCGGAAGTGCCTTTAATTGGGTCACACTACACTGTCTGTTTCGAAGGGTTAAAAAAGTCAGATCTCTCCAAAACTTCATATGTGTTAATAGGTAACCCTTCTGAACTGTAAATCAGTCATTTCTCCCAACAGATGTCAAAGAAAAGCTCCCTCACACACACACAGGAAGGATGGAGTGACAAAGTGCGGTGCTTAAATACACAGAGAGCAGGCAATGGCATTACCATAATCCCTAGGCCGTGCCGAGTTCAACGAGATATCCCGCTTGACCGTAGCTCGCTCGGTCTAGGCGCAGCGACCATTAGAAAAGTAGGCCCAAAATGAAGCCTGCACCACAACATAATTTGCTTTTGGGTGACAGCGGCGGAACCGTTAGGTTTAGAAGGACAATTCCACCACAGGAATGTTCCTAAGGTCCTCCCGATCTGTGCAAGCCTAACCTTGACCGTGTGGCATTAACCCTTAACAGTTAAAAGAAGGTGTTTACATCAAACAGTTTGCATTGATTTCTCTCCCCATAGGAATACATTGCCTGCACCCCTAAATTCAACCTGAAGCCTATGTGGGTTATGAATGCCTTATGAACCTGTCTTCTATGACAGTCCATCAGACCACTATGAGGTCTACCTGTGTCAATTCTAAGCTTCCTGAAGCAACCGGAAGTGGTTAAAATCACCCTAAAAGTGTTTTGAAAAACATAACCTGTCATTATGAAAATCACTATATTCAAACCTGTGTAGATCAGTCAATTCTTAACTTAAAGACTTAAAACTCAGGATTATGTAAGTGGCTATGTCAATCAAGACATGTGTTTACTTATAGCTTTCTGTGCCAACCGGAAGTGCCATAATTGGTGTCTCAGGGGCTGTTTCGAGGGGTTAAAAAAGTCAGATCTCTCCAAGATTTCATATGTGTGACTAGGTAACCCTCCTGAACTGTAAATCAGTCATTTCTCCCAACAGATGTCAAAGAAAAGCTCCCTCACACACACACAGGAAGGATGGAGTGACAAAGTGCGGTGCTTAAAGACACAGAGAGCAGGCCTTACCATAATCCCTAGGCCGTGCCGAGTTCAACGAGATATCCCGCTTGACCGTAGCTCGCTCGGTCTAGGCGCAGCGACCATTAGAAAAGTAGGCCCAAAATGAAGCCTGCACCACAACATAATTTGCTTTTGGGTGACAGCGGCGGAACCGTTAGGTTTAGAAGGACAATTCCACCACAGGAATGTTCCTAAGATCCTCCCGATCTGTGCAAACCTTGACCGTGTGGCATTAACCCTTAACAGTTAAAAGAAGGTGTTTACATCAAACAGTTTGCATTGATTTCTCTCCCCATAGGAATACATTGCCTGCACCCCTAAATTCAACCTGAAGCCTATATGGGTTATGAATGCCGTATGAACCTGTCTTCTGTAACAGTCCATCAGGCCACTATGAGGTCTACCTGTGTTGATTCTAAGCTTCCTGAAGCAACCGGAAGTGGTTAAAATCACCCTAAAAGTGTATATCCATTCCCTGCCTGCAGTTTGATAGACATAGTGCATTCAACCCTGTGTAAATCAGTCAATTCTTAACGTAAAGACTTAAAACTCAGGATTCTGTAAAATAGTACCCCAATGAGGATATGTGTTTACTTATAGCTTCCTGTGCCAACCGGAAGTGCCTTTAATTGGGTCACACTGTCTGTTTCGAAGGGTTAAAAAAGTCACATCTCTCCAAAACTTCATATGTGTGACTAGGTAACCCTTCTGAACTGTAAATCAGTCATTTCTCCCAACAGATGTCAAAGAAAAGCTCCCTCACACACACACAGGAAGGATGGAGTGACAAAGTGCGGTGCTTAAAGACACAGAGAGCAGGAAATGGCATTACCATAATCCCTAGGCCGTGCCGAGTTCAACGAGATATCCCGCTTGACCGTAGCTCGCTCGGTCTAGGCACAGCGACCATTAGAAAAGTAGGCCCAAAATGAAGCCTGCACCACAACATCATTTGCTTTTGGGTGACAGCGGAGGAACTGTTAGGTTTAGAAGGACAATTCCACCACAGGAATGTTCCTAAGGTCCTCCCGATCTGTGCAAGCCTAACCTTGACCGTGTGGCATTAACCCTTAACAGTAAAACAGGTTTTTTGATCTCACAGATTACAATGACATCTGTCCCCATAGGAATACATTGCCTGCACCTCTAAATTCAACCTGAAGCCTATGTGGGTTATGAATGCCGTATGAACCTGTCTTCGGTGACAGTCCATCAGAACCACTATGAGGTCTACCTGTGTTGATTCTAAGCTTCCTGAAGCAACCGGAAGTGGTTAAAATCACCCTAAAAGTGTATACCCATACCCTGCCTGCAGTTTGATAGACATAGGGCATTCAACCCTGTGTAGATCAGTCAATTCTTAACGTAAAGACTTAAAACTCAGGATTCTGTAAGAGGCTACCTCAGTCAAGACATGTGTTTACCTATAGCTTCCTGTGCCAACCGGAAGTGCCTTTAATTGGGTCACACTACACTGTCTGTTTCGAAGGGTTAAAAAAGTCAGATCTCTCCAAAACTTCATATGTGTGAATAGGTAACCCTTCTGAACTGTAAATCAGTCATTTCTCCCAACAGATGTCAAAGAAAAGCTCCCTCACACACACACAGGAAGGATGGAGTGACAAAGTGCGGTGCTTAAATACACAGAGAGCAGGCAATGGCATTACCATAATCCCTAGGCCGTGCCGAGTTCAACGAGATATCCCGCTTGACCGTAGCTCGCTCGGTCTAGGCGCAGCGACCATTAGAAAAGTAGGCCCAAAATGAAGCCTGCACCACAACATAATTTGCTTTTGGGTGACAGCGGCGGAACCGTTAGGTTTAGAAGGACAATTCCACCACAGGAATGTTCCTAAGGTCCTCCCGATCTGTGCAAGCCTAACCTTGACCGTGTGGCATTAACCCTTAACAGTTAAAAGAAGGTGTTTACATCAAACAGTTTGCATTGATTTCTCTCCCCATAGGAATACATTGCCTGCACCCCTAAATTCAACCTGAAGCCTATGTGGGTTATGAATGCCTTATGAACCTGTCTTCTATGACAGTCCATCAGACCACTATGAGGTCTACCTGTGTCAATTCTAAGCTTCCTGAAGCAACCGGAAGTGGTTAAAATCACCCTAAAAGTGTTTTGAAAAACATAACCTGTCATTATGAAAATCACTATATTCAAACCTGTGTAGATCAGTCAATTCTTAACTTAAAGACTTAAAACTCAGGATTATGTAAGTGGCTATGTCAATCAAGACATGTGTTTACTTATAGCTTCCTGTGCCAACCGGAAGTGCCATAATTGGTGTCTCAGGGGCTGTTTCGAGGGGTTAAAAAAGTCAGATCTCTCCAAGATTTCATATGTGTGACTAGGTAACCCTCCTGAACTGTAAATCAGTCATTTCTCCCAACAGATGTCAAAGAAAAGCTCCCTCACACACACACAGCAAGGATGGAGTGACAAAGTGCGGTGCTTAAAGACACAGAGAGCAGGAAATGGCATTACCATAATCTCTAGGCCGTGCCGAGTTCAACGAGATATCCCGCTTGACCGTAGCTCGTTCGGTCGAAGCGCAGCGACCATTAGAAAAGTAGGCCCAAAATGAAGCCTGCACCACAACATCATTTGCTTTTGGGTGACAGCAGCGGAACCGTTAGGTTTAGAAGGACAATTCCACCACAGGAATGTTCCTAAGGTCCTCCCGATCTGTGCAAGCCTAACCTTGACCGTGTGGCATTAACCCTTAACAGTAAAACAGGGTTTTTTGATCTCACAGATTACAATGACATCTCTCCCCATAGGAATACATTGCCTGCACCCCTAAATTCAACCTGAAGCCTATGTGGGTTATGAATGCCTTATGAACCTGTCTTCTATGACAGTCCATCAGACCACTATGAGGTCTACCTGTGTCAATTCTAAGCTTCCTGAAGCAAACGGAAGTGGTTAAAATCACCCTAAAAGTGTTTTGAAAAACATAACCTGTCATTATGAAAATCACTATATTCAAACCTGTGTAGATCAGTCAATTCTTAACTTAAAGACTTAAAACTCAGGATTATGTAAGTGGCTATGTCAATCAAGACATGTGTTTACTTATAGCTTCCTGTGCCAACCGGAAGTGCCATAATTGGTGTCTCAGGGGCTGTTTCGAGGGGTTAAAAAAGTCAGATCTCTCCAAGATTTCATATGTGTGACTAGGTAACCCTCCTGAACTGTACATCAGTCATTTCTCCCAACAAACTTCAAAGAAAAGCTCTCTCACACACACACAGGAAGGATGGAGTGACAAAGTGCGGTGCTTAAAGACACAGAGAGCAGGCCTTACCATAATCTCTAGGCCGTGCCGAGTTCAACGAGATATCCCGCTTGACCGTAGCTCGCTCGGTCTAAGCGCAGCGACCATTAGAAAAGTAGGCCCAAAATGAAGCCTGCACCACAACATCATTTGCTTTTGGGTGACAGCGGCGGAACAGTTAGGTTTAGAAGGACAATTCCACCACAGGAATGTTCCTAAGGTCCTCCCGATCTGTGCAAGCCTAACCTTGACCGTGTGGCATTAACCCTGTTTACATCAAACAGTTTGCATTGATTTCTCTCCCCATAGGAATACATTGCCTGCACCCCTAAATTCAACCTGAAGCCTATATGGGTTATGAATGTCGTATGAACCTGTCTTCTGTAACAGTCCATCAGGCCACTATGAGGTCTACCTGTGTTGATTCTAAGCTTCCTGGACCAACCGGAAGTGGTTAAAATCACCCTAAAAGTGTTTTGAAAAACATAACCTGTCATTATGAAAATCACTATATTCAAACCTGTGTAGATCAGTCAATTCTTAACTTAAAGACTTAAAACTCAGGATTATGTAAGTGGCTATGTCAATCAAGACATGTGTTTACTTATAGCTTCCTGTGCCAACCGGAAGTGCCATAATTGGTGTCTCAGGGGCTGTTTCGAGGGGTTAAAAAAGTCAGATCTCTCCAAGATTTCATATGTGTGACTAGGTAACCCTCCTGAACTGTACATCAGTCATTTCTCCCAACAAACTTCAAAGAAAAGCTCTCTCACACACACACAGGAAGGATGGAGTGACAAAGTGCGGTGCTTAAAGACACAGAGAGCAGGCCTTACCATAATCTCTAGGCCGTGCCGAGTTCAACGAGATATCCCGCTTGACCGTAGCTCGCTCGGTCTAAGCGCAGCGACCATTAGAAAAGTAGGCCCAAAATGAAGCCTGCACCACAACATCATTTGCTTTTGGGTGACAGCGGCGGAACAGTTAGGTTTAGAAGGACAATTCCACCACAGGAATGTTCCTAAGGTCCTCCCGATCTGTGCAAGCCTAACCTTGACCGTGTGGCATTAACCCTGTTTACATCAAACAGTTTGCATTGATTTCTCTCCCCATAGGAATACATTGCCTGCACCCCTAAATTCAACCTGAAGCCTATATGGGTTATGAATGTCGTATGAACCTGTCTTCTGTAACAGTCCATCAGGCCACTATGAGGTCTACCTGTGTTGATTCTAAGCTTCCTGGACCAACCGGAAGTGGTTAAAATCACCCTAAAAGTGTTTTGAAAAACATAACCTGTCATTATGAAAATCACTATATTCAAACCTGTGTAGATCAGTCAATTCTTAACTTAAAGACTTAAAACTCAGGATTATGTAAGTGGCTATGTCAATCAAGACATGTGTTTACTTATAGCTTCCTGTGCCAACCGGAAGTGCCATAATTGGTGTCTCAGGGGCTGTTTCGAGGGGTTAAAAAAGTCAGATCTCTCCAAGATTTCATATGTGTGACTAGGTAACCCTCCTGAACTGTAAATCAGTCATTTCTCCCAACAGATGTCAAAGAAAAGCTCTCTCACACACACACAGCAAGGATGGAGTGAAAAAGTGCGGTGCTTAAAGACACAGAGAGCAGGAAATGGCATTACCATAATCCCTAGGCCGTGCCGAGTTCAACGAGATATCCCGCTTGACCGTAGCTCGCTCGGTCTAGGCGCAGCGACCATTAGAAAAGTAGGCCCAAAATGAAGCCTGCACCACAACATCATTTGCTTTTGGGTGACAGCGGCGGAACTGTTAGGTTTAGAAGGACAATTCCACCACAGGAATGTTCCTAAGGTCCTCCCGATCTGTGCAAGCCTAACCTTGACCGTGTGGCATTAACCCTTAACAGTTAAAAGAAGGTGTTTACATCAAACAGTTTGCATTGATTTCTCTCCCCATAGGAATACATTGCCTGCACCCCTAAATTCAACCTGAAGCCTATGTGGGTTATGAATGCCTTATGAACCTGTCTTCTATGACAGTCCATCAGACCACTATGAGGTCTACCTGTGTCAATTCTAAGCTTCCTGAAGCAACCGGAAGTGGTTAAAATCACCCTAAAAGTGTTTTGAAAAACATAACCTGTCATTATGAAAATCACTATATTCAAACCTGTGTAGATCAGTCAATTCTTAACTTAAAGACTTAAAACTCAGGATTATGTAAGTGGCTATGTCAATCAAGACATGTGTTTACTTATAGCTTCCTGTGCCAACCGGAAGTGCCATAATTGGTGTCTCAGGGGCTGTTTCGAGGGGTTAAAAAAGTCAGATCTCTCCAAGATTTCATATGTGTGACTAGGTAACCCTCCTGAACTGTAAATCAGTCATTTCTCCCAACAGATGTCAAAGAAAAGCTCCCTCACACACACACAGGAAGGATGGAGTGACAAAGTGCGGTGCTTAAAGACACAGAGAGCAGGCCTTACCATAATCCCTAGGCCGTGCCGAGTTCAACGAGATATCCCGCTTGACCGTAGCTCGCTCGGTCTAGGCGCAGCGACCATTAGAAAAGTAGGCCCAAAATGAAGCCTGCCCAACAACGTCATTTGATTTTGGGTGACAGTGAGAGAACCGTTAGGGTGAGAAGCACAGTTCGACCTCAGGTACGTTCCTGAGGTCCTCCCGATCCGTGCAAGCCTAACCTTGACCATGTGGCATTAACCCTTAACAGTTAAAATAAGGTGTTTATATCAAACAGTTTGCATTGATTTCTCTCCCCATAGGAATACATTGCCTGCACCCCTAAATTCAACCTGAAGCCTATATGGGTTATGAATGCCGTATGAACCTGTCTTCTGTAACAGTCCATCAGGCCACTATGAGGTCTACCTGTGTTGATTCTAAGCTTCCTGGACCAACCGGAAGTGGTTAAAATCACCCTAAAAGTGTTTTGAAAAACATAACCTGTCATTATGAAAATCACTGTATTCAAACCTGTGTAGATCAGTCAATTCTTAACTTAAAGACTTAAAACTCAGGATTCTGTAAGTGGCTATGTCAATGAAGACATGTGTTTACTTATAGCTTCCTGTGCCAACCGGCAGTGCCATAATTGGTGTCTCAGGGGCTGTTTCGAGGGGTTAAAAAAGTCTGATCTCTCCAAGATTTCATATGTGTGACTAGGTAACCCTCCTGAACTGTAAATCAGTCATTTCTCCCAACAGATGTCAAAGAAAAGCTCTCTCACACACACACAGCAAGGATGGAGTGAAAAAGTGCGGTGCTTAAAGACACAGAGAGCAGGAAATGGCATTACCATAATCCCTAGGCCGTGCCGAGTTCAACGAGATATCCCGCTTGACCGTAGCTCGCTCGGTCTAGGCGCAGCGACCATTAGAAAAGTAGGCCCAAAATGAAGCCTGCACCACAACATCATTTGCTTTTGGGTGACAGCGGCGGAACTGTTAGGTTTAGAAGGACAATTCCACCACAGGAATGTTCCTAAGGTCCTCCCGATCTGTGCAAGCCTAACCTTGACCGTGTGGCATTAACCCTTAACAGTTAAAAGAAGGTGTTTACATCAAACAGTTTGCATTGATTTCTCTCCCCATAGGAATACATTGCCTGCACCCCTAAATTCAACCTGAAGCCTATGTGGGTTATGAATGCCTTATGAACCTGTCTTCTATGACAGTCCATCAGACCACTATGAGGTCTACCTGTGTCAATTCTAAGCTTCCTGAAGCAACCGGAAGTGGTTAAAATCACCCTAAAAGTGTTTTGAAAAACATAACCTGTCATTATGAAAATCACTATATTCAAACCTGTGTAGATCAGTCAATTCTTAACTTAAAGACTTAAAACTCAGGATTATGTAAGTGGCTATGTCAATCAAGACATGTGTTTACTTATAGCTTCCTGTGCCAACCGGAAGTGCCATAATTGGTGTCTCAGGGGCTGTTTCGAGGGGTTAAAAAAGTCAGATCTCTCCAAGATTTCATATGTGTGACTAGGTAACCCTCCTGAACTGTAAATCAGTCATTTCTCCCAACAGATGTCAAAGAAAAGCTCCCTCACACACACACAGGAAGGATGGAGTGACAAAGTGCGGTGCTTAAAGACACAGAGAGCAGGCCTTACCATAATCCCTAGGCCGTGCCGAGTTCAACGAGATATCCCGCTTGACCGTAGCTCGCTCGGTCTAGGCGCAGCGACCATTAGAAAAGTAGGCCCAAAATGAAGCCTGCCCAACAACGTCATTTGATTTTGGGTGACAGTGAGAGAACCGTTAGGGTGAGAAGCACAGTTCGACCTCAGGTACGTTCCTGAGGTCCTCCCGATCCGTGCAAGCCTAACCTTGACCATGTGGCATTAACCCTTAACAGTTAAAATAAGGTGTTTATATCAAACAGTTTGCATTGATTTCTCTCCCCATAGGAATACATTGCCTGCACCCCTAAATTCAACCTGAAGCCTATATGGGTTATGAATGCCGTATGAACCTGTCTTCTGTAACAGTCCATCAGGCCACTATGAGGTCTACCTGTGTTGATTCTAAGCTTCCTGGACCAACCGGAAGTGGTTAAAATCACCCTAAAAGTGTTTTGAAAAACATAACCTGTCATTATGAAAATCACTGTATTCAAACCTGTGTAGATCAGTCAATTCTTAACTTAAAGACTTAAAACTCAGGATTATGTAAGTGGCTATGTCAATCAAGACATGTGTTTACTTATAGCTTCCTGTGCCAACCGGAAGTGCCATAATTGGTGTCTCAGGGGCTGTTTCGAGGGGTTAAAAAAGTCAGATCTCTCCAAGATTTCATATGTGTGACTAGGTAACCCTCCTGAACTGTAAATCAGTCATTTCTCCCAACAGATGTCAAAGAAAAGCTCTCTCACACACACACAGCAAGGATGGAGTGAAAAAGTGCGGTGCTTAAAGACACAGAGAGCAGGAAATGGCATTACCATAATCCCTAGGCCGTGCCGAGTTCAACGAGATATCCCGCTTGACCGTAGCTCGCTCGGTCTAGGCGCAGCGACCATTAGAAAAGTAGGCCCAAAATGAAGCCTGCACCACAACATCATTTGCTTTTGGGTGACAGCGGCGGAACTGTTAGGTTTAGAAGGACAATTCCACCACAGGAATGTTCCTAAGGTCCTCCCGATCTGTGCAAGCCTAACCTTGACCGTGTGGCATTAACCCTTAACAGTTAAAAGAAGGTGTTTACATCAAACAGTTTGCATTGATTTCTCTCCCCATAGGAATACATTGCCTGCACCCCTAAATTCAACCTGAAGCCTATGTGGGTTATGAATGCCTTATGAACCTGTCTTCTATGACAGTCCATCAGACCACTATGAGGTCTACCTGTGTCAATTCTAAGCTTCCTGAAGCAACCGGAAGTGGTTAAAATCACCCTAAAAGTGTTTTGAAAAACATAACCTGTCATTATGAAAATCACTATATTCAAACCTGTGTAGATCAGTCAATTCTTAACTTAAAGACTTAAAACTCAGGATTATGTAAGTGGCTATGTCAATCAAGACATGTGTTTACTTATAGCTTCCTGTGCCAACCGGAAGTGCCATAATTGGTGTCTCAGGGGCTGTTTCGAGGGGTTAAAAAAGTCAGATCTCTCCAAGATTTCATATGTGTGACTAGGTAACCCTCCTGAACTGTAAATCAGTCATTTCTCCCAACAGATGTCAAAGAAAAGCTCCCTCACACACACACAGGAAGGATGGAGTGACAAAGTGCGGTGCTTAAAGACACAGAGAGCAGGCCTTACCATAATCCCTAGGCCGTGCCGAGTTCAACGAGATATCCCGCTTGACCGTAGCTCGCTCGGTCTAGGCGCAGCGACCATTAGAAAAGTAGGCCCAAAATGAAGCCTGCCCAACAACGTCATTTGATTTTGGGTGACAGTGAGAGAACCGTTAGGGTGAGAAGCACAGTTCGACCTCAGGTACGTTCCTGAGGTCCTCCCGATCCGTGCAAGCCTAACCTTGACCATGTGGCATTAACCCTTAACAGTTAAAATAAGGTGTTTATATCAAACAGTTTGCATTGATTTCTCTCCCCATAGGAATACATTGCCTGCACCCCTAAATTCAACCTGAAGCCTATATGGGTTATGAATGCCGTATGAACCTGTCTTCTGTAACAGTCCATCAGGCCACTATGAGGTCTACCTGTGTTGATTCTAAGCTTCCTGGACCAACCGGAAGTGGTTAAAATCACCCTAAAAGTGTTTTGAAAAACATAACCTGTCATTATGAAAATCACTGTATTCAAACCTGTGTAGATCAGTCAATTCTTAACTTAAAGACTTAAAACTCAGGATTCTGTAAGTGGCTATGTCAATGAAGACATGTGTTTACTTATAGCTTCCTGTGCCAACCGGCAGTGCCATAATTGGTGTCTCAGGGGCTGTTTCGAGGGGTTAAAAAAGTCTGATCTCTCCAAGATTTCATATGTGTGACTAGGTAACCCTCCTGAACTGTAAATCAGTCATTTCTCCCAACAGATGTCAAAGAAAAGCTCTCTCACACACACACAGCAAGGATGGAGTGAAAAAGTGCGGTGCTTAAAGACACAGAGAGCAGGAAATGGCATTACCATAATCCCTAGGCCGTGCCGAGTTCAACGAGATATCCCGCTTGACCGTAGCTCGCTCGGTCTAGGCGCAGCGACCATTAGAAAAGTAGGCCCAAAATGAAGCCTGCACCACAACATCATTTGCTTTTGGGTGACAGCGGCGGAACTGTTAGGTTTAGAAGGACAATTCCACCACAGGAATGTTCCTAAGGTCCTCCCGATCTGTGCAAGCCTAACCTTGACCGTGTGGCATTAACCCTTAACAGTTAAAAGAAGGTGTTTACATCAAACAGTTTGCATTGATTTCTCTCCCCATAGGAATACATTGCCTGCACCCCTAAATTCAACCTGAAGCCTATGTGGGTTATGAATGCCTTATGAACCTGTCTTCTATGACAGTCCATCAGACCACTATGAGGTCTACCTGTGTCAATTCTAAGCTTCCTGAAGCAACCGGAAGTGGTTAAAATCACCCTAAAAGTGTTTTGAAAAACATAACCTGTCATTATGAAAATCACTATATTCAAACCTGTGTAGATCAGTCAATTCTTAACTTAAATACTTAAAACTCAGGATTATGTAAGTGGCTATGTCAATCAAGACATGTGTTTACTTATAGCTTCCTGTGCCAACCGGAAGTGCCATTATTGGTGTCTCAGGGGCTGTTTCGAGGGGTTAAAAAAGTCAGATCTCTCCAAGATTTCATATGTGTGACTAGGTAACCCTCCTGAACTGTAAATCAGTCATTTCTCCCAACAGATGTCAAAGAAAAGCTCCCTCACACACACACAGGAAGGATGGAGTGACAAAGTGCGGTGCTTAAAGACACAGAGAGCAGGCCTTACCATAATCCCTAGGCCGTGCCGAGTTCAACGAGATATCCCGCTTGACCGTAGCTCGCTCGGTCTAGGCGCAGCGACCATTAGAAAAGTAGGCCCAAAATGAAGCCTGCCCAACAACGTCATTTGATTTTGGGTGACAGTGAGAGAACCGTTAGGGTGAGAAGCACAGTTCGACCTCAGGTACGTTCCTGAGGTCCTCCCGATCCGTGCAAGCCTAACCTTGACCATGTGGCATTAACCCTTAACAGTTAAAATAAGGTGTTTATATCAAACAGTTTGCATTGATTTCTCTCCCCATAGGAATACATTGCCTGCACCCCTAAATTCAACCTGAAGCCTATATGGGTTATGAATGCCGTATGAACCTGTCTTCTGTAACAGTCCATCAGGCCACTATGAGGTCTACCTGTGTTGATTCTAAGCTTCCTGGACCAACCGGAAGTGGTTAAAATCACCCTAAAAGTGTTTTGAAAAACATAACCTGTCATTATGAAAATCACTGTATTCAAACCTGTGTAGATCAGTCAATTCTTAACTTAAAGACTTAAAACTCAGGATTCTGTAAGTGGCTATGTCAATGAAGACATGTGTTTACTTATAGCTTCCTGTGCCAACCGGCAGTGCCATAATTGGTGTCTCAGGGGCTGTTTCGAGGGGTTAAAAAAGTCTGATCTCTCCAAGATTTCATATGTGTGACTAGGTAACCCTCCTGAACTGTAAATCAGTCATTTCTCCCAACAGATGTCAAAGAAAAGCTCACTCACACACACACAGCAAGGATGGAGTGAAAAAGTGCGGTGCTTAAAGACACAGAGAGCAGGAAATGGCATTACCATAATCCCTAGGCCGTGCCGAGTTCAACGAGATATCCCGCTTGACCGTAGCTCGCTCGGTCTAGGCGCAGCGACCATTAGAAAAGTAGGCCCAAAATGAAGCCTGCACCACAACATCATTTGCTTTTGGGTGACAGCGGCGGAACTGTTAGGTTTAGAAGGACAATTCCACCACAGGAATGTTCCTAAGGTCCTCCCGATCTGTGCAAGCCTAACCTTGACCGTGTGGCATTAACCCTTAACAGTTAAAAGAAGGTGTTTACATCAAACAGTTTGCATTGATTTCTCTCCCCATAGGAATACATTGCCTGCACCCCTAAATTCAACCTGAAGCCTATGTGGGTTATGAATGCCTTATGAACCTGTCTTCTATGACAGTCCATCAGACCACTATGAGGTCTACCTGTGTCAATTCTAAGCTTCCTGAAGCAACCGGAAGTGGTTAAAATCACCCTAAAAGTGTTTTGAAAAACATAACCTGTCATTATGAAAATCACTATATTCAAACCTGTGTAGATCAGTCAATTCTTAACTTAAAGACTTAAAACTCAGGATTATGTAAGTGGCTATGTCAATCAAGACATGTGTTTACTTATAGCTTCCTGTGCCAACCGGAAGTGCCATAATTGGTGTCTCAGGGGCTGTTTCGAGGGGTTAAAAAAGTCAGATCTCTCCAAGATTTCATATGTGTGACTAGGTAACCCTCCTGAACTGTAAATCAGTCATTTCTCCCAACAGATGTCAAAGAAAAGCTCCCTCACACACACACAGGAAGGATGGAGTGACAAAGTGCGGTGCTTAAAGACACAGAGAGCAGGCCTTACCATAATCCCTAGGCCGTGCCGAGTTCAACGAGATATCCCGCTTGACCGTAGCTCGCTCGGTCTAGGCGCAGCGACCATTAGAAAAGTAGGCCCAAAATGAAGCCTGCCCAACAATGTCATTTGATTTTGGGTGACAGTGAGAGAACCGTTAGGGTGAGAAGCACAGTTCGACCTCAGGTACGTTCCTGAGGTCCTCCCGATCCGTGCAAGCCTAACCTTGACCATGTGGCATTAACCCTTAACAGTTAAAATAAGGTGTTTATATCAAACAGTTTGCATTGATTTCTCTCCCCATAGGAATACATTGCCTGCACCCCTAAATTCAACCTGAAGCCTATATGGGTTATGAATGCCGTATGAACCTGTCTTCTGTAACGGTCCATCAGGCCACTATGAGGTCTACCTGTGTTGATTCCAAGCTTCCTGGACCAACCGGAAGTGGTTAAAATCACCCTAAAAGTGTTTTGAAAAACATAACCTGTCATTATGAAAATCACTGTATTCAAACCTGTGTAGATCAGTCAATTCTTAACTTAAAGACTTAAAACTCAGGATTCTGTAAGTGGCTATGTCAATGAAGACATGTGTTTACTTATAGCTTCCTGTGCCAACCGGAAGTGCCATAATTGGTGTCTCAGGGGCTGTTTCGAGGGGTTAAAAAAGTCTGATCTCTCCAAGATTTCATATGTGTGACTAGGTAACCCTCCTGAACTGTAAATCAGTCATTTCTCCCAACAGATGTCAAAGAAAAGCTCTCTCACACACACACAGCAAGGATGGAGTGAAAAAGTGCGGTGCTTAAAGACACAGAGAGCAGGAAATGGCATTACCATAATCCCTAGGCCGTGCCGAGTTCAATGAGATATCCCGCTTGACCGTAGCTCGCTCGGTCTAGGCGCAGCGACCATTAGAAAAGTAGGCCCAAAATGAAGCCTGCCCCACAACGTCATTTGATTTTGGGTGACAGTGAGAGAACCGTTAAGGTGAGAAGCACAATTCCACCACAGGAATGTTCCTTAAGGTCCTCCCGATCCGTGGAAGCCTAACCTTGACCGTGTGGCATTAACCCTTCACAGTAAAAAGAAGGTGTTTACTTCAAACAGCTTGCTTTGACTTCTCTCCCCATATGAATACATTGCCTGCACCTCTAAATTCAACCTGAAGCCTATGTGGGTTATGAATGCCTTATGAACCTGTCTTCGGTCACAGTCCATCAGAACCACTATGAGGTCTACCTGTGTTGATTCTAAGCTTCCTGGACCAACCGGAAGTGGTTAAAATCCCCCTAAAAGTGTATATCCATACCCTGCCTGCAGTTTGATAGACATAGTGCATTCAACCCTGTGTAAATCAGTCAATTCTTAACGTAAAGACTTAAAACTCAGGATTCTGTAAAATAATACCCCAACGAGGATATGTGTTGACTTATAGCTTCCTGTGCCAACCGGAAGTGCCATAATTGGTGTCTCAGGGGCTGTTTCGAAGGGTTAAAAAAGTCAGATCTGTCCAAAACGTCATATGTGTGATTAGGCAACCCCCATGAACTGTAAATCAGTAATTTTTCCCATAAAATTTCAAAGGAAAACTAAATCACAGTAAAACACAACTTGGAAGGAGGGACGTATTGGGGTGCGTAGAGACAGACAGTGGCTGCAATAGTTAGCTTTGTTCGAGCTAAAAAAGAACCGTCAGACCTAGAGTTCCGAAACTTTACAAACCTGTTCTAGACCTCCGGTCGATAGTGCGTGGTGAGTTAGGTGGCTCTAGAAGGTTCTCGGACCAAGAAACAGCCTCGTACATTTGCAATGACTTCAATTCATTTTGACCATTACGAAAATGACGACATTTAGAAAAGTCTCAGAGACGCAAGGCTAGGTGCATTGAAACCGGCTCGGCCCATAGAGACGGACCCCAACGTTTCTGTCCAATAGCTCATTCAAGGACCCCGTAGCAAGGCATGTAAAAAGTGGATTTTCAGCACCAATTAGGGTTTTGCTCGGGCACCGAAGGACCTATCGAGCCGAAACTCGGGATTCGGGGTCGCCTCACATAGGCCTTCACATAATGTCCGAACTGGACCCGCAGCTAGAACGTAACTATGTGTTTTACCTTTTTATTATGTTTTAAACTGAAGGCGCTGTGAATTATGGGCCTGCTCTGACATATGTGATAGTTGGCTTCTAAATGAGTAGGAAAAAGTGGGTTTGGTGTCAATTAATATCAGTTTGGTGTCATAATGACATCTAATTGACTGAAGGACACTGACTTGCTAATTGACTTTTGTACATTTGCAATATGTTTAAATGGAGAGGGACCATCACCAAAATGGCATTCTGAAATCAACACAAAAAATGGCATCACCATAGTCTCCAGACTGTGCCGAGTTCAACGAGACGCCCCACTTGACCGTAGCTCGTTCTGAGTGCAGCGACCTTGAAAAAAAGAAGGCCCAAAATGAAGCCTGCCCCACAATGTCATTTGATTTTGGGTGGCAGTGAGAGAACCGTTAGGGTGAGAAGCACAATTCGACCTCAGGTACGTTCCTGAGGTCCTCCCGATCCGTGCAAGCCTAACCTTGACCGTGTGGCATTAACCCTTCACAGTAAAAAGAAGGTGTTTACTTCAAACAGCTTGCTTTGACTTCTCTCCCCATATGAACACATTGCCTGCACCTCTAAATTCAACCTGAAGCCTATGTGGGTTATGAATGCCTTATGAACCTGTCTTCTATGACAGTCCATCAGACCACTATGAGGTCTACCTGTGTCAATTCTAAGCTTCCTGAAGCAACTGGAAGTGGTTAAAATCACCCTAAAAGTGTTTTGAAAAACATAACCTGTCATTATGAAAATCACTGTATTCAAACCTGTGTAGATCAGTCAATTCTTAACTTAAAGACTTAAAACTCAGGATTCTGTAAGTGGCTATGTCAATGAAGACATGTGTTTACTTATAGCTTCCTGTGCCAACCGGAAGTGCCATAATTGGTGTCTCAGGGGCTGTTTCGAGGGGTTAAAAAAGTCACATCGCTCCAAAACTTCATATGTGTGACTAGGTAACCCTTCTGAACTGTAAATCAGTCATTTCTCCCAACAGATGTCAAAGAAAAGCTCCCTCACACACACACAGCAAGGATGGAGTGAAAAAGTGCGGTGCTTATAGACACAGAGAGCAGGAAATGGCATTACCATAATCCCTAGGCCGTGCCGAGTTCAACGAGATATCCCGCTTGACCGTAGCTCGCTCGGTCTAAGCGCAGCGACCATTAGAAAAGTAGGCCCAAAATGAAGCCTGCACCACAACATCATTTGCTTTTGGGTGACAGCGGCAGAACAGTTAGGTTTAGAAGGACAATTCCACCACAGGAATGTTCCTAAGGTCCTCCCGATCTGTGCAAGCCTAACCTTGACCGTGTGGCATTAACCCTGTTTACATCAAACAGTTTGCATTGATTTCTCTCCCCATATGAACACATTGCCTGCACCTCTAAATTCAACCTGAAGCCTATGTGGGTTATGAATGCCTTATGAACCTGTCTTCTATGACAGTCCATCAGACCACTATGAGGTCTACCTGTGTCAATTCTAAGCTTCCTGAAGCAACTGGAAGTGGTTAAAATCACCCTAAAAGTGTTTTGAAAAACATAACCTGTCATTATGAAAATCACTGTATTCAAACCTGTGTAGATCAGTCAATTCTTAACTTAAAGACTTAAAACTCAGGATTCTGTAAGTGGCTATGTCAATGAAGACATGTGTTTACTTATAGCTTCCTGTGCCAACCGGAAGTGCCATAATTGGTGTCTCAGGGGCTGTTTCGAGGGGTTAAATAAGTCTGATCTCTCCAAGATTTCATATGTGTGACTAGGTAACCCTCCTGAACTGTAAATCAGTCATTTCTCCCAACAGATGTCAAAGAAAAGCTCCCTCACACACACACAGGAAGGATGGAGTGACAAAGTGCGGTGCTTAAAGACACAGAGAGCAGGCCTTACCATAATCCCTAGGCCGTGCCGAGTTCAACGAGATATCCCGCTTGACGGTAGCTCGCTCGGTCTAGGCGCAGCGACCATTAGAAAAGTAGGCCCAAAATGAAGCCTGCCCAACAATGTCATTTGATTTTGGGTGACAGTGAGAGAACCGTTAGGGTGAGAAGCACAGTTCGACCTCAGGTACGTTCCTGAGGTCCTCCCGATCCGTGCAAGCCTAACCTTGACCATGTGGCATTAACCCTTAACAGTTAAAATAAGGTGTTTATATCAAACAGTTTGCATTGATTTCTCTCCCCATAGGAATACATTGCCTGCACCCCTAAATTCAACCTGAAGCCTATATGGGTTATGAATGCCGTATGAACCTGTCTTCTGTAACAGTCCATCAGGCCACTATGAGGTCTACCTGTGTTGATTCTAAGCTTCCTGGACCAACCGGAAGTGGTTAAAATCACCCTAAAAGTGTTTTGAAAAACATAACCTGTCATTATGAAAATCACTGTATTCAAACCTGTGTAGATCAGTCAATTCTTAACGTAAAGACTTAAAACTCAGGATTCTGTAAGTGGCTATGTCAATGAAGACATGTGTTTACTTATAGCTTCCTGTGCCAACCGGAAGTGCCATAATTGGTGTCTCAGGGGCTGTTTCGAGGGGTTAAATAAGTCTGATCTCTCCAAGATTTCATATGTGTGACTAGGTAACCCTCCTGAACTGTAAATCAGTCATTTCTCCCAACAGATGTCAAAGAAAAGCTCCCTCACACACACACAGCAAGGATGGAGTGACAAAGTGCGGTGCTTAAAGACACAGAGAGCAGGAAATGGCATTACCATAATCTCTAGGCCGTGCCGAGTTCAACGAGATATCCCGCTTGACCGTAGCTCGTTCGGTCGAAGCGCAGCGACCATTAGAAAAGTAGGCCCAAAATGGAGCCTGCACCACAACATCATTTGCTTTTGGGTGACAGCAGCGGAACCGTTAGGTTTAGAAGGACAATTCCACCACAGGAATGTTCCTAAGGTCCTCCCGATCTGTGCAAGCCTAACCTTGACCGTGTGGCATTAACCCTTAACAGTAAAACAGGGTTTTTTGATCTCACAGATTACAATGACATCTCTCCCCATAGGAATACATTGCCTGCACCCCTAAATTCAACCTGAAGCCTATGTGGGTTATGAATGCCTTATGAACCTGTCTTCTATGACAGTCCATCAGACCACTATGAGGTCTACCTGTGTCAATTCTAAGCTTCCTGAAGCAACCGGAAGTGGTTAAAATCACCCTAAAAGTGTTTTGAAAAACATAACCTGTCATTATGAAAATCACTATATTCAAACCTGTGTAGATCAGTCAATTCTTAACTTAAAGACTTAAAACTCAGGATTATGTAAGTGGCTATGTCAATCAAGACATGTGTTTACTTATAGCTTCCTGTGCCAACCGGAAGTGCCATAATTGGTGTCTCAGGGGCTGTTTCGAGGGGTTAAAAAAGTCAGATCTCTCCAAGATTTCATATGTGTGACTAGGTAACCCTCCTGAACTGTAAATCAGTCATTTCTCCCAACAAACTTCAAAGAAAAGCTCTCTCACACACACACAGGAAGGATGGAGTGACAAAGTGCGGTGCTTAAAGACACAGAGAGCAGGCCTTACCATAATCCCTAGGCCGTGCCGAGTTCAACGAGATATCCCGCTTGACCGTAGCTCGCTCGGTCTAAGCGCAGCGACCATTAGAAAAGTAGGCCCAAAATGAAGCCTGCACCACAACATCATTTACTTTTGGGTGACAGCGGCGGAACAGTTAGGTTTAGAAGGACAATTCCACCACAGGAATGTTCCTAAGGTCCTCCCGATCTGTGCAAGCCTAACCTTGACCGTGTGGCATTAACCCTGTTTACATCAAACAGTTTGCATTGATTTCTCTCCCCATAGGAATACATTGCCTGCACCCCTAAATTCAACCTGAAGCCTATATGGGTTATGAATGTCGTATGAACCTGTCTTCTGTAACAGTCCATCAGGCCACTATGAGGTCTACCTGTGTTGATTCTAAGCTTCCTGGACCAACCGGAAGTGGTTAAAATCACCCTAAAAGTGTTTTGAAAAACATAACCTGTCATTACGAAAATCACTGTATTCAAACCTGTGTAGATCAGTCAATTCTTAACTTAAAGACTTAAAACTCAGGATTCTGTAAGTGGCTATGTCAATGAAGACATGTGTTTACTTATAGCTTCCTGTGCCAACCGGAAGTGCCATAATTGGTGTCTCAGGGGCTGTTTCGAGGGGTTAAAAAAGTCAGATCTCTCCAAGATTTCATATGTGTGACTAGGTAACCCTCCTGAACTGTAAATCAGTCATTTCTCCCAACAGATGTCAAAGAAAAGCTCCCTCACACACACACAGGAAGGATGGAGTGACAAAGTGCGGTGCTTAAAGACACAGAGAGCAGGCCTTACCATAATCCCTAGGCCGTGCCGAGTTCAACGAGATATCCCGCTTGACCGTAGCTCGCTCGGTCTAGGCGCAGCGACCATTAGAAAAGTAGGCCCAAAATGAAGCCTGCCCAACAACGTCATTTGATTTTGGGTGACAGTGAGAGAACCGTTAGGGTGAGAAGCACAGTTCGACCTCAGGTACGTTCCTGAGGTCCTCCCGATCCGTGCAAGCCTAACCTTGACCATGTGGCATTAACCCTTAACAGTTAAAATAAGGTGTTTACATCAAACAGTTTGCATTGATTTCTCTCCCCATAGGAATACATTGCCTGCACCCCTAAATTCAACCTGAAGCCTATATGGGTTATGAATGCCGTATGAACCTGTCTTCTGTAACAGTCCATCAGGCCACTATGAGGTCTACCTGTGTTGATTCTAAGCTTCCTGGACCAACCGGAAGTGGTTAAAATCACCCTAAAAGTGTTTTGAAAAACATAACCTGTCATTATGAAAATCACTGTATTCAAACCTGTGTAGATCAGTCAATTCTTAACTTAAAGACTTAAAACTCAGGATTCTGTAAGTGGCTATGTCAATGAAGACATGTGTTTACTTATAGCTTCCTGTGCCAACCGGCAGTGCCATAATTGGTGTCTCAGGGGCTGTTTCGAGGGGTTAAAAAAGTCTGATCTCTCCAAGATTTCATATGTGTGACTAGGTAACCCTCCTGAACTGTAAATCAGTCATTTCTCCCAACAGATGTCAAAGAAAAGCTCTCTCACACACACACAGCAAGGATGGAGTGAAAAAGTGCGGTGCTTAAAGACACAGAGAGCAGGAAATGGCATTACCATAATCCCTAGGCCGTGCCGAGTTCAACGAGATATCCCGCTTGACCGTAGCTCGCTCGGTCTAGGCGCAGCGACCATTAGAAAAGTAGGCCCAAAATGAAGCCTGCACCACAACATCATTTGCTTTTGGGTGACAGCGGCGGAACTGTTAGGTTTAGAAGGACAATTCCACCACAGGAATGTTCCTAAGGTCCTCCCGATCTGTGCAAGCCTAACCTTGACCGTGTGGCATTAACCCTTAACAGTAAAACAGGTTTTTTGATCTCACAGATTACAATGACATCTCTCCCCATAGGAATACATTGCCTGCTCCCCTAAATTCAATCTGAAGCCTATGTGGGTTATGAATGCCGTATGAACCTGTCTTCGGTGACAGTCCATCAGAACCACTATGAGGTCTACCTGTGTTGATTCTAAGCTTCCTGAAGCAACCGGAAGTGGTTAAAATCACCCTAAAAGTGTGTACCCATACCCTGCCTGCAGTTTGATAGACATAGGGCATTTAACCCTGTGTAGATCAGTCAATTCTTAACGTAAAGACTTAAAACTCAGGATTCTGTAAGAGGCTACCTCAGTCAAGACATGTGTTTACCTATAGCTTCCTGTGCCAACCGGAAGTGCCTTTAATTGGGTCACACTGTCTGTTTCGAAGGGTTAAAAAAGTCACATCTCTCCAAAACTTCATATGTGTGACTAGGTAACCCTTCTGAACTGTAAATCAGTCATTTCTCCCAACAGATGTCAAAGAAAAGCTCCCTCACACACACACAGGAAGGATGGAGTGACAAAGTGCGGTGCTTAAATACACAGAGAGCAGGCAATGGCATTACCATAATCCCTAGGCCGTGCCGAGTTCAACGAGATATCCCGCTTGACCGTAGCTCGCTCGGTCTAGGCGCAGCGACCATTAGAAAAGTAGGCCCAAAATGAAGCCTGCACCACAACATAATTTGCTTTTGGGTGACAGCGGCGGAACCGTTAGGTTTAGAAGGACAATTCCACCACAGGAATGTTCCTAAGATCCTCCCGATCTGTGCAAACCTTGACCGTGTGGCATTAACCCTTAACAGTTAAAAGAAGGTGTTTACATCAAACAGTTTGCATTGATTTCTCTCCCCATAGGAATACATTGCCTGCACCCCTAAATTCAACCTGAAGCCTATATGGGTTATGAATGCCGTATGAACCTGTCTTCTGTAACAGTCCATCAGGCCACTATGAGGTCTACCTGTGTTGATTCTAAGCTTCCTGAAGCAACCGGAAGTGGTTAAAATCACCCTAAAAGTGTATATCCATTCCCTGCCTGCAGTTTGATAGACATAGTGCATTCAACCCTGTGTAAATCAGTCAATTCTTAACGTAAAGACTTAAAACTCAGGATTCTGTAAAATAATACCCCAATGAGGATATGTGTTTACTTATAGCTTCCTGTGCCAACCGGAAGTGCCATAATTGGTGTCTCAGGGGCTGTTTCGAAGGGTTAAAAAAGTCACATCGCTCCAAAACTTCATATGTGTGACTAGGTAACCCTTCTGAACTGTAAATCAGTCATTTCTCCCAACAGATGTCAAAGAAAAGCTCCCTCACACACACACAGGAAGGATGGAGTGACAAAGTGCGGTGCTTAAAGACACAGAGAGCAGGCCTTACCATAATCCCTAGGCCGTGCCGAGTTCAACGAGATATCCCGCTTGACCGTAGCTCGCTCGGTCTAGGCGCAGCGACCATTAGAAAAGTAGGCCCAAAATGAAGCCTGCCCAACAATGTCATTTGATTTTGGGTGACAGTGAGAGAACCGTTAGGGTGAGAATCACAGTTCGACCTTAGGTACGTTCCTGAGGTCCTCCCGATCCGTGCAAGCCTAACCTTGACCATGTGGCATTAACCCTTAACAGTTAAAATAAGGTGTTAACATCAAACAGTTTGCATTGATTTCTCTCCCCATAGGAATACATTGCCTGCACCCCTAAATTCAACCTGAAGCCTATATGGGTTATGAATGCCGTATGAATATGTCTTCTGTAACGGTCCATCAGGCCACTATGAGGTCTACCTGTGTTGATTCTAAGCTTCCTGGACCAACCGGAAGTGGTTAAAATCACCCTAAAAATGTTTTGAAAAACATAACCTGTCATTATGAAAATCACTGTATTCAAACCTGTGTAGATCAGTCAATTCTTAACTTAAAGACTTAAAACTCAGGATTCTGTAAGTGGCTATGTCAATGAAGACATGTGTTTACTTATAGCTTCCTGTGCCAACCGGCAGTGCCATAATTGGTGTCTCAGGGGCTGTTTCGAGGGGTTAAAAAAGTCTGATCTCTCCAAGATTTCATATGTGTGACTAGGTAACCCTCCTGAACTGTAAATCAGTCATTTCTCCCAACAGATGTCAAAGAAAAGCTCTCTCACACACACACAGCAAGGATGGAGTGAAAAAGTGCGGTGCTTAAAGACACAGAGAGCAGGAAATGGCATTACCATAATCCCTAGGCCGTGCCGAGTTCAACGAGATATCCCGCTTGACCGTAGCTCGCTCGGTCTAGGCGCAGCGACCATTAGAAAAGTAGGCCCAAAATGAAGCCTGCACCACAACATCATTTGCTTTTGGGTGACAGCGGCGGAACTGTTAGGTTTAGAAGGACAATTCCACCACAGGAATGTTCCTAAGGTCCTCCCGATCTGTGCAAGCCTAACCTTGACCGTGTGGCATTAACCCTTAACAGTAAAACAGGTTTTTTGATCTCACAGATTACAATGACATCTCTCCCCATAGGAATACATTGCCTGCTCCCCTAAATTCAATCTGAAGCCTATGTGGGTTATGAATGCCGTATGAACCTGTCTTCGGTGACAGTCCATCAGAACCACTATGAGGTCTACCTGTGTTGATTCTAAGCTTCCTGAAGCAACCGGAAGTGGTTAAAATCACCCTAAAAGTGTGTACCCATACCCTGCCTGCAGTTTGATAGACATAGGGCATTCAACCCTGTGTAGATCAGTCAATTCTTAACGTAAAGACTTAAAACTCAGGATTCTGTAAGAGGCTACCTCAGTCAAGACATGTGTTTACCTATAGCTTCCTGTGCCAACCGGAAGTGCCTTTAATTGGGTCACACTGTCTGTTTCGAAGGGTTAAAAAAGTCACATCTCTCCAAAACTTCATATGTGTGACTAGGTAACCCTTCTGAACTGTAAATCAGTCATTTCTCCCAACAGATGTCAAAGAAAAGCTCCCTCACACACACACAGGAAGGATGGAGTGACAAAGTGCGGTGCTTAAATACACAGAGAGCAGGCAATGGCATTACCATAATCCCTAGGCCGTGCCGAGTTCAACGAGATATCCCGCTTGACCGTAGCTCGCTCGGTCTAGGCGCAGCGACCATTAGAAAAGTAGGCCCAAAATGAAGCCTGCACCACAACATAATTTGCTTTTGGGTGACAGCGGCGGAACCGTTAGGTTTAGAAGGACAATTCCACCACAGGAATGTTCCTAAGATCCTCCCGATCTGTGCAAACCTTGACCGTGTGGCATTAACCCTTAACAGTTAAAAGAAGGTGTTTACATCAAACAGTTTGCATTGATTTCTCTCCCCATAGGAATACATTGCCTGCACCCCTAAATTCAACCTGAAGCCTATATGGGTTATGAATGCCGTATGAACCTGTCTTCTGTAACAGTCCATCAGGCCACTATGAGGTCTACCTGTGTTGATTCTAAGCTTCCTGAAGCAACCGGAAGTGGTTAAAATCACCCTAAAAGTGTATATCCATTCCCTGCCTGCAGTTTGATAGACATAGTGCATTCAACCCTGTGTAAATCAGTCAATTCTTAACGTAAAGACTTAAAACTCAGGATTCTGTAAAATAATACCCCAATGAGGATATGTGTTTACTTATAGCTTCCTGTGCCAACCGGAAGTGCCATAATTGGTGTCTCAGGGGCTGTTTCGAAGGGTTAAAAAAGTCACATCGCTCCAAAACTTCATATGTGTGACTAGGTAACCCTTCTGAACTGTAAATCAGTCATTTCTCCCAACAGATGTCAAAGAAAAGCTCCCTCACACACACACAGGAAGGATGGAGTGACAAAGTGCGGTGCTTAAAGACACAGAGAGCAGGCCTTACCATAATCCCTAGGCCGTGCCGAGTTCAACGAGATATCCCGCTTGACCGTAGCTCGCTCGGTCTAGGCGCAGCGACCATTAGAAAAGTAGGCCCAAAATGAAGCCTGCCCAACAATGTCATTTGATTTTGGGTGACAGTGAGAGAACCGTTAGGGTGAGAATCACAGTTCGACCTTAGGTACGTTCCTGAGGTCCTCCCGATCCGTGCAAGCCTAACCTTGACCATGTGGCATTAACCCTTAACAGTTAAAATAAGGTGTTTACATCAAACAGTTTGCATTGATTTCTCTCCCCATAGGAATACATTGCCTGCACCCCTAAATTCAACCTGAAGCCTATATGGGTTATGAATGCCGTATGAATATGTCTTCTGTAACGGTCCATCAGGCCACTATGAGGTCTACCTGTGTTGATTCTAAGCTTCCTGGACCAACCGGAAGTGGTTAAAATCACCCTAAAAATGTTTTGAAAAACATAACCTGTCATTATGAAAATCACTGTATTCAAACCTGTGTAGATCAGTCAATTCTTAACTTAAAGACTTAAAACTCAGGATTCTGTAAGTGGCTATGTCAATGAAGACATGTGTTTACTTATAGCTTCCTGTGCCAACCGGCAGTGCCATAATTGGTGTCTCAGGGGCTGTTTCGAGGGGTTAAAAAAGTCTGATCTCTCCAAGATTTCATATGTGTGACTAGGTAACCCTCCTGAACTGTAAATCAGTCATTTCTCCCAACAGATGTCAAAGAAAAGCTCTCTCACACACACACAGCAAGGATGGAGTGAAAAAGTGCGGTGCTTAAAGACACAGAGAGCAGGAAATGGCATTACCATAATCCCTAGGCCGTGCCGAGTTCAACGAGATATCCCGCTTGACCGTAGCTCGCTCGGTCTAGGCGCAGCGACCATTAGAAAAGTAGGCCCAAAATGAAGCCTGCACCACAACATCATTTGCTTTTGGGTGACAGCGGCGGAACTGTTAGGTTTAGAAGGACAATTCCACCACAGGAATGTTCCTAAGGTCCTCCCGATCTGTGCAAGCCTAACCTTGACCGTGTGGCATTAACCCTTAACAGTAAAACAGGTTTTTTGATCTCACAGATTACAATGACATCTCTCCCCATAGGAATACATTGCCTGCTCCCCTAAATTCAATCTGAAGCCTATGTGGGTTATGAATGCCGTATGAACCTGTCTTCGGTGACAGTCCATCAGAACCACTATGAGGTCTACCTGTGTTGATTCTAAGCTTCCTGAAGCAACCGGAAGTGGTTAAAATCACCCTAAAAGTGTGTACCCATACCCTGCCTGCAGTTTGATAGACATAGGGCATTCAACCCTGTGTAGATCAGTCAATTCTTAACGTAAAGACTTAAAACTCAGGATTCTGTAAGAGGCTACCTCAGTCAAGACATGTGTTTACCTATAGCTTCCTGTGCCAACCGGAAGTGCCTTTAATTGGGTCACACTGTCTGTTTCGAAGGGTTAAAAAAGTCACATCTCTCCAAAACTTCATATGTGTGACTAGGTAACCCTTCTGAACTGTAAATCAGTCATTTCTCCCAACAGATGTCAAAGAAAAGCTCCCTCACACACACACAGGAAGGATGGAGTGACAAAGTGCGGTGCTTAAATACACAGAGAGCAGGCAATGGCATTACCATAATCCCTAGGCCGTGCCGAGTTCAACGAGATATCCCGCTTGACCGTAGCTCGCTCGGTCTAGGCGCAGCGACCATTAGAAAAGTAGGCCCAAAATGAAGCCTGCACCACAACATAATTTGCTTTTGGGTGACAGCGGCGGAACCGTTAGGTTTAGAAGGACAATTCCACCACAGGAATGTTCCTAAGATCCTCCCGATCTGTGCAAACCTTGACCGTGTGGCATTAACCCTTAACAGTTAAAAGAAGGTGTTTACATCAAACAGTTTGCATTGATTTCTCTCCCCATAGGAATACATTGCCTGCACCCCTAAATTCAACCTGAAGCCTATATGGGTTATGAATGCCGTATGAACCTGTCTTCTGTAACAGTCCATCAGGCCACTATGAGGTCTACCTGTGTTGATTCTAAGCTTCCTGAAGCAACCGGAAGTGGTTAAAATCACCCTAAAAGTGTATATCCATTCCCTGCCTGCAGTTTGATAGACATAGTGCATTCAACCCTGTGTAAATCAGTCAATTCTTAACGTAAAGACTTAAAACTCAGGATTCTGTAAAATAATACCCCAATGAGGATATGTGTTTACTTATAGCTTCCTGTGCCAACCGGAAGTGCCATAATTGGTGTCTCAGGGGCTGTTTCGAAGGGTTAAAAAAGTCACATCGCTCCAAAACTTCATATGTGTGACTAGGTAACCCTTCTGAACTGTAAATCAGTCATTTCTCCCAACAGATGTCAAAGAAAAGCTCCCTCACACACACACAGGAAGGATGGAGTGACAAAGTGCGGTGCTTAAAGACACAGAGAGCAGGCCTTACCATAATCCCTAGGCCGTGCCGAGTTCAACGAGATATCCCGCTTGACCGTAGCTCGCTCGGTCTAGGCGCAGCGACCATTAGAAAAGTAGGCCCAAAATGAAGCCTGCCCAACAATGTCATTTGATTTTGGGTGACAGTGAGAGAACCGTTAGGGTGAGAATCACAGTTCGACCTTAGGTACGTTCCTGAGGTCCTCCCGATCCGTGCAAGCCTAACCTTGACCATGTGGCATTAACCCTTAACAGTTAAAATAAGGTGTTTACATCAAACAGTTTGCATTGATTTCTCTCCCCATAGGAATACATTGCCTGCACCCCTAAATTCAACCTGAAGCCTATATGGGTTATGAATGCCGTATGAATATGTCTTCTGTAACGGTCCATCAGGCCACTATGAGGTCTACCTGTGTTGATTCTAAGCTTCCTGGACCAACCGGAAGTGGTTAAAATCACCCTAAAAATGTTTTGAAAAACATAACCTGTCATTATGAAAATCACTGTATTCAAACCTGTGTAGATCAGTCAATTCTTAACTTAAAGACTTAAAACTCAGGATTCTGTAAGTGGCTATGTCAATGAAGACATGTGTTTACTTATAGCTTCCTGTGCCAACCGGAAGTGCCATAATTGGTGTCTCAGGGGCTGTTTCGAGGGGTTAAAAAAGTCTGATCTCTCCAAGATTTCATATGTGTGACTAGGTAACTCTCCTGAACTGTAAATCAGTCATTTCTCCCAACAGATGTCAAAGAAAAGCTCCCTCACACACACACAGGAAGGATGGAGTGACAAAGTGCGGTGCTTAAAGACACAGAGAGCAGGAAATGGCATTACCATAATCTCTAGGCCGTGCCGAGTTCAACGAGATATCCCGCTTGACCGTAGCTCGTTCGGTCGAAGCGCAGCGACCATTAGAAAAGTAGGCCCAAAATGAAGCCTGCACCACAACATCATTTGCTTTTGGGTGACAGCAGCGGAACCGTTAGGTTTAGAAGGACAATTCCACCACAGGAATGTTCCTAAGGTCCTCCCGATCTGTGCAAGCCTAACCTTGACCGTGTGGCATTAACCCTTAACAGTAAAACAGGGTTTTTTGATCTCACAGATTACAATGACATCTCTCCCCATAGGAATACATTGCCTGCTCCCCTAAATTCAACCTGAAGCCTATGTGGGTTATGAATGCCTTATGAACCTGTCTTCTATGACAGTCCATCAGACCACTATGTGGTCTACCTGTGTCAATTCTAAGCTTCCTGAAGCAACCGGAAGTGGTTAAAATCACCCTAAAAGTGTTTTGAAAAACATAACCTGTCATTATGAAAATCACTATATTCAAACCTGTGTAGATCAGTCAATTCTTAACTTAAAGACTTAAAACTCAGGATTATGTAAGTGGCTATGTCAATCAAGACATGTGTTTACTTATAGCTTCCTGTGCCAACCGGAAGTGCCATAATTGGTGTCTCAGGGGCTGTTTCGAGGGGTTAAAAAAGTCAGATCTCTCCAAGATTTCATATGTGTGACTAGGTAACCCTCCTGAACTGTAAATCAGTCATTTCTCCCAACAGATGTCAAAGAAAAGCTCCCTCACACACACACAGGAAGGATGGAGTGACAAAGTGCGGTGCTTAAAGACACAGAGAGCAGGCCTTACCATAATCCCTAGGCCGTGCCGAGTTCAACGAGATATCCCGCTTGACCGTAGCTCGCTCGGTCTAGGCGCAGCGACCATTAGAAAAGTAGGCCCAAAATGAAGCCTGCCCAACAATGTCATTTGATTTTGGGTGACAGTGAGAGAACCGTTAGGGTGAGAAGCACAGTTCGACCTTAGGTACGTTCCTGAGGTCCTCCCGATCCGTGCAAGCCTAACCTTGACCATGTGGCATTAACCCTTAACAGTTAAAATAAGGTGTTTATATCAAACAGTTTGCATTGATTTCTCTCCCCATAGGAATACATTGCCTGCACCCCTAAATTCAACCTGAAGCCTATATGGGTTATGAATGCCGTATGAATATGTCTTCTGTAACGGTCCATCAGGCCACTATGAGGTCTACCTGTGTTGATTCTAAGCTTCCTGGACCAACCGGAAGTGGTTAAAATCACCCTAAAAGTGTTTTGAAAAACATAACCTGTCATTATGAAAATCACTGTATTCAAACCTGTGTAGATCAGTCAATTCTTAACTTAAAGACTTAAAACTCAGGATTCTGTAAGTGGCTATGTCAATGAAGACATGTGTTTACTTATAGCTTCCTGTGCCAACCGGAAGTGCCATAATTGGTGTCTCAGGGGCTGTTTCGAGGGGTTAAAAAAGTCACATCGCTCCAAAACTTCATATGTGTGACTAGGTAACCCTTCTGAACTGTAAATCAGTCATTTCTCCCAACAGATGTCAAAGAAAAGCTCCCTCACACACACACAGCAAGGATGGAGTGAAAAAGTGCGGTGCTTATAGACACAGAGAGCAGGAAATGGCATTACCATAATCCCTAGGCCGTGCCGAGTTCAACGAGATATCCCGCTTGACCGTAGCTCGCTCGGTCTAAGCGCAGCGACCATTAGAAAAGTAGGCCCAAAATGAAGCCTGCACCACAACATCATTTGCTTTTGGGTGACAGCGGCGGAACAGTTAGGTTTAGAAGGACAATTCCACCACAGGAATGTTCCTAAGGTCCTCCCGATCTGTGCAAGCCTAACCTTGACCGTGTGGCATTAACCCTGTTTACATCAAACAGTTTGCATTGATTTCTCTCCCCATAGGAATACATTGCCTGCACCCCTAAAATTCAACCTGAAGCCTATATGGGTTATGAATGCCGTATGAACCTGTCTTCTGTAACAGTCCATCAGGCCACTATGAGGTCTACCTGTGTTGATTCTAAGCTTCCTGGACCAACCGGAAGTGGTTAAAATCCCCCTAAAAGTGTATATCCATTCCCTGCCTGCAGTTTGATAGACATAGTGCATTCAACCCTGTGTAAATCAGTCAATTCTTAACGTAAAGACTTAAAACTCAGGATTCTGTAAAATAATACCCCAATGAGGATATGTGTTGACTTATAGCTTCCTGTGCCAACCGGAAGTGCCATAATTGGTGTCTCAGGGGCTGTTTCGAAGGGTTAAAAAAGTCAGATCTGTCCAAAACTTCATATGTGTGATTAGGCAACCCCCATGAACTGTAAATCAGTAATTTTTCCCATAAAATTTCAAAGGAAAACTAAATTACACTAAAACACAACTTGGAAGGAGGGACATATTGGGGTGCGTAGAGACAGACAGTGGCTGCAATAGTTAGCTTTGTTCGAGCTAAAAAAGAACCGTCAGACCTAGAGTTCCGAAACTTTACAAACCTGTTCTAGACCTCCGGTCGATAGTGCGTGGTGGCTCTAGAAGGTTCTCGGACCGAGAAACAGCCTCGTACATTTGCAATGACTTCAATTCATTTTGACCATTGCGAAAATGACGACATTTAGAAAAGTCTCAGAGACGCAAGGCTAGGTGCATTGAAACCGGCTCGGCCCATAGAGACGGACCCCAACGTTTCTGTCCGATAGCTCATTCAAGGACCCCGTAGCAAGGCATGTAAAAAAGTGGATTTTCAGCACCAATTAGGGTTTTGCTCGGGCACC
This sequence comes from Oncorhynchus mykiss, assembly GCF_057628025.1. Classification (NCBI taxonomy): domain Eukaryota; kingdom Metazoa; phylum Chordata; class Actinopteri; order Salmoniformes; family Salmonidae; genus Oncorhynchus; species Oncorhynchus mykiss. Next base: position 33,089,068 of record NC_143037.1, read on the forward strand.
GAAGGACCTATCGATCCGAAACTCGGGATTCGGGGTCGCCTCACATAGGCCTTCACATAATGTCCGAACTGGACCCGCAGCTAGAACGTAACTATGTGTTTTACCTTTTTATTATGTTTTAAACTGAAGGCGCTGTGAATTATGGGCCTGCTCTGACATATGTGATAGTTGGCTTCTAAATGAGTAGGAAAAAGTGGGTTTGGTGTCAATTAATATCAGTTTGGTGTCATAATGACATCTAATTGACTGAAGGACACTGACTTGCTAATTGACTTTTGTACATTTGCAATATGTTTAAATGGAGAGGGACCATCACCAAAATGGCATTCTGAAATCAACACAAAAAATGGCATCACCATAGTCTCCAGACTGTGCCGAGTTCAACGAGACGCCCCACTTGACCGTAGCTCGTTCTGAGTGCAGCGACCTTGAAAAAAAGAAGGCCCAAAATGAAGCCTGCCCCACAATGTCATTTGATTTTGGGTGGCAGTGAGAGAACCGTTAGGGTGAGAAGCACAATTCGACCTCAGGTACGTTCCTGAGGTCCTCCCGATCCGTGCAAGCCTAACCTTGACCGTGTGGCATTAACCCTTCACAGTAAAAAGAAGGTGTTTACTTCAAACAGTTTGCATTGATTTCTCTCCCCATAGGAATACATTGCCTGCACCCCTAAATTCAACCTGAAGCCTATATGGGTTATGAATGCCGTATGAATATATCTTCTGTAACGGTCCATCAGGCCACTATGAGGTCTACCTGTGTTGATTCTAAGCTTCCTGGACCAACCGGAAGTGGTTAAAATCACCCTAAAATTGTTTTGAAAAACATAACCTGTCATTATGAAAATCACTGTATTCAAACCTGTGTAGATCAGTCAATTCTTAACTTAAAGACTTAAAACTCAGGATTCTGTAAGTGGCTATGTCAATGAAGACATGTGTTTACTTATAGCTTCCTGTGCCAACCGGAAGTGCCATAATTGGTGTCTCAGGGGCTGTTTCGAGGGGTTAAAAAAGTCTGATCTCTCCAAGATTTCATATGTGTGACTAGGTAACTCTCCTGAACTGTAAATCAGTAATTTCTCCCAACAGATGTCAAAGAAAAGCTCCCTCACACACACACAGGAAGGATGGAGTGACAAAGTGCGGTGCTTAAAGACACAGAGAGCAGGAAATGGCATTACCATAATCTCTAGGCCGTGCCGAGTTCAACGAGATATCCCGCTTGACCGTAGCTCGTTCGGTCGAAGCGCAGCGACCATTAGAAAAGTAGGCCCAAAATGAAGCCTGCACCACAACATCATTTGCTTTTGGGTGACAGCAGCGGAACCGTTAGGTTTAGAAGGACAATTCCACCACAGGAATGTTCCTAAGGTCCTCCCGATCTGTGCAAGCCTAACCTTGACCGTGTGGCATTAACCCTTAACAGTAAAACAGGGTTTTTTGATCTCACAGATTACAATGACATCTCTCCCCATAGGAATACATTGCCTGCTCCCCTAAATTCAACCTGAAGCCTATGTGGGTTATGAATGCCTTATGAACCTGTCTTCTATGACAGTCCATCAGACCACTATGAGGTCTACCTGTGTCAATTCTAAGCTTCCTGAAGCAACCGGAAGTGGTTAAAATCACCCTAAAAGTGTTTTGAAAAACATAACCTGTCATTATGAAAATCACTATATTCAAACCTGTGTATATCAGTCAATTCTTAACTTAAAGACTTAAAACTCAGGATTATGTAAGTGGCTATGTCAATCAAGACATGTGTTTACTTATAGCTTCCTGTGCCAACCGGAAGTGCCATAATTGGTGTCTCAGGGGCTGTTTCGAGGGGTTAAAAAAGTCAGATCTCTCCAAGATTTCATATGTGTGACTAGGTAACCCTCCTGAACTGTAAATCAGTCATTTCTCCCAACAGATGTCAAAGAAAAGCTCCCTCACACACACAGGAAGGATGGAGTGACAAAGTGCGGTGCTTAAAGACACAGAGAGCAGGCCTTACCATAATCCCTAGGCCGTGCCGAGTTCAACGAGATATCCCGCTTGACCGTAGCTCGCTCGGTCTAGGCGCAGCGACCATTAGAAAAGTAGGCCCAAAATGAAGCCTGCCCAACAATGTCATTTGATTTTGGGTGACAGTGAGAGAACCGTTAGGGTGAGAAGCACAGTTCGACCTCAGGTACGTTCCTGAGGTCCTCCCGATCCGTGCAAGCCTAACCTTGACCATGTGGCATTAACCCTTAACAGTTAAAATAAGGTGTTTATATCAAACAGTTTGCATTGATTTCTCTCCCCATAGGAATACATTGCCTGCACCCCTAAATTCAACCTGAAGCCTATATGGGTTATGAATGCCGTATGAACCTGTCTTCTGTAACGGTCCATCAGGCCACTATGAGGTCTACCTGTGTTGATTCTAAGCTTCCTGGACCAACCGGAAGTGGTTAAAATCACCCTAAAAGTGTTTTGAAAAACATAACCTGTCATTATGAAAATCACTGTATTCAAACCTGTGTAGATCAGTCAATTCTTAACTTAAAGACTTAAAACTCAGGATTCTGTAAGTGGCTATGTCAATGAAGACATGTGTTTACTTATAGCTTCCTGTGCCAACCGGAAGTGCCATAATTGGTGTCTCAGGGGCTGTTTCGAGGGGTTTAAAAAGTCTGATCTCTCCAAGATTTCATATGTGTGACTAGGTAACCCTCCTGAACTGTAAATCAGTCATTTCTCCCAACAGATGTCAAAGAAAAGCTCTCTCACACACACACAGCAAGGATGGAGTGAAAAAGTGCGGTGCTTAAAGACACAGAGAGCAGGAAATGGCATTACTAAATCCCTAGGCCGTGCCGAGTTCAACGAGATATCCCGCTTGACCGTAGCTCGCTCGGTCTAGGCGCAGCGACCATTAGAAAAGTAGGCCCAAAATGAAGCCTGCCCCACAACGTCATTTGATTTTGGGTGACAGTGAGAGAACCGTTAAGGTGAGAAGCACAATTCCACCACAGGAATGTTCCTTAAGGTCCTCCCGATCCGTGGAAGCCTAACCTTGACCGTGTGGCATTAACCCTTCACAGTAAAAAGAAGGTGTTTACTTCAAACAGCTTGCTTTGACTTCTCTCCCCATATGAATACATTGCCTGCACCTCTAAATTCAACCTGAAGCCTATGTGGGTTATGAATGCCTTATGAACCTGTCTTCGGTCACAGTCCATCAGAACCACTATGAGGTCTACCTGTGTTGATTCTAAGCTTCCTGGACCAACCGGAAGTGGTTAAAATCCCCCTAAAATTATATATCCATACCCTGCCTGCAGTTTGATAGACATAGTGCATTCAACCCTGTGTAAATCAGTCAATTCTTAACGTAAAGACTTAAAACTCAGGATTCTGTAAAATAATACCCCAACGAGGATATGTGTTGACTTATAGCTTCCTGTGCCAACCGGAAGTGCCATAATTGGTGTCTCAGGGGCTGTTTCGAAGGGTTAAAAAAGTCAGATCTGTCCAAAACGTCATATGTGTGATTAGGCAACCCCCATGAACTGTAAATCAGTAATTTTTCCCATAAAATTTCAAAGGAAAACTAAATCACAGTAAAACACAACTTGGAAGGAGGGACGTATTGGGGTGCGTAGAGACAGACAGTGGCTGCAATAGTTAGCTTTGTTCGAGCTAAAAAAGAACCGTCAGACCTAGAGTTCCGAAACTTTACAAACCTGTTCTAGACCTCCGGTCGATAGTGCGTGGTGAGTTAGGTGGCTCTAGAAGGTTCTCGGACCAAGAAACAGCCTCGTACATTTGCAATGACTTCAATTCATTTTGACCATTACGAAAATGACGACATTTAGAAAAGTCTCAGAGACGCAAGGCTAGGTGCATTGAAACCGGCTCGGCCCATAGAGACGGACCCCAACGTTTCTGTCCAATAGCTCATTCAAGGGCCCCGTAGCAAGGCATGTAAAAAAGTGGATTTTCAGCACCAATTAGGGTTTTGCTCGGGCACCGAAGGACCTATCGAGCCGAAACTCGGGATTCGGGGTCGCCTCACATAGGCCTTCACATAATGTCCGAACTGGACCCGCAGCTAGAACGTAACTATGTGTTTTACCTTTTTATTATGTTTTAAACTGAAGGCGCTGTGAATTATGGGCCTGCTCTGACATATGTGATAGTTGGCTTCCAAATGAGTAGGAAAAAGTGGGTTTGGTGTCAATTAATATCAGTTTGGTGTCATAATGACATCTAATTGACTGAAGGACACTGACTTGCTAATTGACTTTTGTACATTTGCAATATGTTTAAATGGAGAGGGACCATCACCAAAATGGCATTCTGAAATCAACACAAAAAATGGCATCACCATAGTCTCCAGACTGTGCCGAGTTCAACGAGACGCCCCACTTGACCGTAGCTCGTTCTGAGTGCAGCGACCTTGAAAAAAAGAAGGCCCAAAATGAAGCCTGCCCCACAATGTCATTTGATTTTGGGTGGCAGTGAGAGAACCGTTAGGGTGAGAAGCACAATTCGACCTCAGGTACGTTCCTGAGGTCCTCCCGATCCGTGCAAGCCTAACCTTGACCGTGTGGCATTAACCCTTCACAGTAAAAAGAAGGTGTTTACTTCAAACAGCTTGCTTTGACTTCTCTCCCCATATGAACACATTGCCTGCACCCCTAAATTCAACCTGAAGCCTATATGGGTTATGAATGCCGTATGAATATGTCTTCTGTAACGGTCCATCAGGCCACTATGAGGTCTACCTGTGTTGATTCTAAGCTTCCTGGACCAACCGGAAGTGGTTAAAATCACCCTAAAAGTGTTTTGAAAAACATAACCTGTCATTATGAAAATCACTGTATTCAAACCTGTGTAGATCAGTCAATTCTTAACTTAAAGACTTAAAACTCAGGATTCTGTAAGTGGCTATGTCAATGAAGACATGTGTTTACTTATAGCTTCCTGTGCCAACCGGAAGTGCCATAATTGGTGTCTCAGGGGCTGTTTCGAGGGGTTAAAAAAGTCTGATCTCTCCAAGATTTCATATGTGTGACTAGGTAACTCTCCTGAACTGTAAATCAGTCATTTCTCCCAACAGATGTCAAAGAAAAGCTCCCTCACACACACACAGGAAGGATGGAGTGACAAAGTGCGGTGCTTAAAGACACAGAGAGCAGGAAATGGCATTACCATAATCTCTAGGCCGTGCCGAGTTCAACGAGATATCCCGCTTGACCGTAGCTCGTTCGGTCGAAGCGCAGCGACCATTAGAAAAGTAGGCCCAAAATGAAGCCTGCACCACAACATCATTTGCTTTTGGGTGACAGCAGCGGAACCGTTAGGTTTAGAAGGACAATTCCACCACAGGAATGTTCCTAAGGTCCTCCCGATCTGTGCAAGCCTAACCTTGACCGTGTGGCATTAACCCTTAACAGTAAAACAGGGTTTTTTGATCTCACAGATTACAATGACATCTCTCCCCATAGGAATACATTGCCTGCTCCCCTAAATTCAACCTGAAGCCTATGTGGGTTATGAATGCCTTATGAACCTGTCTTCTATGACAGTCCATCAGACCACTATGAGGTCTACCTGTGTCAATTCTAAGCTTCCTGAAGCAACCGGAAGTGGTTAAAATCACCCTAAAAGTGTTTTGAAAAACATAACCTGTCATTATGAAAATCACTATATTCAAACCTGTGTAGATCAGTCAATTCTTAACTTAAAGACTTAAAACTCAGGATTATGTAAGTGGCTATGTCAATCAAGACATGTGTTTACTTATAGCTTCCTGTGCCAACCGGAAGTGCCATAATTGGTGTCTCAGGGGCTGTTTCGAGGGGTTAAAAAAGTCTGATCTCTCCAAGATTTCATATGTGTGACTAGGTAACTCTCCTGAACTGTAAATCAGTCATTTCTCCCAACAGATGTCAAAGAAAAGCTCCCTCACACACACACAGGAAGGATGGAGTGACAAAGTGCGGTGCTTAAAGACACAGAGAGCAGGAAATGGCATTACCATAATCTCTAGGCCGTGCCGAGTTCAACGAGATATCCCGCTTGACCGTAGCTCGTTCGGTCGAAGCGCAGCGACCATTAGAAAAGTAGGCCCAAAATGAAGCCTGCACCACAACATCATTTGCTTTTGGGTGACAGCAGCGGAACCGTTAGGTTTAGAAGGACAATTCCACCACAGGAATGTTCCTAAGGTCCTCCCGATCTGTGCAAGCCTAACCTTGACCGTGTGGCATTAACCCTTAACAGTAAAACAGGGTTTTTTGATCTCACAGATTACAATGACATCTCTCCCCATAGGAATACATTGCCTGCTCCCCTAAATTCAACCTGAAGCCTATGTGGGTTATGAATGCCTTATGAACCTGTCTTCTATGACAGTCCATCAGACCACTATGAGGTCTACCTGTGTCAATTCTAAGCTTCCTGAAGCAACCGGAAGTGGTTAAAATCACCCTAAAAGTGTTTTGAAAAACATAACCTGTCATTATGAAAATCACTATATTCAAACCTGTGTAGATCAGTCAATTCTTAACTTAAAGACTTAAAACTCAGGATTATGTAAGTGGCTATGTCAATCAAGACATGTGTTTACTTATAGCTTCCTGTGCCAACCGGAAGTGCGATAATTGGTGTCTCAGGGGCTGTTTCGAGGGGTTAAAAAAGTCAGATCTCTCCAAGATTTCATATGTGTGACTAGGTAACCCTCCTGAACTGTAAATCAGTCATTTCTCCCAACAGATGTCAAAGAAAAGCTCCCTCACACACACACAGGAAGGATGGAGTGACAAAGTGCGGTGCTTAAAGACACAGAGAGCAGGCCTTACCATAATCCCTAGGCCGTGCCGAGTTCAACGAGATATCCCGCTTGACCGTAGCTCGCTCGGTCTAGGCGCAGCGACCATTAGAAAAGTAGGCCCAAAATGAAGCCTGCCCAACAATGTCATTTGATTTTGGGTGACAGTGAGAGAACCGTTAGGGTGAGAAGCACAGTTCGACCTCAGGTACGTTCCTGAGGTCCTCCCGATCCGTGCAAGCCTAACCTTGACCATGTGGCATTAACCCTTAACAGTTAAAATAAGGTGTTTATATCAAACAGTTTGCATTGATTTCTCTCCCCATAGGAATACATTGCCTGCACCCCTAAATTCAACCTGAAGCCTATATGGGTTATGAATGCCGTATGAACCTGTCTTCTGTAACGGTCCATCAGGCCACTATGAGGTCTACCTGTGTTGATTCTAAGCTTCCTGGACCAACCGGAAGTGGTTAAAATCACCCTAAAAGTGTTTTGAAAAACATAACCTGTCATTATGAAAATCACTGTATTCAAACCTGTGTAGATCAGTCAATTCTTAACTTAAAGACTTAAAACTCAGGATTCTGTAAGTGGCTATGTCAATGAAGACATGTGTTTACTTATAGCTTCCTGTGCCAACCGGAAGTGCCATAATTGGTGTCTCAGGGGCTGTTTCGAGGGGTTTAAAAAGTCTGATCTCTCCAAGATTTCATATGTGTGACTAGGTAACCCTCCTGAACTGTAAATCAGTCATTTCTCCCAACAGATGTCAAAGAAAAGCTCTCTCACACACACACAGCAAGGATGGAGTGAAAAAGTGCGGTGCTTAAAGACACAGAGAGCAGGAAATGGCATTACTAAATCCCTAGGCCGTGCCGAGTTCAACGAGATATCCCGCTTGACCGTAGCTCGCTCGGTCTAGGCGCAGCGACCATTAGAAAAGTAGGCCCAAAATGAAGCCTGCCCCACAACGTCATTTGATTTTGGGTGACAGTGAGAGAACCGTTAAGGTGAGAAGCACAATTCCACCACAGGAATGTTCCTTAAGGTCCTCCCGATCCGTGGAAGCCTAACCTTGACCGTGTGGCATTAACCCTTCACAGTAAAAAGAAGGTGTTTACTTCAAACAGCTTGCTTTGACTTCTCTCCCCATATGAATACATTGCCTGCACCTCTAAATTCAACCTGAAGCCTATGTGGGTTATGAATGCCTTATGAACCTGTCTTCGGTCACAGTCCATCAGAACCACTATGAGGTCTACCTGTGTTGATTCTAAGCTTCCTGGACCAACCGGAAGTGGTTAAAATCCCCCTAAAAGTGTATATCCATACCCTGCCTGCAGTTTGATAGACATAGTGCATTCAACCCTGTGTAAATCAGTCAATTCTTAACGTAAAGACTTAAAACTCAGGATTCTGTAAAATAATACCCCAACGAGGATATGTGTTGACTTATAGCTTCCTGTGCCAACCGGAAGTGCCATAATTGGTGTCTCAGGGGCTGTTTCGAAGGGTTAAAAAAGTCAGATCTGTCCAAAACGTCATATGTGTGATTAGGCAACCCCCATGAACTGTAAATCAGTAATTTTTCCCATAAAATTTCAAAGGAAAACTAAATCACAGTAAAACACAACTTGGAAGGAGGGACGTATTGGGGTGCGTAGAGACAGACAGTGGCTGCAATAGTTAGCTTTGTTCGAGCTAAAAAAGAACCGTCAGACCTAGAGTTCCGAAACTTTACAAACCTGTTCTAGACCTCCGGTCGATAGTGCGTGGTGAGTTAGGTGGCTCTAGAAGGTTCTCGGACCAAGAAACAGCCTCGTACATTTGCAATGACTTCAATTCATTTTGACCATTACGAAAATGACGACATTTAGAAAAGTCTCAGAGACGCAAGGCTAGGTGCATTGAAACCGGCTCGGCCCATAGAGACGGACCCCAACGTTTCTGTCCAATAGCTCATTCAAGGGCCCCGTAGCAAGGCATGTAAAAAAGTGGATTTTCAGCACCAATTAGGGTTTTGCTCGGGCACCGAAGGACCTATCGAGCCGAAACTCGGGATTCGGGGTCGCCTCACATAGGCCTTCACATAATGTCCGAACTGGACCCGCAGCTAGAACGTAACTATGTGTTTTACCTTTTTATTATGTTTTAAACTGAAGGCGCTGTGAATTATGGGCCTGCTCTGACATATGTGATAGTTGGCTTCCAAATGAGTAGGAAAAAGTGGGTTTGGTGTCAATTAATATCAGTTTGGTGTCATAATGACATCTAATTGACTGAAGGACACTGACTTGCTAATTGACTTTTGTACATTTGCAATATGTTTAAATGGAGAGGGACCATCACCAAAATGGCATTCTGAAATCAACACAAAAAATGGCATCACCATAGTCTCCAGACTGTGCCGAGTTCAACGAGACGCCCCACTTGACCGTAGCTCGTTCTGAGTGCAGCGACCTTGAAAAAAAGAAGGCCCAAAATGAAGCCTGCCCCACAATGTCATTTGATTTTGGGTGGCAGTGAGAGAACCGTTAGGGTGAGAAGCACAATTCGACCTCAGGTACGTTCCTGAGGTCCTCCCGATCCGTGCAAGCCTAACCTTGACCGTGTGGCATTAACCCTTCACAGTAAAAAGAAGGTGTTTACTTCAAACAGCTTGCTTTGACTTCTCTCCCCATATGAACACATTGCCTGCACCCCTAAATTCAACCTGAAGCCTATATGGGTTATGAATGCCGTATGAATATGTCTTCTGTAACGGTCCATCAGGCCACTATGAGGTCTACCTGTGTTGATTCTAAGCTTCCTGGACCAACCGGAAGTGGTTAAAATCACCCTAAAAGTGTTTTGAAAAACATAACCTGTCATTATGAAAATCACTGTATTCAAACCTGTGTAGATCAGTCAATTCTTAACTTAAAGACTTAAAACTCAGGATTCTGTAAGTGGCTATGTCAATGAAGACATGTGTTTACTTATAGCTTCCTGTGCCAACCGGAAGTGCCATAATTGGTGTCTCAGGGGCTGTTTCGAGGGGTTAAAAAAGTCTGATCTCTCCAAGATTTCATATGTGTGACTAGGTAACTCTCCTGAACTGTAAATCAGTCATTTCTCCCAACAGATGTCAAAGAAAAGCTCCCTCACACACACACAGGAAGGATGGAGTGACAAAGTGCGGTGCTTAAAGACACAGAGAGCAGGAAATGGCATTACCATAATCTCTAGGCCGTGCCGAGTTCAACGAGATATCCCGCTTGACCGTAGCTCGTTCGGTCGAAGCGCAGCGACCATTAGAAAAGTAGGCCCAAAATGAAGCCTGCACCACAACATCATTTGCTTTTGGGTGACAGCAGCGGAACCGTTAGGTTTAGAAGGACAATTCCACCACAGGAATGTTCCTAAGGTCCTCCCGATCTGTGCAAGCCTAACCTTGACCGTGTGGCATTAACCCTTAACAGTAAAACAGGGTTTTTTGATCTCACAGATTACAATGACATCTCTCCCCATAGGAATACATTGCCTGCTCCCCTAAATTCAACCTGAAGCCTATGTGGGTTATGAATGCCTTATGAACCTGTCTTCTATGACAGTCCATCAGACCACTATGAGGTCTACCTGTGTCAATTCTAAGCTTCCTGAAGCAACCGGAAGTGGTTAAAATCACCCTAAAAGTGTTTTGAAAAACATAACCTGTCATTATGAAAATCACTATATTCAAACCTGTGTAGATCAGTCAATTCTTAACTTAAAGACTTAAAACTCAGGATTATGTAAGTGGCTATGTCAATCAAGACATGTGTTTACTTATAGCTTCCTGTGCCAACCGGAAGTGCGATAATTGGTGTCTCAGGGGCTGTTTCGAGGGGTTAAAAAAGTCAGATCTCTCCAAGATTTCATATGTGTGACTAGGTAACCCTCCTGAACTGTAAATCAGTCATTTCTCCCAACAGATGTCAAAGAAAAGCTCCCTCACACACACACAGGAAGGATGGAGTGACAAAGTGCGGTGCTTAAAGACACAGAGAGCAGGCCTTACCATAATCCCTAGGCCGTGCCGAGTTCAACGAGATATCCCGCTTGACCGTAGCTCGCTCGGTCTAGGCGCAGCGACCATTAGAAAAGTAGGCCCAAAATGAAGCCTGCCCAACAATGTCATTTGATTTTGGGTGACAGTGAGAGAACCGTTAGGGTGAGAAGCACAGTTCGACCTCAGGTACGTTCCTGAGGTCCTCCCGATCCGTGCAAGCCTAACCTTGACCATGTGGCATTAACCCTTAACAGTTAAAATAAGGTGTTTATATCAAACAGTTTGCATTGATTTCTCTCCCCATAGGAATACATTGCCTGCACCCCTAAATTCAACCTGAAGCCTATATGGGTTATGAATGCCGTATGAACCTGTCTTCTGTAACGGTCCATCAGGCCACTATGAGGTCTACCTGTGTTGATTCTAAGCTTCCTGGACCAACCGGAAGTGGTTAAAATCACCCTAAAAGTGTTTTGAAAAACATAACCTGTCATTATGAAAATCACTGTATTCAAACCTGTGTAGATCAGTCAATTCTTAACTTAAAGACTTAAAACTCAGGATTCTGTAAGTGGCTATGTCAATGAAGACATGTGTTTACTTATAGCTTCCTGTGCCAACCGGAAGTGCCATAATTGGTGTCTCAGGGGCTGTTTCGAGGGGTTAAAAAAGTCAGATCTCTCCAAGATTTCATATGTGTGACTAGGTAACCCTCCTGAACTGTAAATCAGTCATTTCTCCCAACAGATGTCAAAGAAAAGCTCCCTCACACACACACAGCAAGGATGGAGTGACAAAGTGCGGTGCTTAAAGACACAGAGAGCAGGAAATGGCATTACCATAATCTCTAGGCCGTGCCGAGTTCAACGAGATATCCCGCTTGACCGTAGCTCGTTCGGTCGAAGCGCAGCGACCATTAGAAAAGTAGGCCCAAAATGAAGCCTGCACCACAACATCATTTGCTTTTGGGTGACAGCAGCGGAACCGTTAGGTTTAGAAGGACAATTCCACCACAGGAATGTTCCTAAGGTCCTCCCGATCTGTGCAAGCCTAACCTTGACCGTGTGGCATTAACCCTTAACAGTAAAACAGGGTTTTTTGATCTCACAGATTACAATGACATCTCTCCCCATAGGAATACATTGCCTGCACCCCTAAATTCAACCTGAAGCCTATGTGGGTTATGAATGCCTTATGAACCTGTCTTCTATGACAGTCCATCAGACCACTATGAGGTCTACCTGTGTCAATTCTAAGCTTCCTGAAGCAAACGGAAGTGGTTAAAATCACCCTAAAAGTGTTTTGAAAAACATAACCTGTCATTATGAAAATCACTATATTCAAACCTGTGTAGATCAGTCAATTCTTAACTTAAAGACTTAAAACTCAGGATTATGTAAGTGGCTATGTCAATCAAGACATGTGTTTACTTATAGCTTCCTGTGCCAACCGGAAGTGCCATAATTGGTGTCTCAGGGGCTGTTTCGAGGGGTTAAAAAAGTCAGATCTCTCCAAGATTTCATATGTGTGACTAGGTAACCCTCCTGAACTGTACATCAGTCATTTCTCCCAACAGATGTCAAAGAAAAGCTCCCTCACACACACACAGGAAGGATGGAGTGACAAAGTGCGGTGCTTAAAGACACAGAGAGCAGGCCTTACCATAATCCCTAGGCCGTGCCGAGTTCAACGAGATATCCCGCTTGACCGTAGCTCGCTCGGTCTAGGCGCAGCGACCATTAGAAAAGTAGGCCCAAAATGAAGCCTGCCCAACAATGTCATTTGATTTTGGGTGACAGTGAGAGAACCGTTAGGGTGAGAAGCACAGTTCGACCTTAGGTACGTTCCTGAGGTCCTCCCGATCCGTGCAAGCCTAACCTTGACCATGTGGCATTAACCCTTAACAGTTAAAATAAGGTGTTTATATCAAACAGTTTGCATTGATTTCTCTCCCCATAGGAATACATTGCCTGCACCCCTAAATTCAACCTGAAGCCTATATGGGTTATGAATGCCGTATGAATATGTCTTCTGTAACGGTCCATCAGGCCACTATGAGGTCTACCTGTGTTGATTCTAAGCTTCCTGGACCAACCGGAAGTGGTTAAAATCACCCTAAAAGTGTTTTGAAAAACATAACCTGTCATTATGAAAATCACTGTATTCAAACCTGTGTAGATCAGTCAATTCTTAACTTAAAGACTTAAAACTCAGGATTCTGTAAGTGGCTATGTCAATGAAGACATGTGTTTACTTATAGCTTCCTGTGCCAACCGGAAGTGCCATAATTGGTGTCTCAGGGGCTGTTTCGAGGGGTTAAAAAAGTCACATCGCTCCAAAACTTCATATGTGTGACTAGGTAACCCTTCTGAACTGTAAATCAGTCATTTCTCCCAACAGATGTCAAAGAAAAGCTCCCTCACACACACACAGCAAGGATGGAGTGAAAAAGTGCGGTGCTTATAGACACAGAGAGCAGGAAATGGCATTACCATAATCCCTAGGCCGTGCCGAGTTCAACGAGATATCCCGCTTGACCGTAGCTCGCTCGGTCTAAGCGCAGCGACCATTAGAAAAGTAGGCCCAAAATGAAGCCTGCACCACAACATCATTTGCTTTTGGGTGACAGCGGCGGAACAGTTAGGTTTAGAAGGACAATTCCACCACAGGAATGTTCCTAAGGTCCTCCCGATCTGTGCAAGCCTAACCTTGACCGTGTGGCATTAACCCTGTTTACATCAAACAGTTTGCATTGATTTCTCTCCCCATAGGAATACATTGCCTGCACCCCTAAAATTCAACCTGAAGCCTATATGGGTTATGAATGCCGTATGAACCTGTCTTCTGTAACAGTCCATCAGGCCACTATGAGGTCTACCTGTGTTGATTCTAAGCTTCCTGGACCAACCGGAAGTGGTTAAAATCCCCCTAAAAGTGTATATCCATTCCCTGCCTGCAGTTTGATAGACATAGTGCATTCAACCCTGTGTAAATCAGTCAATTCTTAACGTAAAGACTTAAAACTCAGGATTCTGTAAAATAATACCCCAATGAGGATATGTGTTGACTTATAGCTTCCTGTGCCAACCGGAAGTGCCATAATTGGTGTCTCAGGGGCTGTTTCGAAGGGTTAAAAAAGTCAGATCTGTCCAAAACTTCATATGTGTGATTAGGCAACCCCCATGAACTGTAAATCAGTAATTTTTCCCATAAAATTTCAAAGGAAAACTAAATTACACTAAAACACAACTTGGAAGGAGGGACATATTGGGGTGCGTAGAGACAGACAGTGGCTGCAATAGTTAGCTTTGTTCGAGCTAAAAAAGAACCGTCAGACCTAGAGTTCCGAAACTTTACAAACCTGTTCTAGACCTCCGGTCGATAGTGCGTGGTGGCTCTAGAAGGTTCTCGGACCGAGAAACAGCCTCGTACATTTGCAATGACTTCAATTCATTTTGACCATTGCGAAAATGACGACATTTAGAAAAGTCTCAGAGACGCAAGGCTAGGTGCATTGAAACCGGCTCGGCCCATAGAGACGGACCCCAACGTTTCTGTCCGATAGCTCATTCAAGGACCCCGTAGCAAGGCATGTAAAAAAGTGGATTTTCAGCACCAATTAGGGTTTTGCTCGGGCACCGAAGGACCTATCGAGCCGAAACTCGGGATTCGGGGTCGCCTCACATAGGCCTTCACATAATGTCCGAACTGGACCCGCAGCTAGAACGTAACTATGTGTTTTACCTTTTTATTATGTTTTAAACTGAAGGCGCTGTGAATTATGGGCCTGCTCTGACATATGTGATAGTTGGCTTCTAAATGAGTAGGAAAAAGTGGGTTTGGTGTCAATTAATATCAGTTTGGTGTCATAATGACATCTAATTGACTGAAGGACACTGACTTGCTAATTGACTTTTGTACATTTGCAATATGTTTAAATGGAGAGGGACCATCACCAAAATGGCATTCTGAAATCAACACAAAAAATGGCATCACCATAGTCTCCAGACTGTGCCGAGTTCAACGAGACGCCCCACTTGACCGTAGCTCGTTCTGAGTGCAGCGACCTTGAAAAAAAGAAGGCCCAAAATGAAGCCTGCCCCACAATGTCATTTGATTTTGGGTGGCAGTGAGAGAACCGTTAGGGTGAGAAGCACAATTCGACCTCAGGTACGTTCCTGAGGTCCTCCCGATCCGTGCAAGCCTAACCTTGACCGTGTGGCATTAACCCTTCACAGTAAAAAGAAGGTGTTTACTTCAAACAGTTTGCATTGATTTCTCTCCCCATAGGAATACATTGCCTGCACCCCTAAATTCAACCTGAAGCCTATATGGGTTATGAATGCCGTATGAATATATCTTCTGTAACGGTCCATCAGGCCACTATGAGGTCTACCTGTGTTGATTCTAAGCTTCCTGGACCAACCGGAAGTGGTTAAAATCACCCTAAAAGTGTTTTGAAAAACATAACCTGTCATTATGAAAATCACTGTATTCAAACCTGTGTAGATCAGTCAATTCTTAACTTAAAGACTTAAAACTCAGGATTCTGTAAGTGGCTATGTCAATGAAGACATGTGTTTACTTATAGCTTCCTGTGCCAACCGGAAGTGCCATAATTGGTGTCTCAGGGGCTGTTTCGAGGGGTTAAAAAAGTCTGATCTCTCCAAGATTTCATATGTGTGACTAGGTAACTCTCCTGAACTGTAAATCAGTAATTTCTCCCAACAGATTTCAAAGAAAAGCTCCCTCACACACACACAGGAAGGATGGAGTGACAAAGTGCGGTGCTTAAAGACACAGAGAGCAGGAAATGGCATTACCATAATCTCTAGGCCGTGCCGAGTTCAACGAGATATCCCGCTTGACCGTAGCTCGTTCGGTCGAAGCGCAGCGACCATTAGAAAAGTAGGCCCAAAATGAAGCCTGCACCACAACATCATTTGCTTTTGGGTGACAGCAGCGGAACCGTTAGGTTTAGAAGGACAATTCCACCACAGGAATGTTCCTAAGGTCCTCCCGATCTGTGCAAGCCTAACCTTGACCGTGTGGCATTAACCCTTAACAGTAAAACAGGGTTTTTTGATCTCACAGATTACAATGACATCTCTCCCCATAGGAATACATTGCCTGCTCCCCTAAATTCAACCTGAAGCCTATGTGGGTTATGAATGCCTTATGAACCTGTCTTCTATGACAGTCCATCAGACCACTATGAGGTCTACCTGTGTCAATTCTAAGCTTCCTGAAGCAACCGGAAGTGGTTAAAATCACCCTAAAAGTGTTTTGAAAAACATAACCTGTCATTATGAAAATCACTATATTCAAACCTGTGTAGATCAGTCAATTCTTAACTTAAAGACTTAAAACTCAGGATTATGTAAGTGGCTATGTCAATCAAGACATGTGTTTACTTATAGCTTCCTGTGCCAACCGGAAGTGCCATAATTGGTGTCTCAGGGGCTGTTTCGAGGGGTTAAAAAAGTCAGATCTCTCCAAGATTTCATATGTGTGACTAGGTAACCCTCCTGAACTGTAAATCAGTCATTTCTCCCAACAGATGTCAAAGAAAAGCTCCCTCACACACACACAGGAAGGATGGAGTGACAAAGTGCGGTGCTTAAAGACACAGAGAGCAGGCCTTACCATAATCCCTAGGCCGTGCCGAGTTCAACGAGATATCCCGCTTGACCGTAGCTCGCTCGGTCTAGGCGCAGCGACCATTAGAAAAGTAGGCCCAAAATGAAGCCTGCCCAACAATGTCATTTGATTTTGGGTGACAGTGAGAGAACCGTTAGGGTGAGAAGCACAGTTCGACCTCAGGTACGTTCCTGAGGTCCTCCCGATCCGTGCAAGCCTAACCTTGACCATGTGGCATTAACCCTTAACAGTTCAAATAAGGTGTTTATATCAAACAGTTTGCATTGATTTCTCTCCCCATAGGAATACATTGCCTGCACCCCTAAATTCAACCTGAAGCCTATATGGGTTATGAATGCCGTATGAACCTGTCTTCTGTAACGGTCCATCAGGCCACTATGAGGTCTACCTGTGTTGATTCTAAGCTTCCTGGACCAACCGGAAGTGGTTAAAATCACCCTAAAAGTGTTTTGAAAAACATAACCTGTCATTATGAAAATCACTGTATTCAAACCTGTGTAGATCAGTCAATTCTTAACTTAAAGACTTAAAACTCAGGATTCTGTAAGTGGCTATGTCAATGAAGACATGTGTTTACTTATAGCTTCCTGTGCCAACCGGAAGTGCCATAATTGGTGTCTCAGGGGCTGTTTCGAGGGGTTTAAAAAGTCTGATCTCTCCAAGATTTCATATGTGTGACTAGGTAACCCTCCTGAACTGTAAATCAGTCATTTCTCCCAACAGATGTCAAAGAAAAGCTCTCTCACACACACACAGCAAGGATGGAGTGAAAAAGTGCGGTGCTTAAAGACACAGAGAGCAGGAAATGGCATTACTAAATCCCTAGGCCGTGCCGAGTTCAACGAGATATCCCGCTTGACCGTAGCTCGCTCGGTCTAGGCGCAGCGACCATTAGAAAAGTAGGCCCAAAATGAAGCCTGCCCCACAACGTCATTTGATTTTGGGTGACAGTGAGAGAACCGTTAAGGTGAGAAGCACAATTCCACCACAGGAATGTTCCTTAAGGTCCTCCCGATCCGTGGAAGCCTAACCTTGACCGTGTGGCATTAACCCTTCACAGTAAAAAGAAGGTGTTTACTTCAAACAGCTTGCTTTGACTTCTCTCCCCATATGAATACATTGCCTGCACCTCTAAATTCAACCTGAAGCCTATGTGGGTTATGAATGCCTTATGAACCTGTCTTCGGTCACAGTCCATCAGAACCACTATGAGGTCTACCTGTGTTGATTCTAAGCTTCCTGGACCAACCGGAAGTGGTTAAAATCCCCCTAAAAGTGTATATCCATACCCTGCCTGCAGTTTGATAGACATAGTGCATTCAACCCTGTGTAAATCAGTCAATTCTTAACGTAAAGACTTAAAACTCAGGATTCTGTAAAATAATACCCCAACGAGGATATGTGTTGACTTATAGCTTCCTGTGCCAACCGGAAGTGCCATAATTGGTGTCTCAGGGGCTGTTTCGAAGGGTTAAAAAAGTCAGATCTGTCCAAAACGTCATATGTGTGATTAGGCAACCCCCATGAACTGTAAATCAGTAATTTTTCCCATAAAATTTCAAAGGAAAACTAAATCACAGTAAAACACAACTTGGAAGGAGGGACGTATTGGGGTGCGTAGAGACAGACAGTGGCTGCAATAGTTAGCTTTGTTCGAGCTAAAAAAGAACCGTCAGACCTAGAGTTCCGAAACTTTACAAACCTGTTCTAGACCTCCGGTCGATAGTGCGTGGTGAGTTAGGTGGCTCTAGAAGGTTCTCGGACCAAGAAACAGCCTCGTACATTTGCAATGACTTCAATTCATTTTGACCATTACGAAAATGACGACATTTAGAAAAGTCTCAGAGACGCAAGGCTAGGTGCATTGAAACCGGCTCGGCCCATAGAGACGGACCCCAACGTTTCTGTCCAATAGCTCATTCAAGGGCCCCGTAGCAAGGCATGTAAAAAAGTGGATTTTCAGCACCAATTAGGGTTTTGCTCGGGCACCGAAGGACCTATCGAGCCGAAACTCGGGATTCGGGGTCGCCTCACATAGGCCTTCACATAATGTCCGAACTGGACCCGCAGCTAGAACGTAACTATGTGTTTTACCTTTTTATTATGTTTTAAACTGAAGGCGCTGTGAATTATGGGCCTGCTCTGACATATGTGATAGTTGGCTTCCAAATGAGTAGGAAAAAGTGGGTTTGGTGTCAATTAATATCAGTTTGGTGTCATAATGACATCTAATTGACTGAAGGACACTGACTTGCTAATTGACTTTTGTACATTTGCAATATGTTTAAATGGAGAGGGACCATCACCAAAATGGCATTCTGAAATCAACACAAAAAATGGCATCACCATAGTCTCCAGACTGTGCCGAGTTCAACGAGACGCCCCACTTGACCGTAGCTCGTTCTGAGTGCAGCGACCTTGAAAAAAAGAAGGCCCAAAATGAAGCCTGCCCCACAATGTCATTTGATTTTGGGTGGCAGTGAGAGAACCGTTAGGGTGAGAAGCACAATTCGACCTCAGGTACGTTCCTGAGGTCCTCCCGATCCGTGCAAGCCTAACCTTGACCGTGTGGCATTAACCCTTCACAGTAAAAAGAAGGTGTTTACTTCAAACAGCTTGCTTTGACTTCTCTCCCCATATGAACACATTGCCTGCACCCCTAAATTCAACCTGAAGCCTATATGGGTTATGAATGCCGTATGAATATGTCTTCTGTAACGGTCCATCAGGCCACTATGAGGTCTACCTGTGTTGATTCTAAGCTTCCTGGACCAACCGGAAGTGGTTAAAATCACCCTAAAAGTGTTTTGAAAAACATAACCTGTCATTATGAAAATCACTGTATTCAAACCTGTGTAGATCAGTCAATTCTTAACTTAAAGACTTAAAACTCAGGATTCTGTAAGTGGCTATGTCAATGAAGACATGTGTTTACTTATAGCTTCCTGTGCCAACCGGAAGTGCCATAATTGGTGTCTCAGGGGCTGTTTCGAGGGGTTAAAAAAGTCTGATCTCTCCAAGATTTCATATGTGTGACTAGGTAACTCTCCTGAACTGTAAATCAGTCATTTCTCCCAACAGATGTCAAAGAAAAGCTCCCTCACACACACACAGGAAGGATGGAGTGACAAAGTGCGGTGCTTAAAGACACAGAGAGCAGGAAATGGCATTACCATAATCTCTAGGCCGTGCCGAGTTCAACGAGATATCCCGCTTGACCGTAGCTCGTTCGGTCGAAGCGCAGCGACCATTAGAAAAGTAGGCCCAAAATGAAGCCTGCACCACAACATCATTTGCTTTTGGGTGACAGCAGCGGAACCGTTAGGTTTAGAAGGACAATTCCACCACAGGAATGTTCCTAAGGTCCTCCCGATCTGTGCAAGCCTAACCTTGACCGTGTGGCATTAACCCTTAACAGTAAAACAGGGTTTTTTGATCTCACAGATTACAATGACATCTCTCCCCATAGGAATACATTGCCTGCTCCCCTAAATTCAACCTGAAGCCTATGTGGGTTATGAATGCCTTATGAACCTGTCTTCTATGACAGTCCATCAGACCACTATGAGGTCTACCTGTGTCAATTCTAAGCTTCCTGAAGCAACCGGAAGTGGTTAAAATCACCCTAAAAGTGTTTTGAAAAACATAACCTGTCATTATGAAAATCACTATATTCAAACCTGTGTAGATCAGTCAATTCTTAACTTAAAGACTTAAAACTCAGGATTATGTAAGTGGCTATGTCAATCAAGACATGTGTTTACTTATAGCTTCCTGTGCCAACCGGAAGTGCGATAATTGGTGTCTCAGGGGCTGTTTCGAGGGGTTAAAAAAGTCAGATCTCTCCAAGATTTCATATGTGTGACTAGGTAACCCTCCTGAACTGTAAATCAGTCATTTCTCCCAACAGATGTCAAAGAAAAGCTCCCTCACACACACACAGGAAGGATGGAGTGACAAAGTGCGGTGCTTAAAGACACAGAGAGCAGGCCTTACCATAATCCCTAGGCCGTGCCGAGTTCAACGAGATATCCCGCTTGACCGTAGCTCGCTCGGTCTAGGCGCAGCGACCATTAGAAAAGTAGGCCCAAAATGAAGCCTGCCCAACAATGTCATTTGATTTTGGGTGACAGTGAGAGAACCGTTAGGGTGAGAAGCACAGTTCGACCTCAGGTACGTTCCTGAGGTCCTCCCGATCCGTGCAAGCCTAACCTTGACCATGTGGCATTAACCCTTAACAGTTAAAATAAGGTGTTTATATCAAACAGTTTGCATTGATTTCTCTCCCCATAGGAATACATTGCCTGCACCCCTAAATTCAACCTGAAGCCTATATGGGTTATGAATGCCGTATGAACCTGTCTTCTGTAACGGTCCATCAGGCCACTATGAGGTCTACCTGTGTTGATTCTAAGCTTCCTGGACCAACCGGAAGTGGTTAAAATCACCCTAAAAGTGTTTTGAAAAACATAACCTGTCATTATGAAAATCACTGTATTCAAACCTGTGTAGATCAGTCAATTCTTAACTTAAAGACTTAAAACTCAGGATTCTGTAAGTGGCTATGTCAATGAAGACATGTGTTTACTTATAGCTTCCTGTGCCAACCGGAAGTGCCATAATTGGTGTCTCAGGGGCTGTTTCGAGGGGTTTAAAAAGTCTGATCTCTCCAAGATTTCATATGTGTGACTAGGTAACCCTCCTGAACTGTAAATCAGTCATTTCTCCCAACAGATGTCAAAGAAAAGCTCTCTCACACACACACAGCAAGGATGGAGTGAAAAAGTGCGGTGCTTAAAGACACAGAGAGCAGGAAATGGCATTACTAAATCCCTAGGCCGTGCCGAGTTCAACGAGATATCCCGCTTGACCGTAGCTCGCTCGGTCTAGGCGCAGCGACCATTAGAAAAGTAGGCCCAAAATGAAGCCTGCCCCACAACGTCATTTGATTTTGGGTGACAGTGAGAGAACCGTTAAGGTGAGAAGCACAATTCCACCACAGGAATGTTCCTTAAGGTCCTCCCGATCCGTGGAAGCCTAACCTTGACCGTGTGGCATTAACCCTTCACAGTAAAAAGAAGGTGTTTACTTCAAACAGCTTGCTTTGACTTCTCTCCCCATATGAATACATTGCCTGCACCTCTAAATTCAACCTGAAGCCTATGTGGGTTATGAATGCCTTATGAACCTGTCTTCGGTCACAGTCCATCAGAACCACTATGAGGTCTACCTGTGTTGATTCTAAGCTTCCTGGACCAACCGGAAGTGGTTAAAATCCCCCTAAAAGTGTATATCCATACCCTGCCTGCAGTTTGATAGACATAGTGCATTCAACCCTGTGTAAATCAGTCAATTCTTAACGTAAAGACTTAAAACTCAGGATTCTGTAAAATAATACCCCAACGAGGATATGTGTTGACTTATAGCTTCCTGTGCCAACCGGAAGTGCCATAATTGGTGTCTCAGGGGCTGTTTCGAAGGGTTAAAAAAGTCAGATCTGTCCAAAACGTCATATGTGTGATTAGGCAACCCCCATGAACTGTAAATCAGTAATTTTTCCCATAAAATTTCAAAGGAAAACTAAATCACAGTAAAACACAACTTGGAAGGAGGGACGTATTGGGGTGCGTAGAGACAGACAGTGGCTGCAATAGTTAGCTTTGTTCGAGCTAAAAAAGAACCGTCAGACCTAGAGTTCCGAAACTTTACAAACCTGTTCTAGACCTCCGGTCGATAGTGCGTGGTGAGTTAGGTGGCTCTAGAAGGTTCTCGGACCAAGAAACAGCCTCGTACATTTGCAATGACTTCAATTCATTTTGACCATTACGAAAATGACGACATTTAGAAAAGTCTCAGAGACGCAAGGCTAGGTGCATTGAAACCGGCTCGGCCCATAGAGACGGACCCCAACGTTTCTGTCCAATAGCTCATTCAAGGGCCCCGTAGCAAGGCATGTAAAAAAGTGGATTTTCAGCACCAATTAGGGTTTTGCTCGGGCACCGAAGGACCTATCGAGCCGAAACTCGGGATTCGGGGTCGCCTCACATAGGCCTTCACATAATGTCCGAACTGGACCCGCAGCTAGAACGTAACTATGTGTTTTACCTTTTTATTATGTTTTAAACTGAAGGCGCTGTGAATTATGGGCCTGCTCTGACATATGTGATAGTTGGCTTCCAAATGAGTAGGAAAAAGTGGGTTTGGTGTCAATTAATATCAGTTTGGTGTCATAATGACATCTAATTGACTGAAGGACACTGACTTGCTAATTGACTTTTGTACATTTGCAATATGTTTAAATGGAGAGGGACCATCACCAAAATGGCATTCTGAAATCAACACAAAAAATGGCATCACCATAGTCTCCAGACTGTGCCGAGTTCAACGAGACGCCCCACTTGACCGTAGCTCGTTCTGAGTGCAGCGACCTTGAAAAAAAGAAGGCCCAAAATGAAGCCTGCCCCACAATGTCATTTGATTTTGGGTGGCAGTGAGAGAACCGTTAGGGTGAGAAGCACAATTCGACCTCAGGTACGTTCCTGAGGTCCTCCCGATCCGTGCAAGCCTAACCTTGACCGTGTGGCATTAACCCTTCACAGTAAAAAGAAGGTGTTTACTTCAAACAGCTTGCTTTGACTTCTCTCCCCATATGAACACATTGCCTGCACCCCTAAATTCAACCTGAAGCCTATATGGGTTATGAATGCCGTATGAATATGTCTTCTGTAACGGTCCATCAGGCCACTATGAGGTCTACCTGTGTTGATTCTAAGCTTCCTGGACCAACCGGAAGTGGTTAAAATCACCCTAAAAGTGTTTTGAAAAACATAACCTGTCATTATGAAAATCACTGTATTCAAACCTGTGTAGATCAGTCAATTCTTAACTTAAAGACTTAAAACTCAGGATTCTGTAAGTGGCTATGTCAATGAAGACATGTGTTTACTTATAGCTTCCTGTGCCAACCGGAAGTGCCATAATTGGTGTCTCAGGGGCTGTTTCGAGGGGTTAAAAAAGTCTGATCTCTCCAAGATTTCATATGTGTGACTAGGTAACTCTCCTGAACTGTAAATCAGTCATTTCTCCCAACAGATGTCAAAGAAAAGCTCCCTCACACACACACAGGAAGGATGGAGTGACAAAGTGCGGTGCTTAAAGACACAGAGAGCAGGAAATGGCATTACCATAATCTCTAGGCCGTGCCGAGTTCAACGAGATATCCCGCTTGACCGTAGCTCGTTCGGTCGAAGCGCAGCGACCATTAGAAAAGTAGGCCCAAAATGAAGCCTGCACCACAACATCATTTGCTTTTGGGTGACAGCAGCGGAACCGTTAGGTTTAGAAGGACAATTCCACCACAGGAATGTTCCTAAGGTCCTCCCGATCTGTGCAAGCCTAACCTTGACCGTGTGGCATTAACCCTTAACAGTAAAACAGGGTTTTTTGATCTCACAGATTACAATGACATCTCTCCCCATAGGAATACATTGCCTGCTCCCCTAAATTCAACCTGAAGCCTATGTGGGTTATGAATGCCTTATGAACCTGTCTTCTATGACAGTCCATCAGACCACTATGAGGTCTACCTGTGTCAATTCTAAGCTTCCTGAAGCAACCGGAAGTGGTTAAAATCACCCTAAAAGTGTTTTGAAAAACATAACCTGTCATTATGAAAATCACTATATTCAAACCTGTGTAGATCAGTCAATTCTTAACTTAAAGACTTAAAACTCAGGATTATGTAAGTGGCTATGTCAATCAAGACATGTGTTTACTTATAGCTTCCTGTGCCAACCGGAAGTGCGATAATTGGTGTCTCAGGGGCTGTTTCGAGGGGTTAAAAAAGTCAGATCTCTCCAAGATTTCATATGTGTGACTAGGTAACCCTCCTGAACTGTAAATCAGTCATTTCTCCCAACAGATGTCAAAGAAAAGCTCCCTCACACACACACAGGAAGGATGGAGTGACAAAGTGCGGTGCTTAAAGACACAGAGAGCAGACCTTACCATAATCCCTAGGCCGTGCCGAGTTCAACGAGATATCCCGCTTGACCGTAGCTCGCTCGGTCTAGGCGCAGCGACCATTAGAAAAGTAGGCCCAAAATGAAGCCTGCCCAACAATGTCATTTGATTTTGGGTGACAGTGAGAGAACCGTTAGGGTGAGAAGCACAGTTCGACCTCAGGTACGTTCCTGAGGTCCTCCCGATCCGTGCAAGCCTAACCTTGACCATGTGGCATTAACCCTTAACAGTTAAAATAAGGTGTTTATATCAAACAGTTTGCATTGATTTCTCTCCCCATAGGAATACATTGCCTGCACCCCTAAATTCAACCTGAAGCCTATATGGGTTATGAATGCCGTATGAACCTGTCTTCTGTAACGGTCCATCAGGCCACTATGAGGTCTACCTGTGTTGATTCTAAGCTTCCTGGACCAACCGGAAGTGGTTAAAATCACCCTAAAAGTGTTTTGAAAAACATAACTTGTCATTATGAAAATCACTGTATTCAAACCTGTGTAGATCAGTCAATTCTTAACTTAAAGACTTAAAACTCAGGATTCTGTAAGTGGCTATGTCAATGAAGACATGTGTTTACTTATAGCTTCCTGTGCCAACCGGAAGTGCCATAATTGGTGTCTCAGGGGCTGTTTCGAGGGGTTTAAAAAGTCTGATCTCTCCAAGATTTCATATGTGTGACTAGGTAACCCTCCTGAACTGTAAATCAGTCATTTCTCCCAACAGATGTCAAAGAAAAGCTCTCTCACACACACACAGCAAGGATGGAGTGAAAAAGTGCGGTGCTTAAAGACACAGAGAGCAGGAAATGGCATTACTAAATCCCTAGGCCGTGCCGAGTTCAACGAGATATCCCGCTTGACCGTAGCTCGCTCGGTCTAGGCGCAGCGACCATTAGAAAAGTAGGCCCAAAATGAAGCCTGCCCCACAACGTCATTTGATTTTGGGTGACAGTGAGAGAACCGTTAAGGTGAGAAGCACAATTCCACCACAGGAATGTTCCTTAAGGTCCTCCCGATCCGTGGAAGCCTAACCTTGACCGTGTGGCATTAACCCTTCACAGTAAAAAGAAGGTGTTTACTTCAAACAGCTTGCTTTGACTTCTCTCCCCATATGAATACATTGCCTGCACCTCTAAATTCAACCTGAAGCCTATGTGGGTTATGAATGCCTTATGAACCTGTCTTCGGTCACAGTCCATCAGAACCACTATGAGGTCTACCTGTGTTGATTCTAAGCTTCCTGGACCAACCGGAAGTGGTTAAAATCCCCCTAAAAGTGTATATCCATACCCTGCCTGCAGTTTGATAGACATAGTGCATTCAACCCTGTGTAAATCAGTCAATTCTTAACGTAAAGACTTAAAACTCAGGATTCTGTAAAATAATACCCCAACGAGGATATGTGTTGACTTATAGCTTCCTGTGCCAACCGGAAGTGCCATAATTGGTGTCTCAGGGGCTGTTTCGAAGGGTTAAAAAAGTCAGATCTGTCCAAAACGTCATATGTGTGATTAGGCAACCCCCATGAACTGTAAATCAGTAATTTTTCCCATAAAATTTCAAAGGAAAACTAAATCACAGTAAAACACAACTTGGAAGGAGGGACGTATTGGGGTGCGTAGAGACAGACAGTGGCTGCAATAGTTAGCTTTGTTCGAGCTAAAAAAGAACCGTCAGACCTAGAGTTCCGAAACTTTACAAACCTGTTCTAGACCTCCGGTCGATAGTGCGTGGTGAGTTAGGTGGCTCTAGAAGGTTCTCGGACCAAGAAACAGCCTCGTACATTTGCAATGACTTCAATTCATTTTGACCATTACGAAAATGACGACATTTAGAAAAGTCTCAGAGACGCAAGGCTAGGTGCATTGAAACCGGCTCGGCCCATAGAGACGGACCCCAACGTTTCTGTCCAATAGCTCATTCAAGGGCCCCGTAGCAAGGCATGTAAAAAAGTGGATTTTCAGCACCAATTAGGGTTTTGCTCGGGCACCGAAGGACCTATCGAGCCGAAACTCGGGATTCGGGGTCGCCTCACATAGGCCTTCACATAATGTCCGAACTGGACCCGCAGCTAGAACGTAACTATGTGTTTTACCTTTTTATTATGTTTTAAACTGAAGGCGCTGTGAATTATGGGCCTGCTCTGACATATGTGATAGTTGGCTTCCAAATGAGTAGGAAAAAGTGGGTTTGGTGTCAATTAATATCAGTTTGGTGTCATAATGACATCTAATTGACTGAAGGACACTGACTTGCTAATTGACTTTTGTACATTTGCAATATGTTTAAATGGAGAGGGACCATCACCAAAATGGCATTCTGAAATCAACACAAAAAATGGCATCACCATAGTCTCCAGACTGTGCCGAGTTCAACGAGACGCCCCACTTGACCGTAGCTCGTTCTGAGTGCAGCGACCTTGAAAAAAAGAAGGCCCAAAATGAAGCCTGCCCCACAATGTCATTTGATTTTGGGTGGCAGTGAGAGAACCGTTAGGGTGAGAAGCACAATTCGACCTCAGGTACGTTCCTGAGGTCCTCCCGATCCGTGCAAGCCTAACCTTGACCGTGTGGCATTAACCCTTCACAGTAAAAAGAAGGTGTTTACTTCAAACAGTTTGCATTGATTTCTCTCCCCATAGGAATACATTGCCTGCACCCCTAAATTCAACCTGAAGCCTATATGGGTTATGAATGCCGTATGAATATATCTTCTGTAACGGTCCATCAGGCCACTATGAGGTCTACCTGTGTTGATTCTAAGCTTCCTGGACCAACCGGAAGTGGTTAAAATCACCCTAAAAGTGTTTTGAAAAACATAACCTGTCATTATGAAAATCACTGTATTCAAACCTGTGTAGATCAGTCAATTCTTAACTTAAAGACTTAAAACTCAGGATTCTGTAAGTGGCTATGTCAATGAAGACATGTGTTTACTTATAGCTTCCTGTGCCAACCGGAAGTGCCATAATTGGTGTCTCAGGGGCTGTTTCGAGGGGTTAAAAAAGTCTGATCTCTCCAAGATTTCATATGTGTGACTAGGTAAGTCTCCTGAACTGTAAATCAGTAATTTCTCCCAACAGATGTCAAAGAAAAGCTCCCTCACACACACACAGGAAGGATGGAGTGACAAAGTGCGGTGCTTAAAGA
The DNA here is from genome assembly GCF_057628025.1 of Oncorhynchus mykiss. NCBI lineage: Eukaryota > Metazoa > Chordata > Actinopteri > Salmoniformes > Salmonidae > Oncorhynchus > Oncorhynchus mykiss. The sequence continues at coordinate 33,116,745 of NC_143037.1, forward strand.
CACAGAGAGCAGGAAATGGCATTACCATAATCTCTAGGCCGTGCCGAGTTCAACGAGATATCCCGCTTGACCGTAGCTCGTTCGGTCGAAGCGCAGCGACCATTAGAAAAGTAGGCCCAAAATGAAGCCTGCACCACAACATCATTTGCTTTTGGGTGACAGCAGCGGAACCGTTAGGTTTAGAAGGACAATTCCACCACAGGAATGTTCCTAAGGTCCTCCCGATCTGTGCAAGCCTAACCTTGACCGTGTGGCATTAACCCTTAACAGTAAAACAGGGTTTTTTGATCTCACAGATTACAATGACATCTCTCCCCATAGGAATACATTGCCTGCTCCCCTAAATTCAACCTGAAGCCTATGTGGGTTATGAATGCCTTATGAACCTGTCTTCTATGACAGTCCATCAGACCACTATGAGGTCTACCTGTGTCAATTCTAAGCTTCCTGAAGCAACCGGAAGTGGTTAAAATCACCCTAAAAGTGTTTTGAAAAACATAACCTGTCATTATGAAAATCACTATATTCAAACCTGTGTAGATCAGTCAATTCTTAACTTAAAGACTTAAAACTCAGGATTATGTAAGTGGCTATGTCAATCAAGACATGTGTTTACTTATAGCTTCCTGTGCCAACCGGAAGTGCGATAATTGGTGTCTCAGGGGCTGTTTCGAGGGGTTAAAAAAGTCAGATCTCTCCAAGATTTCATATGTGTGACTAGGTAACCCTCCTGAACTGTAAATCAGTCATTTCTCCCAACAGATGTCAAAGAAAAGCTCCCTCACACACACACAGGAAGGATGGAGTGACAAAGTGCGGTGCTTAAAGACACAGAGAGCAGGCCTTACCATAATCCCTAGGCCGTGCCGAGTTCAACGAGATATCCCGCTTGACCGTAGCTCGCTCGGTCTAGGCGCAGCGACCATTAGAAAAGTAGGCCCAAAATGAAGCCTGCCCAACAATGTCATTTGATTTTGGGTGACAGTGAGAGAACCGTTAGGGTGAGAAGCACAGTTCGACCTCAGGTACGTTCCTGAGGTCCTCCCGATCCGTGCAAGCCTAACCTTGACCATGTGGCATTAACCCTTAACAGTTAAAATAAGGTGTTTATATCAAACAGTTTGCATTGATTTCTCTCCCCATAGGAATACATTGCCTGCACCCCTAAATTCAACCTGAAGCCTATATGGGTTATGAATGCCGTATGAACCTGTCTTCTGTAACGGTCCATCAGGCCACTATGAGGTCTACCTGTGTTGATTCTAAGCTTCCTGGACCAACCGGAAGTGGTTAAAATCACCCTAAAAGTGTTTTGAAAAACATAACCTGTCATTATGAAAATCACTGTATTCAAACCTGTGTAGATCAGTCAATTCTTAACTTAAAGACTTAAAACTCAGGATTCTGTAAGTGGCTATGTCAATGAAGACATGTGTTTACTTATAGCTTCCTGTGCCAACCGGAAGTGCCATAATTGGTGTCTCAGGGGCTGTTTCGAGGGGTTTAAAAAGTCTGATCTCTCCAAGATTTCATATGTGTGACTAGGTAACCCTCCTGAACTGTAAATCAGTCATTTCTCCCAACAGATGTCAAAGAAAAGCTCTCTCACACACACACAGCAAGGATGGAGTGAAAAAGTGCGGTGCTTAAAGACACAGAGAGCAGGAAATGGCATTACCATAATCCCTAGGCCGTGCCGAGTTCAACGAGATATCCCGCTTGACCGTAACTCGCTCGGTCTAGGCGCAGCGACCATTAGAAAAGTAGGCCCAAAATGAAGCCTGCCCCACAACGTCATTTGATTTTGGGTGACAGTGAGAGAACCGTTAAGGTGAGAAGCACAATTCCACCACAGGAATGTTCCTTAAGGTCCTCCCGATCCGTGGAAGCCTAACCTTGACCGTGTGGCATTAACCCTTCACAGTAAAAAGAAGGTGTTTACTTCAAACAGCTTGCTTTGACTTCTCTCCCCATATGAATACATTGCCTGCACCTCTAAATTCAACCTGAAGCCTATGTGGGTTATGAATGCCTTATGAACCTGTCTTCGGTCACAGTCCATCAGAACCACTATGAGGTCTACCTGTGTTGATTCTAAGCTTCCTGGACCAACCGGAAGTGGTTAAAATCCCCCTAAAAGTGTATATCCATACCCTGCCTGCAGTTTGATAGACATAGTGCATTCAACCCTGTGTAAATCAGTCAATTCTTAACGTAAAGACTTAAAACTCAGGATTCTGTAAAATAATACCCCAACGAGGATATGTGTTGACTTATAGCTTCCTGTACCAACCGGAAGTGCCATAATTGGTGTCTCAGGGGCTGTTTCGAAGGGTTAAAAAAGTCAGATCTGTCCAAAACGTCATATGTGTGATTAGGCAACCCCCATGAACTGTAAATCAGTAATTTTTCCCATAAAATTTCAAAGGAAAACTAAATCACAGTAAAACACAACTTGGAAGGAGGGACGTATTGGGGTGCGTAGAGACAGACAGTGGCTGCAATAGTTAGCTTTGTTCGAGCTAAAAAAGAACCGTCAGACCTAGAGTTCCGAAACTTTACAAACCTGTTCTAGACCTCCGGTCGATAGTGCGTGGTGAGTTAGGTGGCTCTAGAAGGTTCTCGGACCAAGAAACAGCCTCGTACATTTGCAATGACTTCAATTCATTTTGACCATTACGAAAATGACGACATTTAGAAAAGTCTCAGAGACGCAAGGCTAGGTGCATTGAAACCGGCTCGGCCCATAGAGACGGCCCCTAACGTTTCTGTCCAATAGCTCATTCAAGGGCCCCGTAGCAAGGCATGTAAAAAAGTGGATTTTCAGCACCAATTAGGGTTTTGCTCGGGCACCGAAGGACCTATCGAGCCGAAACTCGGGATTCGGGGTCGCCTCACATAGGCCTTCACATAATGTCCGAACTGGACCCGCAGCTAGAACGTAACTATGTGTTTTACCTTTTTATTATGTTTTAAACTGAAGGCGCTGTGAATTATGGGCCTGCTCTGACATATGTGATAGTTGGCTTCCAAATGAGTAGGAAAAAGTGGGTTTGGTGTCAATTAATATCAGTTTGGTGTCATAATGACATCTAATTGACTGAAGGACACTGACTTGCTAATTGACTTTTGTACATTTGCAATATGTTTAAATGGAGAGGGACCATCACCAAAATGGCATTCTGAAATCAACACAAAAAATGGCATCACCATAGTCTCCAGACTGTGCCGAGTTCAACGAGACGCCCCACTTGACCGTAGCTCGTTCTGAGTGCAGCGACCTTGAAAAAAAGAAGGCCCAAAATGAAGCCTGCCCCACAATGTCATTTGATTTTGGGTGGCAGTGAGAGAACCGTTAGGGTGAGAAGCACAATTCGACCTCAGGTACGTTCCTGAGGTCCTCCCGATCCGTGCAAGCCTAACCTTGACCGTGTGGCATTAACCCTTCACAGTAAAAAGAAGGTGTTTACTTCAAACAGCTTGCTTTGACTTCTCTCCCCATATGAACACATTGCCTGCACCTCTAAATTCAACCTGAAGCCTATGTGGGTTATGAATGCCTTATGAACCTGTCTTCTATGACAGTCCATCAGACCACTATGAGGTCTACCTGTGTCAATTCTAAGCTTCCTGAAGCAACTGGAAGTGGTTAAAATCACCCTAAAAGTGTTTTGAAAAACATAACCTGTCATTATGAAAATCACTGTATTCAAACCTGTGTAGATCAGTCAATTCTTAACTTAAAGACTTAAAACTCAGGATTCTGTAAGTGGCTATGTCAATGAAGACATGTGTTTACTTATAGCTTCCTGTGCCAACCGGAAGTGCCATAATTGGTGTCTCAGGGGCTGTTTCGAGGGGTTAAAAAAGTCACATCGCTCCAAAACTTCATATGTGTGACTAGGTAACCCTTCTGAACTGTAAATCAGTCATTTCTCCCAACAGATGTCAAAGAAAAGCTCCCTCACACACACACAGCAAGGATGGAGTGAAAAAGTGCGGTGCTTATAGACACAGAGAGCAGGAAATGGCATTACCATAATCCCTAGGCCGTGCCGAGTTCAACGAGATATCCCGCTTGACCGTAGCTCGCTCGGTCTAGGCGCAGCGACCATTAGAAAAGTAGGCCCAAAATGAAGCCTGCACCACAACATCATTTGCTTTTGGGTGACAGCGGCGGAACTGTTAGGTTTAGAAGGACAATTCCACCACAGGAATGTTCCTAAGGTCCTCCCGATCTGTGCAAGCCTAACCTTGACCGTGTGGCATTAACCCTTAACAGTAAAACAGGTTTTTTGATCTCACAGATTACAATGACATCTCTCCCCATAGGAATACATTGCCTGCTCCCCTAAATTCAACCTGAAGCCTATGTGGGTTATGAATGCCGTATGAACCTGTCTTCGGTGACAGTCCATCAGAACCACTATGAGGTCTACCTGTGTTGATTCTAAGCTTCCTGAAGCAACCGGAAGTGGTTAAAATCACCCTAAAAGTGTATACCCATACCCTGCCTGCAGTTTGATAGACATAGGGCATTCAACCCTGTGTAGATCAGTCAATTCTTAACGTAAAGACTTAAAACTCAGGATTCTGTAAGAGGCTACCTCAGTCAAGACATGTGTTTACCTATAGCTTCCTGTGTCAACCGGAAGTGCCTTTAATTGGGTCACACTGTCTGTTTCGAAGGGTTAAAAAAGTCAAATCTCTCCAAAACTTCATATGTGTGACTAGGTAACCCTTCTGAACTGTAAATCAGTCATTTCTCCCAACAGATGTCAAAGAAAAGCTCCCTCACACACACACAGGAAGGATGGAGTGACAAAGTGCGGTGCTTAAATACACAGAGAGCAGGCAATGGCATTACCATAATCCTTAGGCCGTGCCGAGTTCAACGAGATATCCCGCTTGACCGTAGCTCGCTCGGTCTAGGCGCAGCGACCATTAGAAAAGTAGGCCCAAAATGAAGCCTGCACCACAACATCATTTGCTTTTGGGTGACAGCGGCGGAACCGTTAGGTTTAGAAGGACAATTCCACCACAGGAATGTTCCTAAGGTCCTCCCGATCCGTGCAAGCCTAACCTTGACCGTGTGGCATTAACCCTTAACAGTTAAAAGAAGGTGTTTACATCAAACAGTTTGCATTGATTTCTCTCCCCATAGGAATACATTGCCTGCACCCCTAAATTCAACCTGAAGCCTATGTGGGTTATGAATGCCTTATGAACCTGTCTTCTATGACAGTCCATCAGACCACTATGAGGTCTACCTGTGTCAATTCTAAGCTTCCTGAAGCAACCGGAAGTGGTTAAAATCACCCTAAAAGTGTTTTGAAAAACATAACCTGTCATTATGAAAATCACTATATTCAAACCTGTGTAGATCAGTCAATTCTTAACTTAAAGACTTAAAACTCAGGATTCTGTAAGTGGCTATGTCAATCAAGACATGTGTTTACTTATAGCTTCCTGTGCCAACCGGAAGTGCCATAATTGGTGTCTCAGGGGCTGTTTCGAGGGGTTAAAAAAGTCTGATCTCTCCAAGATTTCATATGTGTGACTAGGTAACCCTCCTGAACTGTAAATCAGTCATTTCTCCCAACAGATGTCAAAGAAAAGCTCTCTCACACACACACAGCAAGGATGGAGTGAAAAAGTGCGGTGCTTAAAGACACAGAGAGCAGGAAATGGCATTACCATAATCCCTAGGCCGTGCCGAGTTCAACGAGATATCCCGCTTGACCGTAGCTCACTCGGTCTAGGCGCAGCGACCATTAGAAAAGTAGGCCCAAAATGAAGCCTGCACCACAACATCATTTGCTTTTGGGTGACAGCGGCGGAACTGTTAGGTTTAGAAGGACAATTCCACCACAGGAATGTTCCTAAGGTCCTCCCGATCTGTGCAAGCCTAACCTTGACCGTGTGGCATTAACCCTTAACAGTAAAACAGGTTTTTTGATCTCACAGATTACAATGACATCTCTCCCCATAGGAATACATTGCCTGCTCCCCTAAATTCAACCTGAAGCCTATGTGGGTTATGAATGCCGTATGAACCTGTCTTCGGTGACAGTCCATCAGAACCACTATGAGGTCTACCTGTGTTGATTCTAAGCTTCCTGAAGCAACCGGAAGTGGTTAAAATCACCCTAAAAGTGTATACCCATACCCTGCCTGCAGTTTGATAGACATAGGGCATTCAACCCTGTGTAGATCAGTCAATTCTTAACGTAAAGACTTAAAACTCAGGATTCTGTAAGAGGCTACCTCAGTCAAGACATGTGTTTACCTATAGCTTCCTGTGCCAACCGGAAGTGCCTTTAATTGGGTCACACTGTCTGTTTCGAAGGGTTAAAAAAGTCACATCTCTCCAAAACTTCATATGTGTGACTAGGTAACCCTTCTGAACTGTAAATCAGTCATTTCTCCCAACAGATGTCAAAGAAAAGCTCCCTCACACACACACAGGAAGGATGGAGTGACAAAGTGCGGTGCTTAAATACACAGAGAGCAGGCAATGGCATTACCATAATCCTTAGGCCGTGCCGAGTTCAACGAGATATCCCGCTTGACCGTAGCTCGCTCGGTATAGGCGCAGCGACCATTAGAAAAGTAGGCCCAAAATGAAGCCTGCACCACAACATCATTTGCTTTTGGGTGACAGCGGCGGAACCGTTAGGTTTAGAAGGACAATTCCACCACAGGAATGTTCCTAAGGTCCTCCCGATCCGTGCAAGCCTAACCTTGACCGTGTGGCATTAACCCTTAACAGTAAAACAGGTTTTTTGATCTCACAGATTACAATGACATCTCTCCCCATAGGAATACATTGCCTGCTCCCCTAAATTCAACCTGAAGCCTATGTGGGTTATGAATGCCGTATGAACCTGTCTTCGGTGACAGTCCATCAGAACCACTATGAGGTCTACCTGTGTTGATTCTAAGCTTCCTGAAGCAACCGGAAGTGGTTAAAATCACCCTAAAAGTGTATACCCATACCCTGCCTGCAGTTTGATAGACATAAGGCATTCAACCCTGTGTAGATCAGTCAATTCTTAACGTAAAGACTTAAAACTCAGGATTCTGTAAGAGGCTACCTCAGTCAAGACATGTGTTTACCTATAGCTTCCTGTGCCAACCGGAAGTGCCTTTAATTGGGTCACACTGTCTGTTTCGAAGGGTTAAAAAAGTCACATCTCTCCAAAACTTCATATGTGTGACTAGGTAACCCTTCTGAACTGTAAATCAGTCATTTCTCCCAACAGATGTCAAAGAAAAGCTCCCTCACACACACACAGGAAGGATGGAGTGACAAAGTGCGGTGCTTAAATACACAGAGAGCAGGAAATGGCATTACCATAATCCCTAGGCCGTGCCGAGTTCAACGAGATATCCCGCTTGACCGTAGCTCGCTCGGTCTAGGCGCAGCGACCATTAGAAAAGTAGGCCCAAAATGAAGCCTGCACCACAACATCATTTGCTTTTGGGTGACAGCGGCGGAACCGTTAGGTTTAGAAGGACAATTCCACCACAGGAATGTTCCTAAGGTCCTCCCGATTCGTGCAAGCCTAACCTTGACCGTGTGGCATTAACCCTTAACAGTTAAAATAAGGTGTTTATATCAAACAGTTTGCATTGATTTCTCTCCCCATAGGAATACATTGCCTGCACCCCTAAATTCAACCTGAAGCCTATATGGGTTATGAATGCCGTATGAATATATCTTCTGTAACGGTCCATCAGGCCACTATGAGGTCTACCTGTGTTGATTCTAAGCTTCCTGGACCAACCGGAAGTGGTTAAAATCACCCTAAAAGTGTTTTGAAAAACATAACCTGTCATTATGAAAATCACTGTATTCAAACCTGTGTAGATCAGTCAATTCTTAACTTAAAGACTTAAAACTCAGGATTCTGTAAGTGGCTATGTCAATGAAGACATGTGTTTACTTATAGCTTCCTGTGCCAACCGGAAGTGCCATAATTGGTGTCTCAGGGGCTGTTTCGAGGGGTTAAAAAAAGTCAGATCTCTCCAAGATTTCATATGTGTGACTAGGTAACCCTCCTGAACTGTAAATCAGTCATTTCTCCCAACAGATGTCAAAGAAAAGCTCTCTCACACACACAGAGCAAGGATGGAGTGAAAAAGTGCGGTGCTTAAAGACACAGAGAGCAGGAAATGGCATTACCATAATCCCTAGGCCGTGCCGAGTTCAACGAGATATCCCGCTTGACCGTAGCTCGCTCGGTCTAGGCGCAGCGACCATTAGAAAAGTAGGCCCAAAATGAAGCCTGCACCACAACATAATTTGCTTTTGGGTGACAGCGGCGGAACCGTTAGGTTTAGAAGGACAATTCCACCACAGGAATGTTCCTAAGGTCCTCCCGATCCGTGCAAGCCTAACCTTGACCGTGTGGCATTAACCCTTAACAGTTAAAATAAGGTGTTTATATCAAACAGTTTGCATTGATTTCTCTCCCCATAGGAATACATTGCCTGCACCCCTAAATTCAACCTGAAGCCTATATGGGTTATGAATGCCGTATGAACCTGTCTTCTGTAACAGTCCATCAGGCCACTATGAGGTCTACCTGTGTTGATTCTAAGCTTCCTGGACCAACCGGAAGTGGTTAAAATCACCCTAAAAGTGTTTTGAAAAACATAACCTGTCATTATGAAAATCACTGTATTCAAACCTGTGTAGATCAGTCAATTCTTAACTTAAAGACTTAAAACTCAGGATTCTGTAAGTGGCTATGTCAATGAAGACATGTGTTTACTTATAGCTTCCTGTGCCAACCGGAAGTGCCATAATTGGTGTCTCAGGGGCTGTTTCGAGGGGTTAAAAAAAGTCAGATCTCTCCAAGATTTCATATGTGTGACTAGGTAACCCTCCTGAACTGTAAATCAGTCATTTCTCCCAACAGATGTCAAAGAAAAGCTCTCTCACACACACAGAGCAAGGATGGAGTGAAAAAGTGCGGTGCTTAAAGACACAGAGAGCAGGAAATGGCATTACCATAATCCCTAGGCCGTGCCGAGTTCAACGAGATATCCCGCTTGACCGTAGCTCGCTCGGTCTAGGCGCAGCGACCATTAGAAAAGTAGGCCCAAAATGAAGCCTGCACCACAACATAATTTGCTTTTGGGTGACAGCGGCGGAACCGTTAGGTTTAGAAGGACAATTCCACCACAGGAATGTTCCTAAGGTCCTCCCGATCCGTGCAAGCCTAACCTTGACCGTGTGGCATTAACCCTTAACAGTTAAAATAAGGTGTTTATATCAAACAGTTTGCATTGATTTCTCTCCCCATAGGAATACATTGCCTGCACCCCTAAATTCAACCTGAAGCCTATATGGGTTATGAATGCCGTATGAACCTGTCTTCTGTAACAGTCCATCAGGCCACTATGAGGTCTACCTGTGTTGATTCTAAGCTTCCTGGACCAACCGGAAGTGGTTAAAATCACCCTAAAAGTGTTTTGAAAAACATAACCTGTCATTATGAAAATCACTGTATTCAAACCTGTGTAGATCAGTCAATTCTTAACTTAAAGACTTAAAACTCAGGATTCTGTAAGTGGCTATGTCAATGAAGACATGTGTTTACTTATAGCTTCCTGTGCCAACCGGAAGTGCCATAATTGGTGTCTCAGGGGCTGTTTCGAGGGGTTAAAAAAAGTCAGATCTCTCCAAGATTTCATATGTGTGACTAGGTAACCCTCCTGAACTGTAAATCAGTCATTTCTCCCAACAGATGTCAAAGAAAAGCTCTCTCACACACACAGAGCAAGGATGGAGTGAAAAAGTGCGGTGCTTAAAGACACAGAGAGCAGGAAATGGCATTACCATAATCCCTAGGCCGTGCCGAGTTCAACGAGATATCCCGCTTGACCGTAGCTCGCTCGGTCTAGGCGCAGCGACCATTAGAAAAGTAGGCCCAAAATGAAGCCTGCACCACAACATAATTTGCTTTTGGGTGACAGCGGCGGAACCGTTAGGTTTAGAAGGACAATTCCACCACAGGAATGTTCCTAAGGTCCTCCCGATCTGTGCAAGCCTAACCTTGACCGTGTGGCATTAACCCTTAACAGTAAAACAGGTTTTTTGATCTCACAGATTACAATGACATCTCTCCCCATAGGAATACATTGCCTGCTCCCCTAAATTCAACCTGAAGCCTATGTGGGTTATGAATGCCGTATGAACCTGTCTTCGGTGACAGTCCATCAGAACCACTATGAGGTCTACCTGTGTTGATTCTAAGCTTCCTGAAGCAACCGGAAGTGGTTCAAATCACCCTAAAAGTGTATACCCATACCCTGCCTGCAGTTTGATAGACATAGGGCATTCAACCCTGTGTAGATCAGTCAATTCTTAACGTAAAGACTTAAAACTCAGGATTCTGTAAGAGGCTACCTCAGTCAAGACATGTGTTTACCTATAGCTTCCTGTGCCAACCGGAAGTGCCTTTAATTGGGTCACACTGTCTGTTTCGAAGGGTTAAAAAAGTCACATCTCTCCAAAACTTCATATGTGTGACTAGGTAACCCTTCTGAACTGTAAATCAGTCATTTCTCCCAACAGATGTCAAAGAAAAGCTCCCTCACACACACACAGGAAGGATGGAGTGACAAAGTGCGGTGCTTAAATACACAGAGAGCAGGAAATGGCATTACCATAATCCCTAGGCCGTGCCGAGTTCAACGAGATATCCCGCTTGACCGTAGCTCGCTCGGTCTAGGCGCAGCGACCATTAGAAAAGTAGGCCCAAAATGAAGCCTGCACCACAACATAATTTGCTTTTGGGTGACAGCGGCGGAACCGTTAGGTTTAGAAGGACAATTCCACCACAGGAATGTTCCTAAGGTCCTCCCGATCCGTGCAAGCCTAACCTTGACCGTGTGGCATTAACCCTTAACAGTTAAAATAAGGTGTTTATATCAAACAGTTTGCATTGATTTCTCTCCCCATAGGAATACATTGCCTGCACCCCTAAATTCAACCTGAAGCCTATATGGGTTATGAATGCCGTATGAACCTGTCTTCTGTAACAGTCCATCAGGCCACTATGAGGTCTACCTGTGTTGATTCTAAGCTTCCTGGACCAACCGGAAGTGGTTAAAATCACCCTAAAAGTGTTTTGAAAAACATAACCTGTCATTATGAAAATCACTGTATTCAAACCTGTGTAGATCAGTCAATTCTTAACTTAAAGACTTAAAACTCAGGATTCTGTAAGTGGCTATGTCAATGAAGACATGTGTTTACTTATAGCTTCCTGTGCCAACCGGAAGTGCCATAATTGGTGTCTCAGGGGCTGTTTCGAGGGGTTAAAAAAAGTCAGATCTCTCCAAGATTTCATATGTGTGACTAGGTAACCCTCCTGAACTGTAAATCAGTCATTTCTCCCAACAGATGTCAAAGAAAAGCTCTCTCACACACACAGAGCAAGGATGGAGTGAAAAAGTGCGGTGCTTAAAGACACAGAGAGCAGGAAATGGCATTACCATAATCCCTAGGCCGTGCCGAGTTCAACGAGATATCCCGCTTGACCGTAGCTCGCTCGGTCTAGGCGCAGCGACCATTAGAAAAGTAGGCCCAAAATGAAGCCTGCACCACAACATCATTTGCTTTTGGGTGACAGCGGCGGAACTGTTAGGTTTAGAAGGACAATTCCACCACAGGAATGTTCCTAAGGTCCTCCCGATCTGTGCAAGCCTAACCTTGACCGTGTGGCATTAACCCTTAACAGTAAAACAGGTTTTTTGATCTCACAGATTACAATGACATCTCTCCCCATAGGAATACATTGCCTGCTCCCCTAAATTCAACCTGAAGCCTATGTGGGTTATGAATGCCGTATGAACCTGTCTTCGGTGACAGTCCATCAGAACCACTATGAGGTCTACCTGTGTTGATTCTAAGCTTCCTGAAGCAACCGGAAGTGGTTCAAATCACCCTAAAAGTGTATACCCATACCCTGCCTGCAGTTTGATAGACATAGGGCATTCAACCCTGTGTAGATCAGTCAATTCTTAACGTAAAGACTTAAAACTCAGGATTCTGTAAGAGGCTACCTCAGTCAAGACATGTGTTTACCTATAGCTTCCTGTGCCAACCGGAAGTGCCTTTAATTGGGTCACACTGTCTGTTTCGAAGGGTTAAAAAAGTCACATCTCTCCAAAACTTCATATGTGTGACTAGGTAACCCTTCTGAACTGTAAATCAGTCATTTCTCCCAACAGATGTCAAAGAAAAGCTCCCTCACACACACACAGGAAGGATGGAGTGACAAAGTGCGGTGCTTAAATACACAGAGAGCAGGAAATGGCATTACCATAATCCCTAGGCCGTGCCGAGTTCAACGAGATATCCCGCTTGACCGTAGCTCGCTCGGTCTAGGCGCAGCGACCATTAGAAAAGTAGGCCCAAAATGAAGCCTGCACCACAACATAATTTGCTTTTGGGTGACAGCGGCGGAACCGTTAGGTTTAGAAGGACAATTCCACCACAGGAATGTTCCTAAGGTCCTCCCGATCCGTGCAAGCCTAACCTTGACCGTGTGGCATTAACCCTTAACAGTTAAAATAAGGTGTTTATATCAAACAGTTTGCATTGATTTCTCTCCCCATAGGAATACATTGCCTGCACCCCTAAATTCAACCTGAAGCCTATATGGGTTATGAATGCCGTATGAACCTGTCTTCTGTAACAGTCCATCAGGCCACTATGAGGTCTACCTGTGTTGATTCTAAGCTTCCTGGACCAACCGGAAGTGGTTAAAATCACCCTAAAAGTGTTTTGAAAAACATAACCTGTCATTATGAAAATCACTGTATTCAAACCTGTGTAGATCAGTCAATTCTTAACTTAAAGACTTAAAACTCAGGATTCTGTAAGTGGCTATGTCAATGAAGACATGTGTTTACTTATAGCTTCCTGTGCCAACCGGAAGTGCCATAATTGGTGTCTCAGGGGCTGTTTCGAGGGGTTAAAAAAAGTCAGATCTCTCCAAGATTTCATATGTGTGACTAGGTAACCCTCCTGAACTGTAAATCAGTCATTTCTCCCAACAGATGTCAAAGAAAAGCTCTCTCACACACACAGAGCAAGGATGGAGTGAAAAAGTGCGGTGCTTAAAGACACAGAGAGCAGGAAATGGCATTACCATAATCCCTAGGCCGTGCCGAGTTCAACGAGATATCCCGCTTGACCGTAGCTCGCTCGGTCTAGGCGCAGCGACCATTAGAAAAGTAGGCCCAAAATGAAGCCTGCACCACAACATCATTTGCTTTTGGGTGACAGCGGCGGAACTGTTAGGTTTAGAAGGACAATTCCACCACAGGAATGTTCCTAAGGTCCTCCCGATCTGTGCAAGCCTAACCTTGACCGTGTGGCATTAACCCTTAACAGTAAAACAGGTTTTTTGATCTCACAGATTACAATGACATCTCTCCCCATAGGAATACATTGCCTGCTCCCCTAAATTCAACCTGAAGCCTATGTGGGTTATGAATGCCGTATGAACCTGTCTTCGGTGACAGTCCATCAGAACCACTATGAGGTCTACCTGTGTTGATTCTAAGCTTCCTGAAGCAACCGGAAGTGGTTCAAATCACCCTAAAAGTGTATACCCATACCCTGCCTGCAGTTTGATAGACATAGGGCATTCAACCCTGTGTAGATCAGTCAATTCTTAACGTAAAGACTTAAAACTCAGGATTCTGTAAGAGGCTACCTCAGTCAAGACATGTGTTTACCTATAGCTTCCTGTGCCAACCGGAAGTGCCTTTAATTGGGTCACACTGTCTGTTTCGAAGGGTTAAAAAAGTCACATCTCTCCAAAACTTCATATGTGTGACTAGGTAACCCTTCTGAACTGTAAATCAGTCATTTCTCCCAACAGATGTCAAAGAAAAGCTCCCTCACACACACACAGGAAGGATGGAGTGACAAAGTGCGGTGCTTAAATACACAGAGAGCAGGAAATGGCATTACCATAATCCCTAGGCCGTGCCGAGTTCAACGAGATATCCCGCTTGACCGTAGCTCGCTCGGTCTAGGCGCAGCGACCATTAGAAAAGTAGGCCCAAAATGAAGCCTGCACCACAACATCATTTGCTTTTGGGTGACAGCGGCGGAACCGTTAGGTTTAGAAGGACAATTCCACCACAGGAATGTTCCTAAGGTCCTCCCGATCCGTGCAAGCCTAACCTTGACCGTGTGGCATTAACCCTTAACAGTTAAAATAAGGTGTTTATATCAAACAGTTTGCATTGATTTCTCTCCCCATAGGAATACATTGCCTGCACCCCTAAATTCAACCTGAAGCCTATATGGGTTATGAATGCCGTATGAACCTGTCTTCTGTAACAGTCCATCAGGCCACTATGAGGTCTACCTGTGTTGATTCTAAGCTTCCTGGACCAACCGGAAGTGGTTAAAATCACCCTAAAAGTGTTTTGAAAAACATAACCTGTCATTATGAAAATCACTGTATTCAAACCTGTGTAGATCAGTCAATTCTTAACTTAAAGACTTAAAACTCAGGATTCTGTAAGTGGCTATGTCAATGAAGACATGTGTTTACTTATAGCTTCCTGTACCAACCGGAAGTGCCATAATTGGTGTCTCAGGGGCTGTTTCGAGGGGTTAAAAAAAGTCAGATCTCTCCAAGATTTCATATGTGTGACTAGGTAACCCTCCTGAACTGTAAATCAGTCATTTCTCCCAACAGATGTCAAAGAAAAGCTCTCTCACACACACAGAGCAAGGATGGAGTGAAAAAGTGCGGTGCTTAAAGACACAGAGAGCAGGAAATGGCATTACCATAATCCCTAGGCCGTGCCGAGTTCAACGAGATATCCCGCTTGACCGTAGCTCGCTCGGTCTAGGCGCAGCGACCATTAGAAAAGTAGGCCCAAAATGAAGCCTGCACCACAACATAATTTGCTTTTGGGTGACAGCGGCGGAACTGTTAGGTTTAGAAGGACAATTCCACCACAGGAATGTTCCTAAGGTCCTCCCGATCTGTGCAAGCCTAACCTTGACCGTGTGGCATTAACCCTTAACAGTAAAACAGGTTTTTTGATCTCACAGATTACAATGACATCTCTCCCCATAGGAATACATTGCCTGCTCCCCTAAATTCAACCTGAAGCCTATGTGGGTTATGAATGCCGTATGAACCTGTCTTCGGTGACAGTCCATCAGAACCACTATGAGGTCTACCTGTGTTGATTCTAAGCTTCCTGAAGCAACCGGAAGTGGTTAAAATCACCCTAAAAGTGTATACCCATACCCTGCCTGCAGTTTGATAGACATAGGGCATTCAACCCTGTGTAGATCAGTCAATTCTTAACGTAAAGACTTAAAACTCAGGATTCTGTAAGAGGCTACCTCAGTCAAGACATGTGTTTACCTATAGCTTCCTGTGCCAACCGGAAGTGCCTTTAATTGGGTCACACTGTCTGTTTCGAAGGGTTAAAAAAGTCACATCTCTCCAAAACTTCATATGTGTGACTAGGTAACCCTTCTGAACTGTAAATCAGTCATTTCTCCCAACAGATGTCAAAGAAAAGCTCCCTCACACACACACAGGAAGGATGGAGTGACAAAGTGCGGTGCTTAAATACACAGAGAGCAGGAAATGGCATTACCATAATCCCTAGGCCGTGCCGAGTTCAACGAGATATCCCGCTTGACCGTAGCTCGCTCGGTCTAGGCGCAGCGACCATTAGAAAAGTAGGCCCAAAATGAAGCCTGCACCACAACATCATTTGCTTTTGGGTGACAGCGGCGGAACCGTTAGGTTTAGAAGGACAATTCCACCACAGGAATGTTCCTAAGGTCCTCCCGATCCGTGCAAGCCTAACCTTGACCGTGTGGCATTAACCCTTAACAGTTAAAATAAGGTGTTTATATCAAACAGTTTGCATTGATTTCTCTCCCCATAGGAATACATTGCCTGCACCCCTAAATTCAACCTGAAGCCTATATGGGTTATGAATGCCGTATGAACCTGTCTTCTGTAACAGTCCATCAGGCCACTATGAGGTCTACCTGTGTTGATTCTAAGCTTCCTGGACCAACCGGAAGTGGTTAAAATCACCCTAAAAGTGTTTTGAAAAACATAACCTGTCATTATGAAAATCACTGTATTCAAACCTGTGTAGATCAGTTAATTCTTAACTTAAAGACTTAAAACTCAGGATTCTGTAAGTGGCTATGTCAATGAAGACATGTGTTTACTTATAGCTTCCTGTGCCAACCGGAAGTGCCATAATTGGTGTCTCAGGGGCTGTTTCGAGGGGTTAAAAAAGTCTGATCTCTCCAAGATTTCATATGTGTGACTAGGTAACCCTCCTGAACTGTAAATCAGTCATTTCTCCCAACAGATGTCAAAGAAAAGCTCTCTCACACACACACAGCAAGGATGGAGTGAAAAAGTGCGGTGCTTAAAGACACAGAGAGCAGGAAATGGCATTACCATAATCCCTAGGCCGTGCCGAGTTCAACGAGATATCCCGCTTGACCGTAGCTCGCTCGGTCTAGGCGCAGCGACCATTAGAAAAGTAGGCCCAAAATGAAGCCTGCACCACAACATCATTTGCTTTTGGGTGACAGCGGCGGAACTGTTAGGTTTAGAAGGACAATTCCACCACAGGAATGTTCCTAAGGTCCTCCCGATCTGTGCAAGCCTAACCTTGACCGTGTGGCATTAACCCTTAACAGTAAAACAGGTTTTTTGATCTCACAGATTACAATGACATCTCTCCCCATAGGAATACATTGCCTGCTCCCCTAAATTCAACCTGAAGCCTATGTGGGTTATGAATGCCGTATGAACCTGTCTTCGGTGACAGTCCATCAGAACCACTATGAGGTCTACCTGTGTTGATTCTAAGCTTCCTGAAGCAACCGGAAGTGGTTAAAATCACCCTAAAAGTGTATACCCATACCCTGCCTGCAGTTTGATAGACATAGGGCATTCAACCCTGTGTAGATCAGTCAATTCTTAACGTAAAGACTTAAAACTCAGGATTCTGTAAGAGGCTACCTCAGTCAAGACATGTGTTTACCTATAGCTTCCTGTGCCAACCGGAAGTGCCTTTAATTGGGTCACACTGTCTGTTTCGAAGGGTTAAAAAAGTCACATCTCTCCAAAACTTCATATGTGTGACTAGGTAACCCTTCTGAACTGTAAATCAGTCATTTCTCCCAACAGATGTCAAAGAAAAGCTCCCTCACACACACACAGGAAGGATGGAGTGACAAAGTGCGGTGCTTAAATACACAGAGAGCAGGCAATGGCATTACCATAATCCTTAGGCCGTGCCGAGTTCAACGAGATATCCCGCTTGACCGTAGCTCGCTCGGTCTAGGCGCAGCGACCATTAGAAAAGTAGGCCCAAAATGAAGCCTGCACCACAACATCATTTGCTTTTGGGTGACAGCGGCGGAACCGTTAGGTTTAGAAGGACAATTCCACCACAGGAATGTTCCTAAGGTCCTCCCGATCCGTGCAAGCCTAACCTTGACCGTGTGGCATTAACCCTTAACAGTTAAAAGAAGGTGTTTACATCAAACAGTTTGCATTGATTTCTCTCCCCATAGGAATACATTGCCTGCACCCCTAAATTCAACCTGAAGCCTATGTGGGTTATGAATGCCTTATGAACCTGTCTTCTATGACAGTCCATCAGACCACTATGAGGTCTACCTGTGTTGATTCTAAGCTTCCTGAAGCAACCGGAAGTGGTTAAAATCACCCTAAAAGTGTATACCCATACCCTGCCTGCAGTTTGATAGACATAGGGCATTCAACCCTGTGTAGATCAGTCAATTCTTAACGTAAAGACTTAAAACTCAGGATTCTGTAAGAGGCTACCTCAGTCAAGACATGTGTTTACCTATAGCTTCCTGTGCCAACCGGAAGTGCCTTTAATTGGGTCACACTGTCTGTTTCGAAGGGTTAAAAAAGTCAAATCTCTCCAAAACTTCATATGTGTGACTAGGTAACCCTTCTGAACTGTAAATCAGTCATTTCTCCCAACAGATGTCAAAGAAAAGCTCCCTCACACACACACAGGAAGGATGGAGTGACAAAGTGCGGTGCTTAAATACACAGAGAGCAGGAAATGGCATTACCATAATCCCTAGGCCGTGCCGAGTTCAACGAGATATCCCGCTTGACCGTAGCTCGCTCGGTCTAGGCGCAGCGACCATTAGAAAAGTAGGCCCAAAATGAAGCCTGCACCACAACATCATTTGCTTTTGGGTGACAGCGGCGGAACCGTTAGGTTTAGAAGGACAATTCCACCACAGGAATGTTCCTAAGGTCCTCCCGATCCGTGCAAGCCTAACCTTGACCGTGTGGCATTAACCCTTAACAGTTAAAATAAGGTGTTTACATCAAACAGTTTGCATTGATTTCTCTCCCCATAGGAATACATTGCCTGCACCCCTAAATTCAACCTGAAGCCTATATGGGTTATGAATGCCGTATGAACCTGTCTTCTGTAACAGTCCATCAGGCCACTATGAGGTCTACCTGTGTTGATTCTAAGCTTCCTGGACCAACCGGAAGTGGTTAAAATCACCCTAAAAGTGTTTTGAAAAACATAACCTGTCATTATGAAAATCACTGTATTCAAACCTGTGTAGATCAGTCAATTCTTAACTTAAAGACTTAAAACTCAGGATTCTGTAAGTGGCTATGTCAATGAAGACATGTGTTTACTTATAGCTTCCTGTGCCAACCGGAAGTGCCATAATTGGTGTCTCAGGGGCTGTTTCGAGGGGTTAAAAAAGTCTGATCTCTCCAAGATTTCATATGTGTGACTAGGTAACCCTCCTGAACTGTAAATCAGTCATTTCTCCCAACAGATGTCAAAGAAAAGCTCTCTCACACACACACAGCAAGGATGGAGTGAAAAAGTGCGGTGCTTAAAGACACAGAGAGCAGGAAATGGCATTACCATAATCCCTAGGCCGTGCCGAGTTCAACGAGATATCCCGCTTGACCGTAGCTCGCTCGGTCTAGGCGCAGCGACCATTAGAAAAGTAGGCCCAAAATGAAGCCTGCACCACAACATCATTTGCTTTTGGGTGACAGCGGCGGAACTGTTAGGTTTAGAAGGACAATTCCACCACAGGAATGTTCCTAAGGTCCTCCCGATCTGTGCAAGCCTAACCTTGACCGTGTGGCATTAACCCTTAACAGTAAAACAGGTTTTTTGATCTCACAGATTACAATGACATCTCTCCCCATAGGAATACATTGCCTGCTCCCCTAAATTCAACCTGAAGCCTATGTGGGTTATGAATGCCGTATGAACCTGTCTTCGGTGACAGTCCATCAGAACCACTATGAGGTCTACCTGTGTTGATTCTAAGCTTCCTGAAGCAACCGGAAGTGGTTAAAATCACCCTAAAAGTGTATACCCATACCCTGCCTGCAGTTTGATAGACATAGGGCATTCAACCCTGTGTAGATCAGTCAATTCTTAACGTAAAGACTTAAAACTCAGGATTCTGCAAGAGGCTACCTCAGTCAAGACATGTGTTTACCTATAGCTTCCTGTGCCAACCGGAAGTGCCTTTAATTGGGTCACACTGTCTGTTTCGAAGGGTTAAAAAAGTCACATCTCTCCAAAACTTCATATGTGTGACTAGGTAACCCTTCTGAACTGTAAATCAGTCATTTCTCCCAACAGATGTCAAAGAAAAGCTCCCTCACACACACACAGGAAGGATGGAGTGACAAAGTGCGGTGCTTAAATACACAGAGAGCAGGAAATGGCATTACCATAATCCCTAGGCCGTGCCGAGTTCAACGAGATATCCCGCTTGACCGTAGCTCGCTCGGTCTAGGCGCAGCGACCATTAGAAAAGTAGGCCCAAAATGAAGCCTGCACCACAACATCATTTGCTTTTGGGTGACAGCGGCGGAACCGTTAGGTTTAGAAGGACAATTCCACCACAGGAATGTTCCTAAGGTCCTCCCGATCCGTGCAAGCCTAACCTTGACCGTGTGGCATTAACCCTTAACAGTTAAAATAAGGTGTTTATATCAAACAGTTTGCATTGATTTCTCTCCCCATAGGAATACATTGCCTGCACCCCTAAATTCAACCTGAAGCCTATATGGGTTATGAATGCCGTATGAACCTGTCTTCTGTAACAGTCCATCAGGCCACTATGAGGTCTACCTGTGTTGATTCTAAGCTTCCTGGACCAACCGGAAGTGGTTAAAATCACCCTAAAAGTGTTTTGAAAAACATAACCTGTCATTATGAAAATCACTGTATTCAAACCTGTGTAGATCAGTCAATTCTTAACTTAAAGACTTAAAACTCAGGATTCTGTAAGTGGCTATGTCAATGAAGACATGTGTTTACTTATAGCTTCCTGTACCAACCGGAAGTGCCATAATTGGTGTCTCAGGGGCTGTTTCGAGGGGTTAAAAAAAGTCAGATCTCTCCAAGATTTCATATGTGTGACTAGGTAACCCTCCTGAACTGTAAATCAGTCATTTCTCCCAACAGATGTCAAAGAAAAGCTCTCTCACACACACAGAGCAAGGATGGAGTGAAAAAGTGCGGTGCTTAAAGACACAGAGAGCAGGAAATGGCATTACCATAATCCCTAGGCCGTGCCGAGTTCAACGAGATATCCCGCTTGACCGTAGCTCGCTCGGTCTAGGCGCAGCGACCATTAGAAAAGTAGGCCCAAAATGAAGCCTGCACCACAACATAATTTGCTTTTGGGTGACAGCGGCGGAACTGTTAGGTTTAGAAGGACAATTCCACCACAGGAATGTTCCTAAGGTCCTCCCGATCTGTGCAAGCCTAACCTTGACCGTGTGGCATTAACCCTTAACAGTAAAACAGGTTTTTTGATCTCACAGATTACAATGACATCTCTCCCCATAGGAATACATTGCCTGCTCCCCTAAATTCAACCTGAAGCCTATGTGGGTTATGAATGCCGTATGAACCTGTCTTCGGTGACAGTCCATCAGAACCACTATGAGGTCTACCTGTGTTGATTCTAAGCTTCCTGAAGCAACCGGAAGTGGTTAAAATCACCCTAAAAGTGTATACCCATACCCTGCCTGCAGTTTGATAGACATAGGGCATTCAACCCTGTGTAGATCAGTCAATTCTTAACGTAAAGACTTAAAACTCAGGATTCTGTAAGAGGCTACCTCAGTCAAGACATGTGTTTACCTATAGCTTCCTGTGCCAACCGGAAGTGCCTTTAATTGGGTCACACTGTCTGTTTCGAAGGGTTAAAAAAGTCACATCTCTCCAAAACTTCATATGTGTGACTAGGTAACCCTTCTGAACTGTAAATCAGTCATTTCTCCCAACAGATGTCAAAGAAAAGCTCCCTCACACACACACAGGAAGGATGGAGTGACAAAGTGCGGTGCTTAAATACACAGAGAGCAGGAAATGGCATTACCATAATCCCTAGGCCGTGCCGAGTTCAACGAGATATCCCGCTTGACCGTAGCTCGCTCGGTCTAGGCGCAGCGACCATTAGAAAAGTAGGCCCAAAATGAAGCCTGCACCACAACATCATTTGCTTTTGGGTGACAGCGGCGGAACCGTTAGGTTTAGAAGGACAATTCCACCACAGGAATGTTCCTAAGGTCCTCCCGATCCGTGCAAGCCTAACCTTGACCGTGTGGCATTAACCCTTAACAGTTAAAATAAGGTGTTTATATCAAACAGTTTGCATTGATTTCTCTCCCCATAGGAATACATTGCCTGCACCCCTAAATTCAACCTGAAGCCTATATGGGTTATGAATGCCGTATGAACCTGTCTTCTGTAACAGTCCATCAGGCCACTATGAGGTCTACCTGTGTTGATTCTAAGCTTCCTGGACCAACCGGAAGTGGTTAAAATCACCCTAAAAGTGTTTTGAAAAACATAACCTGTCATTATGAAAATCACTGTATTCAAACCTGTGTAGATCAGTTAATTCTTAACTTAAAGACTTAAAACTCAGGATTCTGTAAGTGGCTATGTCAATGAAGACATGTGTTTACTTATAGCTTCCTGTGCCAACCGGAAGTGCCATAATTGGTGTCTCAGGGGCTGTTTCGAGGGGTTAAAAAAGTCTGATCTCTCCAAGATTTCATATGTGTGACTAGGTAACCCTCCTGAACTGTAAATCAGTCATTTCTCCCAACAGATGTCAAAGAAAAGCTCTCTCACACACACACAGCAAGGATGGAGTGAAAAAGTGCGGTGCTTAAAGACACAGAGAGCAGGAAATGGCATTACCATAATCCCTAGGCCGTGCCGAGTTCAACGAGATATCCCGCTTGACCGTAGCTCGCTCGGTCTAGGCGCAGCGACCATTAGAAAAGTAGGCCCAAAATGAAGCCTGCACCACAACATCATTTGCTTTTGGGTGACAGCGGCGGAACTGTTAGGTTTAGAAGGACAATTCCACCACAGGAATGTTCCTAAGGTCCTCCCGATCTGTGCAAGCCTAACCTTGACCGTGTGGCATTAACCCTTAACAGTAAAACAGGTTTTTTGATCTCACAGATTACAATGACATCTCTCCCCATAGGAATACATTGCCTGCTCCCCTAAATTCAACCTGAAGCCTATGTGGGTTATGAATGCCGTATGAACCTGTCTTCGGTGACAGTCCATCAGAACCACTATGAGGTCTACCTGTGTTGATTCTAAGCTTCCTGAAGCAACCGGAAGTGGTTAAAATCACCCTAAAAGTGTATACCCATACCCTGCCTGCAGTTTGATAGACATAGGGCATTCAACCCTGTGTAGATCAGTCAATTCTTAACGTAAAGACTTAAAACTCAGGATTCTGTAAGAGGCTACCTCAGTCAAGACATGTGTTTACCTATAGCTTCCTGTGCCAACCGGAAGTGCCTTTAATTGGGTCACACTGTCTGTTTCGAAGGGTTAAAAAAGTCACATCTCTCCAAAACTTCATATGTGTGACTAGGTAACCCTTCTGAACTGTAAATCAGTCATTTCTCCCAACAGATGTCAAAGAAAAGCTCCCTCACACACACACAGGAAGGATGGAGTGACAAAGTGCGGTGCTTAAATACACAGAGAGCAGGCAATGGCATTACCATAATCCTTAGGCCGTGCCGAGTTCAACGAGATATCCCGCTTGACCGTAGCTCGCTCGGTCTAGGCGCAGCGACCATTAGAAAAGTAGGCCCAAAATGAAGCCTGCACCACAACATCATTTGCTTTTGGGTGACAGCGGCGGAACCGTTAGGTTTAGAAGGACAATTCCACCACAGGAATGTTCCTAAGGTCCTCCCGATCCGTGCAAGCCTAACCTTGACCGTGTGGCATTAACCCTTAACAGTTAAAAGAAGGTGTTTACATCAAACAGTTTGCATTGATTTCTCTCCCCATAGGAATACATTGCCTGCACCCCTAAATTCAACCTGAAGCCTATGTGGGTTATGAATGCCTTATGAACCTGTCTTCTATGACAGTCCATCAGACCACTATGAGGTCTACCTGTGTTGATTCTAAGCTTCCTGAAGCAACCGGAAGTGGTTAAAATCACCCTAAAAGTGTATACCCATACCCTGCCTGCAGTTTGATAGACATAGGGCATTCAACCCTGTGTAGATCAGTCAATTCTTAACGTAAAGACTTAAAACTCAGGATTCTGTAAGAGGCTACCTCAGTCAAGACATGTGTTTACCTATAGCTTCCTGTGCCAACCGGAAGTGCCTTTAATTGGGTCACACTGTCTGTTTCGAAGGGTTAAAAAAGTCAAATCTCTCCAAAACTTCATATGTGTGACTAGGTAACCCTTCTGAACTGTAAATCAGTCATTTCTCCCAACAGATGTCAAAGAAAAGCTCCCTCACACACACACAGGAAGGATGGAGTGACAAAGTGCGGTGCTTAAATACACAGAGAGCAGGAAATGGCATTACCATAATCCCTAGGCCGTGCCGAGTTCAACGAGATATCCCGCTTGACCGTAGCTCGCTCGGTCTAGGCGCAGCGACCATTAGAAAAGTAGGCCCAAAATGAAGCCTGCACCACAACATCATTTGCTTTTGGGTGACAGCGGCGGAACCGTTAGGTTTAGAAGGACAATTCCACCACAGGAATGTTCCTAAGGTCCTCCCGATCCGTGCAAGCCTAACCTTGACCGTGTGGCATTAACCCTTAACAGTTAAAATAAGGTGTTTACATCAAACAGTTTGCATTGATTTCTCTCCCCATAGGAATACATTGCCTGCACCCCTAAATTCAACCTGAAGCCTATATGGGTTATGAATGCCGTATGAACCTGTCTTCTGTAACAGTCCATCAGGCCACTATGAGGTCTACCTGTGTTGATTCTAAGCTTCCTGGACCAACCGGAAGTGGTTAAAATCACCCTAAAAGTGTTTTGAAAAACATAACCTGTCATTATGAAAATCACTGTATTCAAACCTGTGTAGATCAGTCAATTCTTAACTTAAAGACTTAAAACTCAGGATTCTGTAAGTGGCTATGTCAATGAAGACATGTGTTTACTTATAGCTTCCTGTGCCAACCGGAAGTGCCATAATTGGTGTCTCAGGGGCTGTTTCGAGGGGTTAAAAAAGTCTGATCTCTCCAAGATTTCATATGTGTGACTAGGTAACCCTCCTGAACTGTAAATCAGTCATTTCTCCCAACAGATGTCAAAGAAAAGCTCTCTCACACACACACAGCAAGGATGGAGTGAAAAAGTGCGGTGCTTAAAGACACAGAGAGCAGGAAATGGCATTACCATAATCCCTAGGCCGTGCCGAGTTCAACGAGATATCCCGCTTGACCGTAGCTCGCTCGGTCTAGGCGCAGCGACCATTAGAAAAGTAGGCCCAAAATGAAGCCTGCACCACAACATCATTTGCTTTTGGGTGACAGCGGCGGAACTGTTAGGTTTAGAAGGACAATTCCACCACAGGAATGTTCCTAAGGTCCTCCCGATCTGTGCAAGCCTAACCTTGACCGTGTGGCATTAACCCTTAACAGTAAAACAGGTTTTTTGATCTCACAGATTACAATGACATCTCTCCCCATAGGAATACATTGCCTGCTCCCCTAAATTCAACCTGAAGCCTATGTGGGTTATGAATGCCGTATGAACCTGTCTTCGGTGACAGTCCATCAGAACCACTATGAGGTCTACCTGTGTTGATTCTAAGCTTCCTGAAGCAACCGGAAGTGGTTAAAATCACCCTAAAAGTGTATACCCATACCCTGCCTGCAGTTTGATAGACATAGGGCATTCAACCCTGTGTAGATCAGTCAATTCTTAACGTAAAGACTTAAAACTCAGGATTCTGTAAGAGGCTACCTCAGTCAAGACATGTGTTTACCTATAGCTTCCTGTGCCAACCGGAAGTGCCTTTAATTGGGTCACACTGTCTGTTTCGAAGGGTTAAAAAAGTCACATCTCTCCAAAACTTCATATGTGTGACTAGGTAACCCTTCTGAACTGTAAATCAGTCATTTCTCCCAACAGATGTCAAAGAAAAGCTCCCTCACACACACACAGGAAGGATGGAGTGACAAAGTGCGGTGCTTAAATACACAGAGAGCAGGAAATGGCATTACCATAATCCCTAGGCCGTGCCGAGTTCAACGAGATATCCCGCTTGACCGTAGCTCGCTCGGTCTAGGCGCAGCGACCATTAGAAAAGTAGGCCCAAAATGAAGCCTGCACCACAACATCATTTGCTTTTGGGTGACAGCGGCGGAACCGTTAGGTTTAGAAGGACAATTCCACCACAGGAATGTTCCTAAGGTCCTCCCGATCCGTGCAAGCCTAACCTTGACCGTGTGGCATTAACCCTTAACAGTTAAAATAAGGTGTTTATATCAAACAGTTTGCATTGATTTCTCTCCCCATAGGAATACATTGCCTGCACCCCTAAATTCAACCTGAAGCCTATATGGGTTATGAATGCCGTATGAACCTGTCTTCTGTAACAGTCCATCAGGCCACTATGAGGTCTACCTGTGTTGATTCTAAGCTTCCTGGACCAACCGGAAGTGGTTAAAATCACCCTAAAAGTGTTTTGAAAAACATAACCTGTCATTATGAAAATCACTGTATTCAAACCTGTGTAGATCAGTCAATTCTTAACTTAAAGACTTAAAACTCAGGATTCTGTAAGTGGCTATGTCAATGAAGACATGTGTTTACTTATAGCT
The DNA here is from genome assembly GCF_057628025.1 of Oncorhynchus mykiss. NCBI lineage: Eukaryota > Metazoa > Chordata > Actinopteri > Salmoniformes > Salmonidae > Oncorhynchus > Oncorhynchus mykiss. The sequence goes on from NC_143037.1 coordinate 33,142,971, forward strand.
TCCTGTGCCAACCGGAAGTGCCATAATTGGTGTCTCAGGGGCTGTTTCGAGGGGTTAAAAAAGTCTGATCTCTCCAAGATTTCATATGTGTGACTAGGTAACCCTCCTGAACTGTAAATCAGTCATTTCTCCCAACAGATGTCAAAGAAAAGCTCTCTCACACACACACAGCAAGGATGGAGTGAAAAAGTGCGGTGCTTAAAGACACAGAGAGCAGGAAATGGCATTACCATAATCCCTAGGCCGTGCCGAGTTCAACGAGATATCCCGCTTGACCGTAGCTCGCTCGGTCTAGGCGCAGCGACCATTAGAAAAGTAGGCCCAAAATGAAGCCTGCACCACAACATCATTTGCTTTTGGGTGACAGCGGCGGAACTGTTAGGTTTAGAAGGACAATTCCACCACAGGAATGTTCCTAAGGTCCTCCCGATCTGTGCAAGCCTAACCTTGACCGTGTGGCATTAACCCTTAACAGTAAAACAGGTTTTTTGATCTCACAGATTACAATGACATCTCTCCCCATAGGAATACATTGCCTGCTCCCCTAAATTCAACCTGAAGCCTATGTGGGTTATGAATACCGTATGAACCTGTCTTCGGTGACAGTCCATCAGAACCACTATGAGGTCTACCTGTGTTGATTCTAAGCTTCCTGAAGCAACCGGAAGTGGTTAAAATCACCCTAAAAGTGTATACCCATACCCTGCCTGCAGTTTGATAGACATAGGGCATTCAACCCTGTGTAGATCAGTCAATTCTTAACGTAAAGACTTAAAACTCAGGATTCTGTAAGAGGCTACCTCAGTCAAGACATGTGTTTACCTATAGCTTCCTGTGCCAACCGGAAGTGCCTTTAATTGGGTCACACTGTCTGTTTCGAAGGGTTAAAAAAGTCACATCTCTCCAAAACTTCATATGTGTGACTAGGTAACCCTTCTGAACTGTAAATCAGTCATTTCTCCCAACAGATGTCAAAGAAAAGCTCCCTCACACACACACAGGAAGGATGGAGTGACAAAGTGCGGTGCTTAAATACACAGAGAGCAGGCAATGGCATTACCATAATCCTTAGGCCGTGCCGAGTTCAACGAGATATCCCGCTTGACCGTAGCTCGCTCGGTCTAGGCGCAGCGACCATTAGAAAAGTAGGCCCAAAATGAAGCCTGCACCACAACATCATTTGCTTTTGGGTGACAGCGGCGGAACCGTTAGGTTTAGAAGGACAATTCCACCACAGGAATGTTCCTAAGGTCCTCCCGATCCGTGCAAGCCTAACCTTGACCGTGTGGCATTAACCCTTAACAGTTAAAAGAAGGTGTTTACATCAAACAGTTTGCATTGATTTCTCTCCCCATAGGAATACATTGCCTGCACCCCTAAATTCAACCTGAAGCCTATGTGGGTTATGAATGCCTTATGAACCTGTCTTCTATGACAGTCCATCAGACCACTATGAGGTCTACCTGTGTTGATTCTAAGCTTCCTGAAGCAACCGGAAGTGGTTAAAATCACCCTAAAAGTGTATACCCATACCCTGCCTGCAGTTTGATAGACATAGGGCATTCAACCCTGTGTAGATCAGTCAATTCTTAACGTAAAGACTTAAAACTCAGGATTCTGTAAGAGGCTACCTCAGTCAAGACATGTGTTTACCTATAGCTTCCTGTGCCAACCGGAAGTGCCTTTAATTGGGTCACACTGTCTGTTTCGAAGGGTTAAAAAAGTCACATCTCTCCAAAACTTCATATGTGTGACTAGGTAACCCTTCTGAACTGTAAATCAGTCATTTCTCCCAACAGATGTCAAAGAAAAGCTCCCTCACACACACACAGGAAGGATGGAGTGACAAAGTGCGGTGCTTAAATACACAGAGAGCAGGAAATGGCATTACCATAATCCCTAGGCCGTGCCGAGTTCAACGAGATATCCCGCTTGACCGTAGCTCGCTCGGTCTAGGCGCAGCGACCATTAGAAAAGTAGGCCCAAAATGAAGCCTGCACCACAACATCATTTGCTTTTGGGTGACAGCGGCGGAACCGTTAGGTTTAGAAGGACAATTCCACCACAGGAATGTTCCTAAGGTCCTCCCGATCCGTGCAAGCCTAACCTTGACCGTGTGGCATTAACCCTTAACAGTTAAAATAAGGTGTTTATATCAAACAGTTTGCATTGATTTCTCTCCCCATAGGAATACATTGCCTGCACCCCTAAATTCAACCTGAAGCCTATATGGGTTATGAATGCCGTATGAACCTGTCTTCTGTAACAGTCCATCAGGCCACTATGAGGTCTACCTGTGTTGATTCTAAGCTTCCTGGACCAACCGGAAGTGGTTAAAATCACCCTAAAAGTGTTTTGAAAAACATAACCTGTCATTATGAAAATCACTGTATTCAAACCTGTGTAGATCAGTCAATTCTTAACTTAAAGACTTAAAACTCAGGATTCTGTAAGTGGCTATGTCAATGAAGACATGTGTTTACTTATAGCTTCCTGTGCCAACCGGAAGTGCCATAATTGGTGTCTCAGGGGCTGTTTCGAGGGGTTAAAAAAGTCTGATCGCTCCAAGATTTCATATGTGTGACTAGGTAACCCTCCTGAACTGTAAATCAGTCATTTCTCCCAACAGATGTCAAAGAAAAGCTCTCTCACACACACACAGCAAGGATGGAGTGAAAAAGTGCGGTGCTTAAAGACACAGAGAGCAGGAAATGGCATTACCATAATCCCTAGGCCGTGCCGAGTTCAACGAGATATCCCGCTTGACCGTAGCTCGCTCGGTCTAGGCGCAGCGACCATTAGAAAAGTAGGCCCAAAATGAAGCCTGCACCACAACATCATTTGCTTTTGGGTGACAGCGGCGGAACTGTTAGGTTTAGAAGGACAATTCCACCACAGGAATGTTCCTAAGGTCCTCCCGATCTGTGCAAGCCTAACCTTGACCGTGTGGCATTAACCCTTAACAGTAAAACAGGTTTTTTGATCTCACAGATTACAATGACATCTCTCCCCATAGGAATACATTGCCTGCTCCCCTAAATTCAACCTGAAGCCTATGTGGGTTATGAATGCCGTATGAACCTGTCTTCGGTGACAGTCCATCAGAACCACTATGAGGTCTACCTGTGTTGATTCTAAGCTTCCTGAAGCAACCGGAAGTGGTTAAAATCACCCTAAAAGTGTATACCCATACCCTGCCTGCAGTTTGATAGACATAGGGCATTCAACCCTGTGTAGATCAGTCAATTCTTAACGTAAAGACTTAAAACTCAGGATTCTGTAAGAGGCTACCTCAGTCAAGACATGTGTTTACCTATAGCTTCCTGTGCCAACCGGAAGTGCCTTTAATTGGGTCACACTGTCTGTTTCGAAGGGTTAAAAAAGTCACATCTCTCCAAAACTTCATATGTGTGACTAGGTAACCCTTCTGAACTGTAAATCAGTCATTTCTCCCAACAGATGTCAAAGAAAAGCTCCCTCACACACACACAGGAAGGATGGAGTGACAAAGTGCGGTGCTTAAATACACAGAGAGCAGGAAATGGCATTACCATAATCCCTAGGCCGTGCCGAGTTCAACGAGATATCCCGCTTGACCGTAGCTCGCTCGGTCTAGGCGCAGCGACCATTAGAAAAGTAGGCCCAAAATGAAGCCTGCACCACAACATCATTTGCTTTTGGGTGACAGCGGCGGAACCGTTAGGTTTAGAAGGACAATTCCACCACAGGAATGTTCCTAAGGTCCTCCCGATCCGTGCAAGCCTAACCTTGACCGTGTGGCATTAACCCTTAACAGTTAAAATAAGGTGTTTATATCAAACAGTTTGCATTGATTTCTCTCCCCATAGGAATACATTGCCTGCACCCCTAAATTCAACCTGAAGCCTATATGGGTTATGAATGCCGTATGAACCTGTCTTCTGTAACAGTCCATCAGGCCACTATGAGGTCTACCTGTGTTGATTCTAAGCTTCCTGGACCAACCGGAAGTGGTTAAAATCACCCTAAAAGTGTTTTGAAAAACATAACCTGTCATTATGAAAATCACTGTATTCAAACCTGTGTAGATCAGTCAATTCTTAACTTAAAGACTTAAAACTCAGGATTCTGTAAGTGGCTATGTCAATGAAGACATGTGTTTACTTATAGCTTCCTGTGCCAACCGGAAGTGCCATAATTGGTGTCTCAGGGGCTGTTTCGAGGGGTTAAAAAAGTCTGATCGCTCCAAGATTTCATATGTGTGACTAGGTAACCCTCCTGAACTGTAAATCAGTCATTTCTCCCAACAGATGTCAAAGAAAAGCTCTCTCACACACACACAGCAAGGATGGAGTGAAAAAGTGCGGTGCTTAAAGACACAGAGAGCAGGAAATGGCATTACCATAATCCCTAGGCCGTGCCGAGTTCAACGAGATATCCCGCTTGACCGTAGCTCGCTCGGTCTAGGCGCAGCGACCATTAGAAAAGTAGGCCCAAAATGAAGCCTGCACCACAACATCATTTGCTTTTGGGTGACAGCGGCGGAACTGTTAGGTTTAGAAGGACAATTCCACCACAGGAATGTTCCTAAGGTCCTCCCGATCTGTGCAAGCCTAACCTTGACCGTGTGGCATTAACCCTTAACAGTAAAACAGGTTTTTTGATCTCACAGATTACAATGACATCTCTCCCCATAGGAATACATTGCCTGCTCCCCTAAATTCAACCTGAAGCCTATGTGGGTTATGAATGCCGTATGAACCTGTCTTCGGTGACAGTCCATCAGAACCACTATGAGGTCTACCTGTGTTGATTCTAAGCTTCCTGAAGCAACCGGAAGTGGTTAAAATCACCCTAAAAGTGTATACCCATACCCTGCCTGCAGTTTGATAGACATAGGGCATTCAACCCTGTGTAGATCAGTCAATTCTTAACGTAAAGACTTAAAACTCAGGATTCTGTAAGAGGCTACCTCAGTCAAGACATGTGTTTACCTATAGCTTCCTGTGCCAACCGGAAGTGCCTTTAATTGGGTCACACTGTCTGTTTCGAAGGGTTAAAAAAGTCACATCTCTCCAAAACTTCATATGTGTGACTAGGTAACCCTTCTGAACTGTAAATCAGTCATTTCTCCCAACAGATGTCAAAGAAAAGCTCCCTCACACACACACAGGAAGGATGGAGTGACAAAGTGCGGTGCTTAAATACACAGAGAGCAGGAAATGGCATTACCATAATCCCTAGGCCGTGCCGAGTTCAACGAGATATCCCGCTTGACCGTAGCTCGCTCGGTCTAGGCGCAGCGACCATTAGAAAAGTAGGCCCAAAATGAAGCCTGCACCACAACATCATTTGCTTTTGGGTGACAGCGGCGGAACCGTTAGGTTTAGAAGGACAATTCCACCACAGGAATGTTCCTAAGGTCCTCCCGATCCGTGCAAGCCTAACCTTGACCGTGTGGCATTAACCCTTAACAGTTAAAATAAGGTGTTTATATCAAACAGTTTGCATTGATTTCTCTCCCCATAGGAATACATTGCCTGCACCCCTAAATTCAACCTGAAGCCTATATGGGTTATGAATGCCGTATGAACCTGTCTTCTGTAACAGTCCATCAGGCCACTATGAGGTCTACCTGTGTTGATTCTAAGCTTCCTGGACCAACCGGAAGTGGTTAAAATCACCCTAAAAGTGTTTTGAAAAACATAACCTGTCATTATGAAAATCACTGTATTCAAACCTGTGTAGATCAGTCAATTCTTAACTTAAAGACTTAAAACTCAGGATTCTGTAAGTGGCTATATCAATGAAGACATGTGTTTACTTATAGCTTCCTGTGCCAACCGGAAGTGCCATAATTGGTGTCTCAGGGGCTGTTTCGAGGGGTTAAAAAAGTCTGATCTCTCCAAGATTTCATATGTGTGACTAGGTAACCCTCCTGAACTGTAAATCAGTCATTTCTCCCAACAGATGTCAAAGAAAAGCTCTCTCACACACACACAGCAAGGATGGAGTGAAAAAGTGCGGTGCTTAAAGACACAGAGAGCAGGAAATGGCATTACCATAATCCCTAGGCCGTGCCGAGTTCAACGAGATATCCCGCTTGACCGTAGCTCGCTCGGTCTAGGCGCAGCGACCATTAGAAAAGTAGGCCCAAAATGAAGCCTGCACCACAACATCATTTGCTTTTGGGTGACAGCGGCGGAACTGTTAGGTTTAGAAGGACAATTCCACCACAGGAATGTTCCTAAGGTCCTCCCGATCTGTGCAAGCCTAACCTTGACCGTGTGGCATTAACCCTTAACAGTAAAACAGGTTTTTTGATCTCACAGATTACAATGACATCTCTCCCCATAGGAATACATTGCCTGCTCCCCTAAATTCAACCTGAAGCCAATGTGGGTTATGAATGCCTTATGAACCTGTCTTCTATGACAGTCCATCAGACCACTATGAGGTCTACCTGTGTTGATTCTAAGCTTCCTGAAGCAACCGGAAGTGGTTAAAATCACCCTAAAAGTGTATACCCATACCCTGCCTGCAGTTTGATAGACATAGGGCATTCAACCCTGTGTAGATCAGTCAATTCTTAACGTAAAGACTTAAAACTCAGGATTCTGTAAGAGGCTACCTCAGTCAAGACATGTGTTTACCTATAGCTTCCTGTGCCAACCGGAAGTGCCTTTAATTGGGTCACACTGTCTGTTTCGAAGGGTTAAAAAAGTCACATCTCTCCAAAACTTCATATGTGTGACTAGGTAACCCTTCTGAACTGTAAATCAGTCATTTCTCCCAACAGATGTCAAAGAAAAGCTCCCTCACACACACACAGGAAGGATGGAGTGACAAAGTGCGGTGCTTAAATACACAGAGAGCAGGAAATGGCATTACCATAATCCCTAGGCCGTGCCGAGTTCAACGAGATATCCCGCTTGACCGTAGCTCGCTCGGTCTAGGCGCAGCGACCATTAGAAAAGTAGGCCCAAAATGAAGCCTGCACCACAACATCATTTGCTTTTGGGTGACAGCGGCGGAACCGTTAGGTTTAGAAGGACAATTCCACCACAGGAATGTTCCTAAGGTCCTCCCGATCCGTGCAAGCCTAACCTTGACCGTGTGGCATTAACCCTTAACAGTTAAAATAAGGTGTTTATATCAAACAGTTTGCATTGATTTCTCTCCCCATAGGAATACATTGCCTGCACCCCTAAATTCAACCTGAAGCCTATATGGGTTATGAATGCCGTATGAACCTGTCTTCTGTAACAGTCCATCAGGCCACTATGAGGTCTACCTGTGTTGATTCTAAGCTTCCTGGACCAACCGGAAGTGGTTAAAATCACCCTAAAAGTGTTTTGAAAAACATAACCTGTCATTATGAAAATCACTGTATTCAAACCTGTGTAGATCAGTCAATTCTTAACTTAAAGACTTAAAACTCAGGATTCTGTAAGTGGCTATATCAATGAAGACATGTGTTTACTTATAGCTTCCTGTGCCAACCGGAAGTGCCATAATTGGTGTCTCAGGGGCTGTTTCGAGGGGTTAAAAAAGTCTGATCTCTCCAAGATTTCATATGTGTGACTAGGTAACCCTCCTGAACTGTAAATCAGTCATTTCTCCCAACAGATGTCAAAGAAAAGCTCTCTCACACACACACAGCAAGGATGGAGTGAAAAAGTGCGGTGCTTAAAGACACAGAGAGCAGGAAATGGCATTACCATAATCCCTAGGCCGTGCCGAGTTCAACGAGATATCCCGCTTGACCGTAGCTCGCTCGGTCTAGGCGCAGCGACCATTAGAAAAGTAGGCCCAAAATGAAGCCTGCACCACAACATCATTTGCTTTTGGGTGACAGCGGCGGAACTGTTAGGTTTAGAAGGACAATTCCACCACAGGAATGTTCCTAAGGTCCTCCCGATCTGTGCAAGCCTAACCTTGACCGTGTGGCATTAACCCTTAACAGTAAAACAGGTTTTTTGATCTCACAGATTACAATGACATCTCTCCCCATAGGAATACATTGCCTGCTCCCCTAAATTCAACCTGAAGCCTATGTGGGTTATGAATGCCTTATGAACCTGTCTTCTATGACAGTCCATCAGACCACTATGAGGTCTACCTGTGTTGATTCTAAGCTTCCTGAAGCAACCGGAAGTGGTTAAAATCACCCTAAATTGTATACCCATACCCTGCCTGCAGTTTGATAGACATAGGGCATTCAACCCTGTGTAGATCAGTCAATTCTTAACGTAAAGACTTAAAACTCAGGATTCTGTAAGAGGCTACCTCAGTCAAGACATGTGTTTACCTATAGCTTCCTGTGCCAACCGGAAGTGCCTTTAATTGGGTCACACTGTCTGTTTCGAAGGGTTAAAAAAGTCACATCTCTCCAAAACTTCATATGTGTGACTAGGTAACCCTTCTGAACTGTAAATCAGTCATTTCTCCCAACAGATGTCAAAGAAAAGCTCCCTCACACACACACAGGAAGGATGGAGTGACAAAGTGCGGTGCTTAAATACACAGAGAGCAGGAAATGGCATTACCATAATCCCTAGGCCGTGCCGAGTTCAACGAGATATCCCGCTTGACCGTAGCTCGCTCGGTCTAGGCGCAGCGACCATTAGAAAAGTAGGCCCAAAATGAAGCCTGCACCACAACATCATTTGCTTTTGGGTGACAGCGGCGGAACTGTTAGGTTTAGAAGGACAATTCCACCACAGGAATGTTCCTAAGGTCCTCCCGATCCGTGCAAGCCTAACCTTGACCGTGTGGCATTAACCCTTAACAGTTAAAATAAGGTGTTTACATCAAACAGTTTGCATTGATTTCTCTCCCCATAGGAATACATTGCCTGCACCCCTAAATTCAACCTGAAGCCTATATGGGTTATGAATGCCGTATGAACCTGTCTTCTGTAACAGTCCATCAGGCCACTATGAGGTCTACCTGTGTTGATTCTAAGCTTCCTGGACCAACCGGAAGTGGTTAAAATCACCCTAAAAGTGTTTTGAAAAACATAACCTGTCATTATGAAAATCACTGTATTCAAACCTGTGTAGATCAGTCAATTCTTAACTTAAAGACTTAAAACTCAGGATTCTGTAAGTGGCTATGTCAATGAAGACATGTGTTTACTTATAGCTTCCTGTGCCAACCGGAAGTGCCATAATTGGTGTCTCAGGGGCTGTTTCGAGGGGTTAAAAAAGTCTGATCGCTCCAAGATTTCATATGTGTGACTAGGTAACCCTCCTGAACTGTAAATCAGTCATTTCTCCCAACAGATGTCAAAGAAAAGCTCTCTCACACACACACAGCAAGGATGGAGTGAAAAAGTGCGGTGCTTAAAGACACAGAGAGCAGGAAATGGCATTACCATAATCCCTAGGCCGTGCCGAGTTCAACGAGATATCCCGCTTGACCGTAGCTCGCTCGGTCTAGGCGCAGCGACCATTAGAAAAGTAGGCCCAAAATGAAGCCTGCACCACAACATCATTTGCTTTTGGGTGACAGCGGCGGAACTGTTAGGTTTAGAAGGACAATTCCACCACAGGAATGTTCCTAAGGTCCTCCCGATCTGTGCAAGCCTAACCTTGACCGTGTGGCATTAACCCTTAACAGTAAAACAGGTTTTTTGATCTCACAGATTACAATGACATCTCTCCCCATAGGAATACATTGCCTGCTCCCCTAAATTCAACCTGAAGCCTATGTGGGTTATGAATGCCGTATGAACCTGTCTTCGGTGACAGTCCATCAGAACCACTATGAGGTCTACCTGTGTTGATTCTAAGCTTCCTGAAGCAACCGGAAGTGGTTAAAATCACCCTAAAAGTGTATACCCATACCCTGCCTGCAGTTTGATAGACATAGGGCATTCAACCCTGTGTAGATCAGTCAATTCTTAACGTAAAGACTTAAAACTCAGGATTCTGTAAGAGGCTACCTCAGTCAAGACATGTGTTTACCTATAGCTTCCTGTGCCAACCGGAAGTGCCTTTAATTGGGTCACACTGTCTGTTTCGAAGGGTTAAAAAAGTCACATCTCTCCAAAACTTCATATGTGTGACTAGGTAACCCTTCTGAACTGTAAATCAGTCATTTCTCCCAACAGATGTCAAAGAAAAGCTCTCTCACACACACACAGGAAGGATGGAGTGACAAAGTGCGGTGCTTAAATACACAGAGAGCAGGAAATGGCATTACCATAATCCCTAGGCCGTGCCGAGTTCAACGAGATATCCCGCTTGACCGTAGCTCGCTCGGTCTAGGCGCAGCGACCATTAGAAAAGTAGGCCCAAAATGAAGCCTGCACCACAACATCATTTGCTTTTGGGTGACAGCGGCGGAACCGTTAGGTTTAGAAGGACAATTCCACCACAGGAATGTTCCTAAGGTCCTCCCGATCCGTGCAAGCCTAACCTTGACCGTGTGGCATTAACCCTTAACAGTTAAAATAAGGTGTTTATATCAAACAGTTTGCATTGATTTCTCTCCCCATAGGAATACATTGCCTGCACCCCTAAATTCAACCTGAAGCCTATATGGGTTATGAATGCCGTATGAACCTGTCTTCTGTAACAGTCCATCAGGCCACTATGAGGTCTACCTGTGTTGATTCTAAGCTTCCTGGACCAACCGGAAGTGGTTAAAATCACCCTAAAAGTGTTTTGAAAAACATAACCTGTCATTATGAAAATCACTGTATTCAAACCTGTGTAGATCAGTCAATTCTTAACTTAAAGACTTAAAACTCAGGATTCTGTAAGTGGCTATGTCAATGAAGACATGTGTTTACTTATAGCTTCCTGTGCCAACCGGAAGTGCCATAATTGGTGTCTCAGGGGCTGTTTCGAGGGGTTAAAAAAGTCTGATCGCTCCAAGATTTCATATGTGTGACTAGGTAACCCTCCTGAACTGTAAATCAGTCATTTCTCCCAACAGATGTCAAAGAAAAGCTCTCTCACACACACACAGCAAGGATGGAGTGAAAAAGTGCGGTGCTTAAAGACACAGAGAGCAGGAAATGGCATTACCATAATCCCTAGGCCGTGCCGAGTTCAACGAGATATCCCGCTTGACCGTAGCTCGCTCGGTCTAGGCGCAGCGACCATTAGAAAAGTAGGCCCAAAATGAAGCCTGCACCACAACATCATTTGCTTTTGGGTGACAGCGGCGGAACTGTTAGGTTTAGAAGGACAATTCCACCACAGGAATGTTCCTAAGGTCCTCCCGATCTGTGCAAGCCTAACCTTGACCGTGTGGCATTAACCCTTAACAGTAAAACAGGTTTTTTGATCTCACAGATTACAATGACATCTCTCCCCATAGGAATACATTGCCTGCTCCCCTAAATTCAACCTGAAGCCTATGTGGGTTATGAATGCCGTATGAACCTGTCTTCGGTGACAGTCCATCAGAACCACTATGAGGTCTACCTGTGTTGATTCTAAGCTTCCTGAAGCAACCGGAAGTGGTTAAAATCACCCTAAAAGTGTATACCCATACCCTGCCTGCAGTTTGATAGACATAGGGCATTCAACCCTGTGTAGATCAGTCAATTCTTAACGTAAAGACTTAAAACTCAGGATTCTGTAAGAGGCTACCTCAGTCAAGACATGTGTTTACCTATAGCTTCCTGTGCCAACCGGAAGTGCCTTTAATTGGGTCACACTGTCTGTTTCGAAGGGTTAAAAAAGTCACATCTCTCCAAAACTTCATATGTGTGACTAGGTAACCCTTCTGAACTGTAAATCAGTCATTTCTCCCAACAGATGTCAAAGAAAAGCTCTCTCACACACACACAGGAAGGATGGAGTGACAAAGTGCGGTGCTTAAATACACAGAGAGCAGGAAATGGCATTACCATAATCCCTAGGCCGTGCCGAGTTCAACGAGATATCCCGCTTGACCGTAGCTCGCTCGGTCTAGGCGCAGCGACCATTAGAAAAGTAGGCCCAAAATGAAGCCTGCACCACAACATCATTTGCTTTTGGGTGACAGCGGCGGAACTGTTAGGTTTAGAAGGACAATTCCACCACAGGAATGTTCCTAAGGTCCTCCCGATCTGTGCAAGCCTAACCTTGACCGTGTGGCATTAACCCTTAACAGTAAAACAGGTTTTTTGATCTCACAGATTACAATGACATCTCTCCCCATAGGAATACATTGCCTGCTCCCCTAAATTCAACCTGAAGCCTATGTGGGTTATGAATGCCGTATGAACCTGTCTTCGGTGACAGTCCATCAGAACCACTATGAGGTCTACCTGTGTTGATTCTAAGCTTCCTGAAGCAACCGGAAGTGGTTAAAATCACCCTAAAAGTGTATACCCATACCCTGCCTGCAGTTTGATAGACATAGGGCATTCAACCCTGTGTAGATCAGTCAATTCTTAACGTAAAGACTTAAAACTCAGGATTCTGTAAGAGGCTACCTCAGTCAAGACATGTGTTTACCTATAGCTTCCTGTGCCAACCGGAAGTGCCTTTAATTGGGTCACACTGTCTGTTTCGAAGGGTTAAAAAAGTCACATCTCTCCAAAACTTCATATGTGTGACTAGGTAACCCTTCTGAACTGTAAATCAGTCATTTCTCCCAACAGATGTCAAAGAAAAGCTCTCTCACACACACACAGGAAGGATGGAGTGACAAAGTGCGGTGCTTAAATACACAGAGAGCAGGAAATGGCATTACCATAATCCCTAGGCCGTGCCGAGTTCAACGAGATATCCCGCTTGACCGTAGCTCGCTCGGTCTAGGCGCAGCGACCATTAGAAAAGTAGGCCCAAAATGAAGCCTGCACCACAACATCATTTGCTTTTGGGTGACAGCGGCGGAACCGTTAGGTTTAGAAGGACAATTCCACCACAGGAATGTTCCTAAGGTCCTCCCGATCCGTGCAAGCCTAACCTTGACCGTGTGGCATTAATCCTTAACAGTTAAAATAAGGTGTTTATATCAAACAGTTTGCATTGATTTCTCTCCCCATAGGAATACATTGCCTGCACCCCTAAATTCAACCTGAAGCCTATATGGGTTATGAATGCCGTATGAACCTGTCTTCTGTAACAGTCCATCAGGCCACTATGAGGTCTACCTGTGTTGATTCTAAGCTTCCTGGACCAACCGGAAGTGGTTAAAATCACCCTAAAAGTGTTTTGAAAAACATAACCTGTCATTATGAAAATCACTGTATTCAAACCTGTGTAGATCAGTCAATTCTTAACTTAAAGACTTAAAACTCAGGATTCTGTAAGTGGCTATGTCAATGAAGACATGTGTTTACTTATAGCTTCCTGTGCCAACCGGAAGTGCCATAATTGGTGTCTCAGGGGCTGTTTCGAGGGGTTAAAAAAGTCTGATCGCTCCAAGATTTCATATGTGTGACTAGGTAACCCTCCTGAACTGTAAATCAGTCATTTCTCCCAACAGATGTCAAAGAAAAGCTCTCTCACACACACACAGCAAGGATGGAGTGAAAAAGTGCGGTGCTTAAAGACACAGAGAGCAGGAAATGGCATTACCATAATCCCTAGGCCGTGCCGAGTTCAACGAGATATCCCGCTTGACCGTAGCTCGCTCGGTCTAGGCGCAGCGACCATTAGAAAAGTAGGCCCAAAATGAAGCCTGCACCACAACATCATTTGCTTTTGGGTGACAGCGGCGGAACTGTTAGGTTTAGAAGGACAATTCCACCACAGGAATGTTCCTAAGGTCCTCCCGATCTGTGCAAGCCTAACCTTGACCGTGTGGCATTAACCCTTAACAGTAAAACAGGTTTTTTGATCTCACAGATTACAATGACATCTCTCCCCATAGGAATACATTGCCTGCTCCCCTAAATTCAACCTGAAGCCTATGTGGGTTATGAATGCCGTATGAACCTGTCTTCGGTGACAGTCCATCAGAACCACTATGAGGTCTACCTGTGTTGATTCTAAGCTTCCTGAAGCAACCGGAAGTGGTTAAAATCACCCTAAAAGTGTATACCCATACCCTGCCTGCAGTTTGATAGACATAGGGCATTCAACCCTGTGTAGATCAGTCAATTCTTAACGTAAAGACTTAAAACTCAGGATTCTGTAAGAGGCTACCTCAGTCAAGACATGTGTTTACCTATAGCTTCCTGTGCCAACCGGAAGTGCCTTTAATTGGGTCACACTGTCTGTTTCGAAGGGTTAAAAAAGTCACATCTCTCCAAAACTTCATATGTGTGACTAGGTAACCCTTCTGAACTGTAAATCAGTCATTTCTCCCAACAGATGTCAAAGAAAAGCTCTCTCACACACACACAGGAAGGATGGAGTGACAAAGTGCGGTGCTTAAATACACAGAGAGCAGGAAATGGCATTACCATAATCCCTAGGCCGTGCCGAGTTCAACGAGATATCCCGCTTGACCGTAGCTCGCTCGGTCTAGGCGCAGCGACCATTAGAAAAGTAGGCCCAAAATGAAGCCTGCACCACAACATCATTTGCTTTTGGGTGACAGCGGCGGAACTGTTAGGTTTAGAAGGACAATTCCACCACAGGAATGTTCCTAAGGTCCTCCCGATCTGTGCAAGCCTAACCTTGACCGTGTGGCATTAACCCTTAACAGTAAAACAGGTTTTTTGATCTCACAGATTACAATGACATCTCTCCCCATAGGAATACATTGCCTGCTCCCCTAAATTCAACCTGAAGCCTATGTGGGTTATGAATGCCGTATGAACCTGTCTTCGGTGACAGTCCATCAGAACCACTATGAGGTCTACCTGTGTTGATTCTAAGCTTCCTGAAGCAACCGGAAGTGGTTAAAATCACCCTAAAAGTGTATACCCATACCCTGCCTGCAGTTTGATAGACATAGGGCATTCAACCCTGTGTAGATCAGTCAATTCTTAACGTAAAGACTTAAAACTCAGGATTCTGTAAGAGGCTACCTCAGTCAAGACATGTGTTTACCTATAGCTTCCTGTGCCAACCGGAAGTGCCTTTAATTGGGTCACACTGTCTGTTTCGAAGGGTTAAAAAAGTCACATCTCTCCAAAACTTCATATGTGTGACTAGGTAACCCTTCTGAACTGTAAATCAGTCATTTCTCCCAACAGATGTCAAAGAAAAGCTCTCTCACACACACACAGGAAGGATGGAGTGACAAAGTGCTGTGCTTAAAGACACAGAGAGCAGGAAATGGCATTACCATAATCCCTAGGCCGTGCCGAGTTCAACAAGATATCCCGCTTGACCGTAGCTCGCTCGGTCTAGGCGCAGCGACCATTAGAAAAGTAGGCCCAAAATGAAGCCTGCACCACAACATCATTTGCTTTTGGGTGACAGCGGCGGAACCGTTAGGTTTAGAAGGACAATTCCACCACAGGAATGTTCCTAAGGTCCTCCCGATCCGTGCAAGCCTAACCTTGACCGTGTGGCATTAACCCTTAACAGTTAAAATAAGGTGTTTACATCAAACAGTTTGCATTGATTTCTCTCCCCATAGGAATACATTGCCTGCACCCCTAAATTCAACCTGAAGCCTATATGGGTTATGAATGCCGTATGAACCTGTCTTCTGTAACAGTCCATCAGGCCACTATGAGGTCTACCTGTGTTGATTCTAAGCTTCCTGGACCAACCGGAAGTGGTTAAAATCACCCTAAAAGTGTTTTGAAAAACATAACCTGTCATTATGAAAATCACTGTATTCAAACCTGTGTAGATCAGTCAATTCTTAACTTAAAGACTTAAAACTCAGGATTCTGTAAGTGGCTATGTCAATGAAGACATGTGTTTACTTATAGCTTCCTGTGCCAACCGGAAGTGCCATAATTGGTGTCTCAGGGGCTGTTTCGAGGGGTTAAAAAAGTCTGATCGCTCCAAGATTTCATATGTGTGACTAGGTAACCCTCCTGAACTGTAAATCAGTCATTTCTCCCAACAGATGTCAAAGAAAAGCTCTCTCACACACACACAGCAAGGATGGAGTGAAAAAGTGCGGTGCTTAAAGACACAGAGAGCAGGAAATGGCATTACCATAATCCCTAGGCCGTGCCGAGTTCAACGAGATATCCCGCTTGACCGTAGCTCGCTCGGTCTAGGCGCAGCGACCATTAGAAAAGTAGGCCCAAAATGAAGCCTGCACCACAACATCATTTGCTTTTGGGTGACAGCGGCGGAACTGTTAGGTTTAGAAGGACAATTCCACCACAGGAATGTTCCTAAGGTCCTCCCGATCTGTGCAAGCCTAACCTTGACCGTGTGGCATTAACCCTTAACAGTAAAACAGGTTTTTTGATCTCACAGATTACAATGACATCTCTCCCCATAGGAATACATTGCCTGCTCCCCTAAATTCAACCTGAAGCCTATGTGGGTTATGAATGCCGTATGAACCTGTCTTCGGTGACAGTCCATCAGAACCACTATGAGGTCTACCTGTGTTGATTCTAAGCTTCCTGAAGCAACCGGAAGTGGTTAAAATCACCCTAAAAGTGTATACCCATACCCTGCCTGCAGTTTGATAGACATAGGGCATTCAACCCTGTGTAGATCAGTCAATTCTTAACGTAAAGACTTAAAACTCAGGATTCTGTAAGAGGCTACCTCAGTCAAGACATGTGTTTACCTATAGCTTCCTGTGCCAACCGGAAGTGCCTTTAATTGGGTCACACTGTCTGTTTCGAAGGGTTAAAAAAGTCACATCTCTCCAAAACTTCATATGTGTGACTAGGTAACCCTTCTGAACTGTAAATCAGTCATTTCTCCCAACAGATGTCAAAGAAAAGCTCTCTCACACACACACAGGAAGGATGGAGTGACAAAGTGCGGTGCTTAAATACACAGAGAGCAGGAAATGGCATTACCATAATCCCTAGGCCGTGCCGAGTTCAACGAGATATCCCGCTTGACCGTAGCTCGCTCGGTCTAGGCGCAGCGACCATTAGAAAAGTAGGCCCAAAATGAAGCCTGCACCACAACATCATTTGCTTTTGGGTGACAGCGGCGGAACTGTTAGGTTTAGAAGGACAATTCCACCACAGGAATGTTCCTAAGGTCCTCCCGATCTGTGCAAGCCTAACCTTGACCGTGTGGCATTAACCCTTAACAGTAAAACAGGTTTTTTGATCTCACAGATTACAATGACATCTCTCCCCATAGGAATACATTGCCTGCTCCCCTAAATTCAACCTGAAGCCTATGTGGGTTATGAATGCCGTATGAACCTGTCTTCGGTGACAGTCCATCAGAACCACTATGAGGTCTACCTGTGTTGATTCTAAGCTTCCTGAAGCAACCGGAAGTGGTTAAAATCACCCTAAAAGTGTATACCCATACCCTGCCTGCAGTTTGATAGACATAGGGCATTCAACCCTGTGTAGATCAGTCAATTCTTAACGTAAAGACTTAAAACTCAGGATTCTGTAAGAGGCTACCTCAGTCAAGACATGTGTTTACCTATAGCTTCCTGTGCCAACCGGAAGTGCCTTTAATTGGGTCACACTGTCTGTTTCGAAGGGTTAAAAAAGTCACATCTCTCCAAAACTTCATATGTGTGACTAGGTAACCCTTCTGAACTGTAAATCAGTCATTTCTCCCAACAGATGTCAAAGAAAAGCTCTCTCACACACACACAGGAAGGATGGAGTGACAAAGTGCTGTGCTTAAAGACACAGAGAGCAGGAAATGGCATTACCATAATCCCTAGGCCGTGCCGAGTTCAACAAGATATCCCGCTTGACCGTAGCTCGCTCGGTCTAGGCGCAGCGACCATTAGAAAAGTAGGCCCAAAATGAAGCCTGCACCACAACATCATTTGCTTTTGGGTGACAGCGGCGGAACCGTTAGGTTTAGAAGGACAATTCCACCACAGGAATGTTCCTAAGGTCCTCCCGATCCGTGCAAGCCTAACCTTGACCGTGTGGCATTAACCCTTAACAGTTAAAATAAGGTGTTTACATCAAACAGTTTGCATTGATTTCTCTCCCCATAGGAATACATTGCCTGCACCCCTAAATTCAACCTGAAGCCTATATGGGTTATGAATGCCGTATGAACCTGTCTTCTGTAACAGTCCATCAGGCCACTATGAGGTCTACCTGTGTTGATTCTAAGCTTCCTGGACCAACCGGAAGTGGTTAAAATCACCCTAAAAGTGTTTTGAAAAACATAACCTGTCATTATGAAAATCACTGTATTCAAACCTGTGTAGATCAGTCAATTCTTAACTTAAAGACTTAAAACTCAGGATTCTGTAAGTGGCTATGTCAATGAAGACATGTGTTTACTTATAGCTTCCTGTGCCAACCGGAAGTGCCATAATTGGTGTCTCAGGGGCTGTTTCGAGGGGTTAAAAAAAGTCAGATCTCTCCAAGATTTCATATGTGTGACTAGGTAACCCTCCTGAACTGTAAATCAGTCATTTCTCCCAACAGATGTCAAAGAAAAGCTCTCTCACACACACACAGCAAGGATGGAGTGAAAAAGTGCGGTGATTAAAGACACAGAGAGCAGGAAATGGCATTACCATAATCCCTAGGCCGTGCCGAGTTCAACGAGATATCCCGCTTGACCGTAGCTCGCTCGGTCTAGGCGCAGCGACCATTAGAAAAGTAGGCCCAAAATGAAGCCTGCACCACAACATAATTTGCTTTTGGGTGACAGCGGCGGAACTGTTAGGTTTAGAAGGACAATTCCACCACAGGAATGTTCCTAAGGTCCTCCCGATCTGTGCAAGCCTAACCTTGACCGTGTGGCATTAACCCTTAACAGTAAAACAGGTTTTTTGATCTCACAGATTTCAATGACATCTCTCCCCATAGGAATACATTGCCTGCTCCCCTAAATTCAACCTGAAGCCTATGTGGGTTATGAATGCCGTATGAACCTGTCTTCGGTGATAGTCCATCAGAACCACTATGAGGTCTACCTGTGTTGATTCTAAGCTTCCTGAAGCAACCGGAAGTGGTTAAAATCACCCTAAAAGTGTATACCCATACCCTGCCTGCAGTTTGATAGACATAGGGCATTCAACCCTGTGTAGATCAGTCAATTCTTAACGTAAAGACTTAAAACTCAGGATTCTGTAAGAGGCTACCTCAGTCAAGACATGTGTTTACCTATAGCTTCCTGTGCCAACCGGAAGTGCCTTTAATTGGGTCACACTGTCTGTTTCGAAGGGTTAAAAAAGTCACATCTCTCCAAAACTTCATATGTGTGACTAGGTAACCCTTCTGAACTGTAAATCAGTCATTTCTCCCAACAGATGTCAAAGAAAAGCTCCCTCACACACACACAGGAAGGATGGAGTGACAAAGTGCGGTGCTTAAATACACAGAGAGCAGGAAATGGCATTACCATAATCCCTAGGCCGTGCCGAGTTCAACGAGATATCCCGCTTGACCGTAGCTCGCTCGGTCTAGGCGCAGCGACCATTAGAAAAGTAGGCCCAAAATGAAGCCTGCACCACAACATCATTTGCTTTTGGGTGACAGCGGCGGAACCGTTAGGTTTAGAAGGACAATTCCACCACAGGAATGTTCCTAAGGTCCTCCCGATCCGTGCAAGCCTAACCTTGACCGTGTGGCATTAACCCTTAACAGTTAAAATAAGGTGTTTACATCAAACAGTTTGCATTGATTTCTCTCCCCATAGGAATACATTGCCTGCACCCCTAAATTCAACCTGAAGCCTATATGGGTTATGAATGCCGTATGAACTTGTCTTCTGTAACAGTCCATCAGGCCACTATGAGGTCTACCTGTGTTGATTCTAAGCTTCCTGGACCAACCGGAAGTGGTTAAAATCACCCTAAAAGTGTTTTGAAAAACATAACCTGTCATTATGAAAATCACTGTATTCAAACCTGTGTAGATCAGTCAATTCTTAACTTAAAGACTTAAAACTCAGGATTCTGTAAGTGGCTATGTCAATGAAGACATGTGTTTACTTATAGCTTCCTGTGCCAACCGGAAGTGCCATAATTGGTGTCTCAGGGGCTGTTTCGAGGGGTTAAAAAAAGTCAGATCTCTCCAAGATTTCATATGTGTGACTAGGTAACCCTCCTGAACTGTAAATCAGTCATTTCTCCCAACAGATGTCAAAGAAAAGCTCTCTCACACACACACAGCAAGGATGGAGTGAAAAAGTGCGGTGATTAAAGACACAGAGAGCAGGAAATGGCATTACCATAATCCCTAGGCCGTGCCGAGTTCAACGAGATATCCCGCTTGACCGTAGCTCGCTCGGTCTAGGCGCAGCGACCATTAGAAAAGTAGGCCCAAAATGAAGCCTGCACCACAACATAATTTGCTTTTGGGTGACAGCGGCGGAACTGTTAGGTTTAGAAGGACAATTCCACCACAGGAATGTTCCTAAGGTCCTCCCGATCTGTGCAAGCCTAACCTTGACCGTGTGGCATTAACCCTTAACAGTAAAACAGGTTTTTTGATCTCACAGATTACAATGACATCTCTCCCCATAGGAATACATTGCCTGCTCCCCTAAATTCAACCTGAAGCCTATGTGGGTTATGAATGCCGTATGAACCTGTCTTCGGTGACAGTCCATCAGAACCACTATGAGGTCTACCTGTGTTGATTCTAAGCTTCCTGAAGCAACCGGAAGTGGTTAAAATCACCCTAAAAGTGTATACCCATACCCTGCCTGCAGTTTGATAGACATAGGGCATTCAACCCTGTGTAGATCAGTCAATTCTTAACGTAAAGACTTAAAACTCAGGATTCTGTAAGAGGCTACCTCAGTCAAGACATGTGTTTACCTATAGCTTCCTGTGCCAACCGGAAGTGCCTTTAATTGGGTCACACTGTCTGTTTCGAAGGGTTAAAAAAGTCACATCTCTCCAAAACTTCATATGTGTGACTAGGTAACCCTTCTGAACTGTAAATCAGTCATTTCTCCCAACAGATGTCAAAGAAAAGCTCCCTCACACACACACAGGAAGGATGGAGTGACAAAGTGCGGTGCTTAAATACACAGAGAGCAGGAAATGGCATTACCATAATCCCTAGGCCGTGCCGAGTTCAACGAGATATCCCGCTTGACCGTAGCTCGCTCGGTCTAGGCGCAGCGACCATTAGAAAAGTAGGCCCAAAATGAAGCCTGCACCACAACATCATTTGCTTTTGGGTGACAGCGGCGGAACCGTTAGGTTTAGAAGGACAATTCCACCACAGGAATGTTCCTAAGGTCCTCCCGATCCGTGCAAGCCTAACCTTGACCGTGTGGCATTAACCCTTAACAGTAAAACAGGTTTTTTGATCTCACAGATTACAATGACATCTCTCCCCATAGGAATACATTGCCTGCTCCCCTAAATTCAACCTGAAGCCTATGTGGGTTATGAATGCCGTATGAACCTGTCTTCGGTGACAGTCCATCAGAACCACTATGAGGTCTACCTGTGTTGATTCTAAGCTTCCTGAAGCAACCGGAAGTGGTTAAAATCACCCTAAAAGTGTATACCCATACCCTGCCTGCAGTTTGATAGACATAGGGCATTCAACCCTGTGTAGATCAGTCAATTCTTAACGTAAAGACTTAAAACTCAGGATTCTGTAAGAGGCTACCTCAGTCAAGACATGTGTTTACCTATAGCTTCCTGTGCCAACCGGAAGTGCCTTTAATTGGGTCACACTGTCTGTTTCGAAGGGTTAAAAAAGTCACATCTCTCCAAAACTTCATATGTGTGACTAGGTAACCCTTCTGAACTGTAAATCAGTCATTTCTCCCAACAGATGTCAAAGAAAAGCTCCCTCACACACACACAGGAAGGATGGAGTGACAAAGTGCGGTGCTTAAATACACAGAGAGCAGGAAATGGCATTACCATAATCCCTAGGCCGTGCCGAGTTCAACGAGATATCCCGCTTGACCGTAGCTCGCTCGGTCTAGGCGCAGCGACCATTAGAAAAGTAGGCCCAAAATGAAGCCTGCACCACAACATAATTTGCTTTTGGGTGACAGCGGCGGAACCGTTAGGTTTAGAAGGACAATTCCACCACAGGAATGTTCCTAAGGTCCTCCCGATCCGTGCAAGCCTAACCTTGACCGTGTGGCATTAACCCTTAACAGTTAAAATAAGGTGTTTATATCAAACAGTTTGCATTGATTTCTCTCCCCATAGGAATACATTGCCTGCACCCCTAAATTCAACCTGAAGCCTATATGGGTTATGAATGCCGTATGAACCTGTCTTCTGTAACAGTCCATCAGGCCACTATGAGGTCTACCTGTGTTGATTCTAAGCTTCCTGGACCAACCGGAAGTGGTTAAAATCACCCTAAAAGTGTTTTGAAAAACATAACCTGTCATTATGAAAATCACTGTATTCAAACCTGTGTAGATCAGTCAATTCTTAACTTAAAGACTTAAAACTCAGGATTCTGTAAGTGGCTATGTCAATGAAGACATGTGTTTACTTATAGCTTCCTGTGCCAACCGGAAGTGCCATAATTGGTGTCTCAGGGGCTGTTTCGAGGGGTTAAAAAAAGTCAGATCTCTCCAAGATTTCATATGTGTGACTAGGTAACCCTCCTGAACTGTAAATCAGTCATTTCTCCCAACAGATGTCAAAGAAAAGCTCTCTCACACACACAGAGCAAGGATGGAGTGAAAAAGTGCGGTGCTTAAAGACACAGAGAGCAGGAAATGGCATTACCATAATCCCTAGGACGTGCCGAGTTCAACGAGATATCCCGCTTGACCGTAGCTCGCTCGGTCTAGGCGCAGCGACCATTAGAAAAGTAGGCCCAAAATGAAGCCTGCACCACAACATCATTTGCTTTTGGGTGACAGCGGCGGAACTGTTAGGTTTAGAAGGACAATTCCACCACAGGAATGTTCCTAAGGTCCTCCCGATCTGTGCAAGCCTAACCTTGACCGTGTGGCATTAACCCTTAACAGTAAAACAGGTTTTTTGATCTCACAGATTACAATGACATCTCTCCCCATAGGAATACATTGCCTGCTCCCCTAAATTCAACCTGAAGCCTATGTGGGTTATGAATGCCGTATGAACCTGTCTTCGGTGACAGTCCATCAGAACCACTATGAGGTCTACCTGTGTTGATTCTAAGCTTCCTGAAGCAACCGGAAGTGGTTAAAATCACCCTAAAAGTGTATACCCATACCCTGCCTGCAGTTTGATAGACATAGGGCATTCAACCCTGTGTAGATCAGTCAATTCTTAACGTAAAGACTTAAAACTCAGGATTCTGTAAGAGGCTACCTCAGTCAAGACATGTGTTTACCTATAGCTTCCTGTGCCAACCGGAAGTGCCTTTAATTGGGTCACACTGTCTGTTTCGAAGGGTTAAAAAAGTCACATCTCTCCAAAACTTCATATGTGTGACTAGGTAACCCTTCTGAACTGTAAATCAGTCATTTCTCCCAACAGATGTCAAAGAAAAGCTCCCTCACACACACACAGGAAGGATGGAGTGACAAAGTGCGGTGCTTAAATACACAGAGAGCAGGAAATGGCATTACCATAATCCCTAGGCCGTGCCGAGTTCAACGAGATATCCCGCTTGACCGTAGCTCACTCGGTCTAGGCGCAGCGACCATTAGAAAAGTAGGCCCAAAATGAAGCCTGCACCACAACATCATTTGCTTTTGGGTGACAGCGGCGGAACCGTTAGGTTTAGAAGGACAATTCCACCACAGGAATGTTCCTAAGGTCCTCCCGATCCGTGCAAGCCTAACCTTGACCGTGTGGCATTAACCCTTAACAGTTAAAATAAGGTGTTTATATCAAACAGTTTGCATTGATTTCTCTCCCCATAGGAATACATTGCCTGCACCCCTAAATTCAACCTGAAGCCTATATGGGTTATGAATGCCGTATGAACCTGTCTTCTGTAACAGTCCATCAGGCCACTATGAGGTCTACCTGTGTTGATTCTAAGCTTCCTGGACCAACCGGAAGTGGTTAAAATCACCCTAAAAGTGTTTTGAAAAACATAACCTGTCATTATGAAAATCACTGTATTCAAACCTGTGTAGATCAGTCAATTCTTAACTTAAAGACTTAAAACTCAGGATTCTGTAAGTGGCTATGTCAATGAAGACATGTGTTTACTTATAGCTTCCTGTGCCAACCGGAAGTGCCATAATTGGTGTCTCAGGGGCTGTTTCGAGGGGTTAAAAAAAGTCAGATCTCTCCAAGATTTCATATGTGTGACTAGGTAACCCTCCTGAACTGTAAATCAGTCATTTCTCCCAACAGATGTCAAAGAAAAGCTCTCTCACACACACAGAGCAAGGATGGAGTGAAAAAGTGCGGTGCTTAAAGACACAGAGAGCAGGAAATGGCATTACCATAATCCCTAGGACGTGCCGAGTTCAACGAGATATCCCGCTTGACCGTAGCTCGCTCGGTCTAGGCGCAGCGACCATTAGAAAAGTAGGCCCAAAATGAAGCCTGCACCACAACATCATTTGCTTTTGGGTGACAGCGGCGGAACTGTTAGGTTTAGAAGGACAATTCCACCACAGGAATGTTCCTAAGGTCCTCCCGATCTGTGCAAGCCTAACCTTGACCGTGTGGCATTAACCCTTAACAGTAAAACAGGTTTTTTGATCTCACAGATTACAATGACATCTCTCCCCATAGGAATACATTGCCTGCTCCCCTAAATTCAACCTGAAGCCTATGTGGGTTATGAATGCCGTATGAACCTGTCTTCGGTGACAGTCCATCAGAACCACTATGAGGTCTACCTGTGTTGATTCTAAGCTTCCTGAAGCAACCGGAAGTGGTTAAAATCACCCTAAAAGTGTATACCCATACCCTGCCTGCAGTTTGATAGACATAGGGCATTCAACCCTGTGTAGATCAGTCAATTCTTAACGTAAAGACTTAAAACTCAGGATTCTGTAAGAGGCTACCTCAGTCAAGACATGTGTTTACCTATAGCTTCCTGTGCCAACCGGAAGTGCCTTTAATTGGGTCACACTGTCTGTTTCGAAGGGTTAAAAAAGTCACATCTCTCCAAAACTTCATATGTGTGACTAGGTAACCCTTCTGAACTGTAAATCAGTCATTTCTCCCAACAGATGTCAAAGAAAAGCTCCCTCACACACACACAGGAAGGATGGAGTGACAAAGTGCGGTGCTTAAATACACAGAGAGCAGGAAATGGCATTACCATAATCCCTAGGCCGTGCCGAGTTCAACGAGATATCCCGCTTGACCGTAGCTCACTCGGTCTAGGCGCAGCGACCATTAGAAAAGTAGGCCCAAAATGAAGCCTGCACCACAACATCATTTGCTTTTGGGTGACAGCGGCGGAACCGTTAGGTTTAGAAGGACAATTCCACCACAGGAATGTTCCTAAGGTCCTCCCGATCCGTGCAAGCCTAACCTTGACCGTGTGGCATTAACCCTTAACAGTTAAAATAAGGTGTTTATATCAAACAGTTTGCATTGATTTCTCTCCCCATAGGAATACATTGCCTGCACCCCTAAATTCAACCTGAAGCCTATATGGGTTATGAATGCCGTATGAACCTGTCTTCTGTAACAGTCCATCAGGCCACTATGAGGTCTACCTGTGTTGATTCTAAGCTTCCTGGACCAACCGGAAGTGGTTAAAATCACCCTAAAAGTGTTTTGAAAAACATAACCTGTCATTATGAAAATCACTGTATTCAAACCTGTGTAGATCAGTCAATTCTTAACTTAAAGACTTAAAACTCAGGATTCTGTAAGTGGCTATGTCAATGAAGACATGTGTTTACTTATAGCTTCCTGTGCCAACCGGAAGTGCCATAATTGGTGTCTCAGGGGCTGTTTCGAGGGGTTAAAAAAAGTCAGATCTCTCCAAGATTTCATATGTGTGACTAGGTAACCCTCCTGAACTGTAAATCAGTCATTTCTCCCAACAGATGTCAAAGAAAAGCTCTCTCACACACACAGAGCAAGGATGGAGTGAAAAAGTGCGGTGCTTAAAGACACAGAGAGCAGGAAATGGCATTACCATAATCCCTAGGACGTGCCGAGTTCAACGAGATATCCCGCTTGACCGTAGCTCGCTCGGTCTAGGCGCAGCGACCATTAGAAAAGTAGGCCCAAAATGAAGCCTGCACCACAACATCATTTGCTTTTGGGTGACAGCGGCGGAACTGTTAGGTTTAGAAGGACAATTCCACCACAGGAATGTTCCTAAGGTCCTCCCGATCTGTGCAAGCCTAACCTTGACCGTGTGGCATTAACCCTTAACAGTAAAACAGGTTTTTTGATCTCACAGATTACAATGACATCTCTCCCCATAGGAATACATTGCCTGCTCCCCTAAATTCAACCTGAAGCCTATGTGGGTTATGAATGCCGTATGAACCTGTCTTCGGTGACAGTCCATCAGAACCACTATGAGGTCTACCTGTGTTGATTCTAAGCTTCCTGAAGCAACCGGAAGTGGTTCAAATCACCCTAAAAGTGTATACCCATACCCTGCCTGCAGTTTGATAGACATAGGGCATTCAACCCTGTGTAGATCAGTCAATTCTTAACGTAAAGACTTAAAACTCAGGATTCTGTAAGAGGCTACCTCAGTCAAGACATGTGTTTACCTATAGCTTCCTGTGCCAACCGGAAGTGCCTTTAATTGGGTCACACTGTCTGTTTCGAAGGGTTAAAAAAGTCACATCTCTCCAAAACTTCATATGTGTGACTAGGTAACCCTTCTGAACTGTAAATCAGTCATTTCTCCCAACAGATGTCAAAGAAAAGCTCCCTCACACACACACAGGAAGGATGGAGTGACAAAGTGCGGTGCTTAAATACACAGAGAGCAGGAAATGGCATTACCATAATCCCTAGGCCGTGCCGAGTTCAACGAGATATCCCGCTTGACCGTAGCTCACTCGGTCTAGGCGCAGCGACCATTAGAAAAGTAGGCCCAAAATGAAGCCTGCACCACAACATCATTTGCTTTTGGGTGACAGCGGCGGAACCGTTAGGTTTAGAAGGACAATTCCACCACAGGAATGTTCCTAAGGTCCTCCCGATCCGTGCAAGCCTAACCTTGACCGTGTGGCATTAACCCTTAACAGTTAAAATAAGGTGTTTATATCAAACAGTTTGCATTGATTTCTCTCCCCATAGGAATACATTGCCTGCACCCCTAAATTCAACCTGAAGCCTATATGGGTTATGAATGCCGTATGAACCTGTCTTCTGTAACAGTCCATCAGGCCACTATGAGGTCTACCTGTGTTGATTCTAAGCTTCCTGGACCAACCGGAAGTGGTTAAAATCACCCTAAAAGTGTTTTGAAAAACATAACCTGTCATTATGAAAATCACTGTATTCAAACCTGTGTAGATCAGTCAATTCTTAACTTAAAGACTTAAAACTCAGGATTCTGTAAGTGGCTATGTCAATGAAGACATGTGTTTACTTATAGCTTCCTGTACCAACCGGAAGTGCCATAATTGGTGTCTCAGGGGCTGTTTCGAGGGGTTAAAAAAAGTCAGATCTCTCCAAGATTTCATATGTGTGACTAGGTAACCCTCCTGAACTGTAAATCAGTCATTTCTCCCAACAGATGTCAAAGAAAAGCTCTCTCACACACACAGAGCAAGGATGGAGTGAAAAAGTGCGGTGCTTAAAGACACAGAGAGCAGGAAATGGCATTACCATAATCCCTAGGCCGTGCCGAGTTCAACGAGATATCCCGCTTGACCGTAGCTCGCTCGGTCTAGGCGCAGCGACCATTAGAAAAGTAGGCCCAAAATGAAGCCTGCACCACAACATAATTTGCTTTTGGGTGACAGCGGCGGAACTGTTAGGTTTAGAAGGACAATTCCACCACAGGAATGTTCCTAAGGTCCTCCCGATCTGTGCAAGCCTAACCTTGACCGTGTGGCATTAACCCTTAACAGTAAAACAGGTTTTTTGATCTCACAGATTACAATGACATCTCTCCCCATAGGAATACATTGCCTGCTCCCCTAAATTCAACCTGAAGCCTATGTGGGTTATGAATGCCGTATGAACCTGTCTTCGGTGACAGTCCATCAGAACCACTATGAGGTCTACCTGTGTTGATTCTAAGCTTCCTGAAGCAACCGGAAGTGGTTAAAATCACCCTAAAAGTGTATACCCATACCCTGCCTGCAGTTTGATAGACATAGGGCATTCAACCCTGTGTAGATCAGTCAATTCTTAACGTAAAGACTTAAAACTCAGGATTCTGTAAGAGGCTACCTCAGTCAAGACATGTGTTTACCTATAGCTTCCTGTGCCAACCGGAAGTGCCTTTAATTGGGTCACACTGTCTGTTTCGAAGGGTTAAAAAAGTCACATCTCTCCAAAACTTCATATGTGTGACTAGGTAAATCTCCTGAACTGTAAATCAGTCATTTCTCCCAACAGATGTCAAAGAAAAGCTCTCTCACACACACACAGGAAGGATGGAGTGAAAAAGTGCGGTGCTTAAAGACACAGAGAGCAGGAAATGGCATTACCATAATCCCTAGGCCGTGCCGAGTTCAACGAGATATCCCGCTTGACCGTAGCTCGCTCGGTCTAGGCGCAGCGACCATTAGAAAAGTAGGCCCAAAATGAAGCCTGCACCACAACATAATTTGCTTTTGGGTGACAGCGGCGGAACCGTTAGGTTTAGAAGGACAATTCCACCACAGGAATGTTCCTAAGGTCCTCCCGATCCGTGCAAGCCTAACCTTGACCGTGTGGCATTAACCCTTAACAGTTAAAATAAGGTGTTTATATCAAACAGTTTGCATTGATTTCTCTCCCCATAGGAATACATTGCCTGCACCCCTAAATTCAACCTGAAGCCTATATGGGTTATGAATGCCGTATGAACCTGTCTTCTGTAACAGTCCATCAGGCCACTATGAGGTCTACCTGTGTTGATTCTAAGCTTCCTGGACCAACCGGAAGTGGTTAAAATCACCCTAAAAGTGTTTTGAAAAACATAACCTGTCATTATGAAAATCACTGTATTCAAACCTGTGTAGATCAGTCAATTCTTAACTTAAAGACTTAAAACTCAGGATTCTGTAAGTGGCTATGTCAATGAAGACATGTGTTTACTTATAGCTTCCTGTGCCAACCGGAAGTGCCATAATTGGTGTCTCAGGGGCTGTTTCGAGGGGTTAAAAAAAGTCAGATCTCTCCAAGATTTCATATGTGTGACTAGGTAACCCTCCTGAACTGTAAATCAGTCATTTCTCCCAACAGATGTCAAAGAAAAGCTCTCTCACACACACAGAGCAAGGATGGAGTGAAAAAGTGCGGTGCTTAAAGACACAGAGAGCAGGAAATGGCATTACCATAATCCCTAGGACGTGCCGAGTTCAACGAGATATCCCGCTTGACCGTAGCTCGCTCGGTCTAGGCGCAGCGACCATTAGAAAAGTAGGCCCAAAATGAAGCCTGCACCACAACATCATTTGCTTTTGGGTGACAGCGGCGGAACTGTTAGGTTTAGAAGGACAATTCCACCACAGGAATGTTCCTAAGGTCCTCCCGATCTGTGCAAGCCTAACCTTGACCGTGTGGCATTAACCCTTAACAGTAAAACAGGTTTTTTGATCTCACAGATTACAATGACATCTCTCCCCATAGGAATACATTGCCTGCTCCCCTAAATTCAACCTGAAGCCTATGTGGGTTATGAATGCCGTATGAACCTGTCTTCGGTGACAGTCCATCAGAACCACTATGAGGTCTACCTGTGTTGATTCTAAGCTTCCTGAAGCAACCGGAAGTGGTTCAAATCACCCTAAAAGTGTATACCCATACCCTGCCTGCAGTTTGATAGACATAGGGCATTCAACCCTGTGTAGATCAGTCAATTCTTAACGTAAAGACTTAAAACTCAGGATTCTGTAAGAGGCTACCTCAGTCAAGACATGTGTTTACCTATAGCTTCCTGTGCCAACCAGAAGTGCCTTTAATTGGGTCACACTGTCTGTTTCGAAGGGTTAAAAAAGTCACATCTCTCCAAAACTTCATATGTGTGACTAGGTAAATCTCCTGAACTGTAAATCAGTCATTTCTCCCAACAGATGTCAAAGAAAAGCTCTCTCACACACACACAGGAAGGATGGAGTGAAAAAGTGCGGTGCTTAAAGACACAGAGAGCAGGAAATGGCATTACCATAATCCCTAGGCCGTGCCGAGTTCAACGAGATATCCCGCTTGACCGTAGCTCGCTCGGTCTAGGCGCAGCGACCATTAGAAAAGTAGGCCCAAAATGAAGCCTGCACCACAACATAATTTGCTTTTGGGTGACAGCGGCGGAACCGTTAGGTTTAGAAGGACAATTCCACCACAGGAATGTTCCTAAGGTCCTCCCGATCCGTGCAAGCCTAACCTTGACCGTGTGGCATTAACCCTTAACAGTTAAAATAAGGTGTTTATATCAAACAGTTTGCATTGATTTCTCTCCCCATAGGAATACATTGCCTGCACCCCTAAATTCAACCTGAAGCCTATATGGGTTATGAATGCCGTATGAACCTGTCTTCTGTAACAGTCCATCAGGCCACTATGAGGTCTACCTGTGTTGATTCTAAGCTTCCTGGACCAACCGGAAGTGGTTAAAATCACCCTAAAAGTGTTTTGAAAAACATAACCTGTCATTATGAAAATCACTGTATTCAAACCTGTGTAGATCAGTCAATTCTTAACTTAAAGACTTAAAACTCAGGATTCTGTAAGTGGCTATGTCAATGAAGACATGTGTTTACTTATAGCTTCCTGTGCCAACCGGAAGTGCCATAATTGGTGTCTCAGGGGCTGTTTCGAGGGGTTAAAAAAAGTCAGATCTCTCCAAGATTTCATATGTGTGACTAGGTAACCCTCCTGAACTGTAAATCAGTCATTTCTCCCAACAGATGTCAAAGAAAAGCTCTCTCACACACACAGAGCAAGGATGGAGTGAAAAAGTGCGGTGCTTAAAGACACAGAGAGCAGGAAATGGCATTACCATAATCCCTAGGACGTGCCGAGTTCAACGAGATATCCCGCTTGACCGTAGCTCGCTCGGTCTAGGCGCAGCGACCATTAGAAAAGTAGGCCCAAAATGAAGCCTGCACCACAACATCATTTGCTTTTGGGTGACAGCGGCGGAACTGTTAGGTTTAGAAGGACAATTCCACCACAGGAATGTTCCTAAGGTCCTCCCGATCCGTGCAAGCCTAACCTTGACCGTGTGGCATTAACCCTTAACAGTTAAAATAAGGTGTTTATATCAAACAGTTTGCATTGATTTCTCTCCCCATAGGAATACATTGCCTGCACCCCTAAATTCAACCTGAAGCCTATATGGATTATGAATGCCGTATGAACCTGTCTTCTGTAACAGTCCATCAGGCCACTATGAGGTCTACCTGTGTTGATTCTAAGCTTCCTGGACCAACCGGAAGTGGTTAAAATCACCCTAAAAGTGTTTTGAAAAACATAACCTGTCATTATGAAAATCACTGTATTCAAACCTGTGTAGATCAGTCAATTCTTAACTTAAAGACTTAAAACTCAGGATTCTGTAAGTGGCTATGTCAATGAAGACATGTGTTTACTTATAGCTTCCTGTGCCAACCGGAAGTGCCATAATTGGTGTCTCAGGGGCTGTTTCGAGGGGTTAAAAAAGTCTGATCTCTCCAAGATTTCATATGTGTGACTAGGTAACCCTCCTGAACTGTAAATCAGTCATTTCTCCCAACAGATGTCAAAGAAAAGCTCTCTCACACACACACAGCAAGGATGGAGTGAAAAAGTGCGGTGCTTAAAGACACAGAGAGCAGGAAATGGCATTACCATAATCCCTAGGCCGTGCCGAGTTCAACGAGATATCCCGCTTGACCGTAGCTCGCTCGGTCTAGGCGCAGCGACCATTAGAAAAGTAGGCCCAAAATGAAGCCTGCACCACAACATCATTTGCTTTTGGGTGACAGCGGCGGAACTGTTAGGTTTAGAAGGACAATTCCACCACAGGAATGTTCCTAAGGTCCTCCCGATCCGTGCAAGCCTAACCTTGACCGTGTGGCATTAACCCTTAACAGTTAAAATAAGGTGTTTATATCAAACAGTTTGCATTGATTTCTCTCCCCATAGGAATACATTGCCTGCACCCCTAAATTCAACCTGAAGCCTATATGGGTTATGAATGCCGTATGAACCTGTCTTCTGTAACAGTCCATCAGGCCACTATGAGGTCTACCTGTGTTGATTCTAAGCTTCCTGGACCAACCGGAAGTGGTTAAAATCACCCTAAAAGTGTTTTGAAAAACATAACCTGTCATTATGAAAATCACTGTATTCAAACCTGTGTAGATCAGTCAATTCTTAACTTAAAGACTTAAAACTCAGGATTCTGTAAGTGGCTATGTCAATGAAGACATGTGTTTACTTATAGCTTCCTGTGCCAACCGGAAGTGCCATAATTGGTGTCTCAGAGGCCATGCCGAGTTCAACGAGATATCCCGCTTGACCGTAGCTCGCTCGGTCTAGGCGCAGCGACCATTAGAAAAGTAGGCCCAAAATGAAGCCTGCACCACAACATCATTTGCTTTTGGGTGACAGCGGCGGAACTGTTAGGTTTAGAAGGACAATTCCACCACAGGAATGTTCCTAAGGTCCCCCCGATCTGTGCAAGCCTAACCTTGACCGTGTGGCATTAACCCTTAACAGTAAAACAGGTTTTTTGATCTCACAGATTACAATGACATCTCTCCCCATAGGAATACATTGCCTGCTCCCCTAAATTCAACCTGAAGCCTATGTGGGTTATGAATGCCGTATGAACCTGTCTTCGGTGACAGTCCATCAGAACCACTATGAGGTCTACCTGTGTTGATTCTAAGCTTCCTGAAGCAACCGGAAGTGGTTAAAATCACCCTAAAAGTGTATACCCATACCCTGCCTGCAGTTTGATAGACATAGGGCATTCAACCCTGTGTAGATCAGTCAATTATTAACGTAAAGACTTAAAACTCAGGATTCTGTAAGAGGCTACCTCAGTCAAGACATGTGTTTACCTATAGCTTCCTGTGCCAACCGGAAGTGCCTTTAATTGGGTCACACTGTCTGTTTCGAAGGGTTAAAAAAGTCACATCTCTCCAAAACTTCATCTGTGTGACTAGGTAACCCTTCTGAACTGTAAATCAGTCATTTCTCCCAGCAGATGTCAAAGAAAAGCTCCCTCACACACACACAGGAAGGATGGAGTGACAAAGTGCGGTGCTTAAATACACAGAGAGCAGGCAATGGCATTACCATAATCCCTAGGCCGTGCCGAGTTCAACGAGATATCCCGCTTGACCGTAGCTCGCTCGGTCTAGGCGCAGCGACCATTAGAAAAGTAGGCCCAAAATCAACGAGATATCCCGCTTGACCGTAGCTCGCTCGGTCTAGGCGCAGCGACCATTAGAAAAGTAGGCCCAAAATGAAGCCTGTCCAACAACGTCATTTGATTTTGGGTGACAGTGAGAGAACCGTTAGGGTGAGAAGCACAATTCGACCTCAGGTACGACCTCAGGTAAATTAATGCATCACAACATCATTTGCTTTTGGGTGACAGCGGCGGAACCGTTAGGTTTAGAAGGACAATTCCACCACAGGAATCTTCCTAAGGTCCTCCCGATCCGTGCAAGCCTAACCTTGACCGTGTGGCATTAACCCTTAACAGTTAAAATAAGGTGTTTATATCAAACAGTTTGCATTGATTTCTCTCCCCATAGGAATACATTGCCTGCACCCCTAAATTCAAAATGAAGCCTATATGGGTTAAGAATGCCGTATGAACCTGTCTTCTGTAACAGTCCATCAGGCCACTATGAGGTCTACCTGTGTTGATTCTAAGCTTCCTGGACCAACCGGAAGTGGTTAAAATCACCCTAAAAGTGTTTTGAAAAACATAACCTGTCATTATGAAAATCACTGTATTCAAACCTGTGTAGATCAGTCAATTCTTAACTTAAAGACTTAAAACTCAGGATTATGTAAGTGGCTATGTCAATGAAGACATGTGTTTACTTATAGCTTCCTGTGCCAACCGGAAGTGCCATAATTGGTGTCTCAGGGGCTGTTTCGAGGGGTTAAAAAAAGTCAGTTCTCTCCAAGATTTCATATGTGTGACTAGGTAACCCTCCTGAACTGTAAATCAGTCATTTCTCCCAACAGATGTCAAAGAAAAGCTCCCTCACACACACACAGGAAGGATGGAGTGACAAAGTGCGGTGCTTAAAGACACAGAGAGCAGGCCTTACCATAATCCCTAGGCCGTGCCGAGTTCAACGAGATATCCCGCTTGACCGTAGCTCGCTCGGTCTAGGCGCAGCGACCATTAGAAAAGTAGGCCCAAAATGAAGCCTGCACCACAACATCATTTGCTTTTGGGTGACAGCGGCGGAACTGTTAGGTTTAGAAGGACAATTCCACCACAGGAATGTTCCTAAGGTCCTCCCGATCTGTGCAAGCCTAACCTTGACCGTGTGGCATTAACCCTTAACAGTAAAACAGGTTTTTTGATCTCACAGATTACAATGACATCTCTCCCCATAGGAATACATTGCCTGCTCCCCTAAATTCAACCTGAAGCCTATGTGGGTTATGAATGCCGTATGAACCTGTCTTCGGTGACAGTCCATCAGAACCACTATGAGGTCTACCTGTGTTGATTCTAAGCTTCCTGAAGCAACCGGAAGTGGTTAAAATCACCCTAAAAGTGTATACCCATACCCTGCCTGCAGTTTGATAGACATAGGGCATTCAACCCTGTGTAGATCAGTCAATTCTTAACGTAAAGACTTAAAACTCAGGATTATGTAAGTGGCTATGTCAATCAAGACATGTGTTTACTTATAGCTTCCTGTGCCAACCGGAAGTGCCATAATTGGTGTCTCAGGGGCTGTTTCGAGGGGTTAAAAAAAGTCAGTTCTCTCCAAGATTTCATATGTGTGACTAGGTAACTCTCCTGAACTGTAAATCAGTCATTTCTCCCAACAGATGTCAAAGAAAAGCTCTCTCACACACACACAGCAAGGATGGAGTGAAAAAGTGCGGTGCTTAAAGACACAGAGAGCAGGAAATGGCATTACCATAATCCCTAGGCCGTGCCGAGTTCAACGAGATATCCCGCTTGACCGTAGCTCGCTCGGTCTAGGCGCAGCGACCATTAGAAAAGTAGGCCCAAAATGAAGCCTGCACCACAACATCATTTGCTTTTGGGTGACAGCGGCGGAACTGTTAGGTTTAGAAGGACAATTCCACCACAGGAATGTTCCTAAGGTCCTCCCGATCTGTGCAAGCCTAACCTTGACCGTGTGGCATTAACCCTTAACAGTAAAACAGGGTTTTTTGATCTCACAGATTACAATGACATCTCTCCCCATAGGAATACATTGCCTGCTCCCCTAAATTCAACCTGAAGCCTATGTGGGTTATGAATGCCGTATGAACCTGTCTTCGGTGACAGTCCATCAGAACCACTATGAGGTCTACCTGTGTTGATTCTAAGCTTCCTGGACCAACCGGAAGTGGTTAAAATCACCCTAAAAGTGTTTTGAAAAACATAACCTGTCATTATGAAAATCACTGTATTCAAACCTGTGTAGATCAGTCAATTCTTAACTTAAAGACTTAAAACTCAGGATTCTGTAAGTGGCTATGTCAATGAAGACATGTGTTTACTTATAGCTTCCTGTGCCAACCGGAAGTGCCATAATTGGTGTCTCAGGGGCTGTTTCGAGGGGTTAAAAAAAGTCAGTTCTCTCCAAGATTTCATATGTGTGACTAGGTAAATCTCCTGAACTGTAAATCAGTCATTTCTCCCAACAGATGTCAAAGAAAAGCTCTCTCACACACACACAGCAAGGATGGAGTGAAAAAGTGCGGTGCTTAAAGACACAGAGAGCAGGAAATGGCATTACCATAATCCCTAGGCCGTGCCGAGTTCAACGAGATATCCCGCTTGACCGTAGCTCGCTCGGTCTAGGCGCAGCGACCATTAGAAAAGTAGGCCCAAAATGAAGCCTGCACCACAACATCATTTGCTTTTGGGTGACAGCGGCGGAACTGTTAGGTTTAGAAGGACAATTCCACCACAGGAATGTTCCTAAGGTCCTCCCGATCTGTGCAAGCCTAACCTTGACCGTGTGGCATTAACCCTTAACAGTAAAACAGGTTTTTTGATCTCACAGATTACAATGACATCTCTCCCCATAGGAATACATTGCCTGCTCCCCTAAATTCAACCTGAAGCCTATGTGGGTTATGAATGCCGTATGAACCTGTCTTCGGTGACAGTCCATCAGAACCACTATGAGGTCTACCTGTGTTGATTCTAAGCTTCCTGAAGCAACCGGAAGTGGTTAAAATCACCCTAAAAGTGTATACCCATACCCTGCCTGCAGTTTGATAGACATAGGGCATTCAACCCTGTGTAGATCAGTCAATTATTAACGTAAAGACTTAAAACTCAGGATTCTGTAAGAGGCTACCTCAGTCAAGACATGTGTTTACCTATAGCTTCCTGTGCCAACCGGAAGTGCCTTTAATTGGGTCACACTGTCTGTTTCGAAGGGTTAAAAAAGTCACATCTCTCCAAAACTTCATCTGTGTGACTAGGTAACCCTTCTGAACTGTAAATCAGTCATTTCTCCCAGCAGATGTCAAAGAAAAGCTCCCTCACACACACACAGGAAGGATGGAGTGACAAAGTGCGGTGCTTAAATACACAGAGAGCAGGCAATGGCATTACCATAATCCCTAGGCCGTGCCGAGTTCAACGAGATATCCCGCTTGACCGTAGCTCGCTCGGTCTAGGCGCAGCGACCATTAGAAAAGTAGGCCCAAAATGAAGCCTGCACCACAACATCATTTGCTTTTGGGTGACAGCGGCGGAACTGTTAGGTTTAGAAGGACAATTCCACCACAGGAATGTTCCTAAGGTCCTCCCGATCTGTGCAAGCCTAACCTTGACCGTGTGGCATTAACCCTTAACAGTAAAACAGGTTTTTTGATCTCACAGATTACAATGACATCTCTCCCCATAGGAATACATTGCCTGCTCCCCTAAATTCAACCTGAAGCCTATGTGGGTTATGAATGCCGTATGAACCTGTCTTCGGTGACAGTCCATCAGAACCACTATGAGGTCTACCTGTGTTGATTCTAAGCTTCCTGGACCAACCGGAAGTGGTTAAAATCACCCTAAAAGTGTTTTGAAAAACATAACCTGTCATTATGAAAATCACTGTATTGAAACCTGTGTAGATCAGTCAATTCTTAACTTAAAGACTTAAAACTCAGGATTCTGTAAGTGGCTATGTCAATGAAGACATGTGTTTACTTATAGCTTCCTGTGCCAACCGGAAGTGCCATAATTGGTGTCTCAGGGGCTGTTTCGAGGGGTTAAAAAAAGTCAGTTCTCTCCAAGATTTCATATGTGTGACTAGGTAAATCTCCTGAACTGTAAATCAGTCATTTCTCCCAACAGATGTCAAAGAAAAGCTCTCTCACACACACACAGCAAGGATGGAGTGAAAAAGTGCGGTGCTTAAAGACACAGAGAGCAGGAAATGGCATTACCATAATCCCTAGGCCGTGCCGAGTTCAACGAGATATCCCGCTTGACCGTAGCTCGCTCGGTCTAGGCGCAGCGACCATTAGAAAAGTAGGCCCAAAATGAAGCCTGCACCACAACATCATTTGCTTTTGGGTGACAGCGGCGGAACTGTTAGGTTTAGAAGGACAATTCCACCACAGGAATGTTCCTAAGGTCCTCCCGATCTGTGCAAGCCTAACCTTGACCGTGTGGCATTAACCCTTAACAGTAAAACAGGTTTTTTGATCTCACAGATTACAATGACATCTCTCCCCATAGGAATACATTGCCTGCTCCCCTAAATTCAACCTGAAGCCTATGTGGGTTATGAATGCCGTATGAACCTGTCTTCGGTGACAGTCCATCAGAACCACTATGAGGTCTACCTGTGTTGATTCTAAGCTTCCTGAAGCAACCGGAAGTGGTTAAAATCACCCTAAAAGTGTATACCCATACCCTGCCTGCAGTTTGATAGACATAGGGCATTCAACCCTGTGTAGATCAGTCAATTATTAACGTAAAGACTTAAAACTCAGGATTCTGTAAGAGGCTACCTCAGTCAAGACATGTGTTTACCTATAGCTTCCTGTGCCAACCGGAAGTGCCTTTAATTGGGTCACACTGTCTGTTTCGAAGGGTTAAAAAAGTCACATCTCTCCAAAACTTCATCTGTGTGACTAGGTAACCCTTCTGAACTGTAAATCAGTCATTTCTCCCAGCAGATGTCAAAGAAAAGCTCCCTCACACACACACAGGAAGGATGGAGTGACAAAGTGCGGTGCTTAAATACACAGAGAGCAGGCAATGGCATTACCATAATCCCTAGGCCGTGCCGAGTTCAACGAGATATCCCGCTTGACCGTAGCTCGCTCGGTCTAGGCGCAGCGACCATTAGAAAAGTAGGCCCAAAATCAACGAGATATCCCGCTTGACCGTAGCTCGCTCGGTCTAGGCGCAGCGACCATTAGAAAAGTAGGCCCAAAATGAAGCCTGTCCAACAACGTCATTTGATTTTGGGTGACAGTGAGAGAACCGTTAGGGTGAGAAGCACAATTCGACCTCAGGTACGACCTCAGGTAAATTAATGCATCACAACATCATTTGCTTTTGGGTGACAGCGGCGGAACCGTTAGGTTTAGAAGGACAATTCCACCACAGGAATCTTCCTAAGGTCCTCCCGATCCGTGCAAGTCTAACCTTGACCGTGTGGCATTAACCCTTAACAGTTAAAATAAGGTGTTTATATCAAACAGTTTGCATTGATTTCTCTCCCCATAGGAATACATTGCCTGCACCCCTAAATTCAAAATGAAGCCTATATGGGTTAAGAATGCCGTATGAACCTGTCTTCTGTAACAGTCCATCAGGCCACTATGAGGTCTACCTGTGTTGATTCTAAGCTTCATGGACCAACCGGAAGTGGTTAAAATCACCCTAAAAGTGTTTTGAAAAACATAACCTGTCATTATGAAAATCACTGTATTCAAACCTGTGTAGATCAGTCAATTCTTAACTTAAAGACTTAAAACTCAGGATTATGTAAGTGGCTATGTCAATGAAGACATGTGTTTACTTATAGCTTCCTGTGCCAACCGGAAGTGCCATAATTGGTGTCTCAGGGGCTGTTTCGAGGGGTTAAAAAAAGTCAGTTCTCTCCAAGATTTCATATGTGTGACTAGGTAACCCTCCTGAACTGTAAATCAGTCATTTCTCCCAACAGATGTCAAAGAAAAGCTCCCTCACACACACACAGGAAGGATGGAGTGACAAAGTGCGGTGCTTAAAGACACAGAGAGCAGGCCTTACCATAATCCCTAGGCCGTGCCGAGTTCAACGAGATATCCCGCTTGACCGTAGCTCGCTCGGTCTAGGCGCAGCGACCATTAGAAAAGTAGGCCCAAAATGAAGCCTGCACCACAACATCATTTGCTTTTGGGTGACAGCGGCGGAACTGTTAGGTTTAGAAGGACAATTCCACCACAGGAATGTTCCTAAGGTCCTCCCGATCTGTGCAAGCCTAACCTTGACCGTGTGGCATTAACCCTTAACAGTAAAACAGGTTTTTTGATCTCACAGATTACAATGACATCTCTCCCCATAGGAATACATTGCCTGCTCCCCTAAATTCAACCTGAAGCCTATGTGGGTTATGAATGCCGTATGAACCTGTCTTCGGTGACAGTCCATCAGAACCACTATGAGGTCTACCTGTGTTGATTCTAAGCTTCCTGAAGCAACCGGAAGTGGTTAAAATCACCCTAAAAGTGTATACCCATACCCTGCCTGCAGTTTGATAGACATAGGGCATTCAACCCTGTGTAGATCAGTCAATTCTTAACGTAAAGACTTAAAACTCAGGATTATGTAAGTGGCTATGTCAATCAAGACATGTGTTTACTTATAGCTTCCTGTGCCAACCGGAAGTGCCATAATTGGTGTCTCAGGGGCTGTTTCGAGGGGTTAAAAAAAGTCAGTT
Organism: Oncorhynchus mykiss; assembly: GCF_057628025.1. Classification (NCBI taxonomy): domain Eukaryota; kingdom Metazoa; phylum Chordata; class Actinopteri; order Salmoniformes; family Salmonidae; genus Oncorhynchus; species Oncorhynchus mykiss. Next base: position 33,183,011 of record NC_143037.1, read on the forward strand.
CTCTCCAAGATTTCATATGTGTGACTAGGTAACTCTCCTGAACTGTAAATCAGTCATTTCTCCCAACAGATGTCAAAGAAAAGCTCTCTCACACACACACAGCAAGGATGGAGTGAAAAAGTGCGGTGCTTAAAGACACAGAGAGCAGGAAATGGCATTACCATAATCCCTAGGCCGTGCCGAGTTCAACGAGATATCCCGCTTGACCGTAGCTCGCTCGGTCTAGGCGCAGCGACCATTAGAAAAGTAGGCCCAAAATGAAGCCTGCACCACAACATCATTTGCTTTTGGGTGACAGCGGCGGAACTGTTAGGTTTAGAAGGACAATTCCACCACAGGAATGTTCCTAAGGTCCTCCCGATCTGTGCAAGCCTAACCTTGACCGTGTGGCATTAACCCTTAACAGTAAAACAGGTTTTTTGATCTCACAGATTACAATGACATCTCTCCCCATAGGAATACATTGCCTGCTCCCCTAAATTCAACCTGAAGCCTATGTGGGTTATGAATGCCGTATGAACCTGTCTTCGGTGACAGTCCATCAGAACCACTATGAGGTCTACCTGTGTTGATTCTAAGCTTCCTGGACCAACCGGAAGTGGTTAAAATCACCCTAAAAGTGTTTTGAAAAACATAACCTGTCATTATGAAAATCACTGTATTGAAACCTGTGTAGATCAGTCAATTCTTAACTTAAAGACTTAAAACTCAGGATTCTGTAAGTGGCTATGTCAATGAAGACATGTGTTTACTTATAGCTTCCTGTGCCAACCGGAAGTGCCATAATTGGTGTCTCAGGGGCTGTTTCGAGGGGTTAAAAAAAGTCAGTTCTCTCCAAGATTTCATATGTGTGACTAGGTAAATCTCCTGAACTGTAAATCAGTCATTTCTCCCAACAGATGTCAAAGAAAAGCTCTCTCACACACACACAGCAAGGATGGAGTGAAAAAGTGCGGTGCTTAAAGACACAGAGAGCAGGAAATGGCATTACCATAATCCCTAGGCCGTGCCGAGTTCAACGAGATATCCCGCTTGACCGTAGCTCGCTCGGTCTAGGCGCAGCGACCATTAGAAAAGTAGGCCCAAAATGAAGCCTGCACCACAACATCATTTGCTTTTGGGTGACAGCGGCGGAACTGTTAGGTTTAGAAGGACAATTCCACCACAGGAATGTTCCTAAGGTCCTCCCGATCTGTGCAAGCCTAACCTTGACCGTGTGGCATTAACCCTTAACAGTAAAACAGGTTTTTTGATCTCACAGATTACAATGACATCTCTCCCCATAGGAATACATTGCCTGCTCCCCTAAATTCAACCTGAAGCCTATGTGGGTTATGAATGCCGTATGAACCTGTCTTCGGTGACAGTCCATCAGAACCACTATGAGGTCTACCTGTGTTGATTCTAAGCTTCCTGAAGCAACCGGAAGTGGTTAAAATCACCCTAAAAGTGTATACCCATACCCTGCCTGCAGTTTGATAGACATAGGGCATTCAACCCTGTGTAGATCAGTCAATTCTTAACGTAAAGACTTAAAACTCAGGATTCTGTAAGAGGCTACCTCAGTCAAGACATGTGTTTACCTATAGCTTCCTGTGCCAACCGGAAGTGCCTTTAATTGGGTCACACTGTCTGTTTCGAAGGGTTAAAAAAGTCTGATCTCTCCAAGATTTCATATGTGTGACTAGGTAACCCTCCTGAACTGTAAATCAGTCATTTCTCCCAACAGATGTCAAAGAAAAGCTCTCTCACACACACACAGGAAGGATGGAGTGAAAAAGTGCGGTGCTTAAAGACACAGAGAGCAGGAAATGGCATTACCATAATCCCTAGGCCGTGCCGAGTTCAACGAGATATCCCGCTTGACCGTAGCTCGCTCGGTCTAGGCGCAGCGACCATTAGAAAAGTAGGCCCAAAATGAAGCCTGCACCACAACATCATTTGCTTTTGGGTGACAGCGGCGGAACTGTTAGGTTTAGAAGGACAATTCCACCACAGGAATGTTCCTAAGGTCCTCCCGATCTGTGCAAGCCTAACCTTGACCGTGTGGCATTAACCCTTAACAGTAAAACAGGTTTTTTGATCTCACAGATTACAATGACATCTCTCCCCATAGGAATACATTGCCTGCTCCCCTAAATTCAACCTGAAGCCTATGTGGGTTATGAATGCCGTATGAACCTGTCTTCGGTGACAGTCCATCAGAACCACTATGAGGTCTACCTGTGTTGATTCTAAGCTTCCTGAAGCAACCGGAAGTGGTTAAAATCACCCTAAAAGTGTATACCCATACCCTGCCTGCAGTTTGATAGACATAGGGCATTCAACCCTGTGTAGATCAGTCAATTCTTAACGTAAAGACTTAAAACTCAGGATTATGTAAGTGGCTATGTCAATCAAGACATGTTTACTTATAGCTTCCTGTGCCAACCGGAAGTGCCTTTAATTGGGTCACACTGTCTGTTTCGAAGGGTTAAAAAAGTCTGATCTCTCCAAGATTTCATATGTGTGACTAGGTAACCCTCCTGAACTGTAAATCAGTCATTTCTCCCAACAGATGTCAAAGAAAAGCTCTCTCACACACACACAGGAAGGATGGAGTGAAAAAGTGCGGTGCTTAAAGACACAGAGAGCAGGAAATGGCATTACCATAATCCCTAGGCCGTGCCGAGTTCAACGAGATATCCCGCTTGACCGTAGCTCGCTCGGTCTAGGCGCAGCGACCATTAGAAAAGTAGGCCCAAAATGAAGCCTGCACCACAACATCATTTGCTTTTGGGTGACAGCGGCGGAACTGTTAGGTTTAGAAGGACAATTCCACCACAGGAATGTTCCTAAGGTCCTCCCGATCTGTGCAAGCCTAACCTTGACCGTGTGGCATTAACCCTTAACAGTAAAACAGGTTTTTTGATCTCACAGATTACAATGACATCTCTCCCCATAGGAATACATTGCCTGCTCCCCTAAATTCAACCTGAAGCCTATGTGGGTTATGAATGCCGTATGAACCTGTCTTCGGTGACAGTCCATCAGAACCACTATGAGGTCTACCTGTGTTGATTCTAAGCTTCCTGAAGCAACCGGAAGTGGTTAAAATCACCCTAAAAGTGTATACCCATACCCTGCCTGCAGTTTGATAGACATAGGGCATTCAACCCTGTGTAGATCAGTCAATTATTAACGTAAAGACTTAAAACTCAGGATTCTGTAAGAGGCTACCTCAGTCAAGACATGTGTTTACCTATAGCTTCCTGTGCCAACCGGAAGTGCCTTTAATTGGGTCACACTGTCTGTTTCGAAGGGTTAAAAAAGTCACATCTCTCCAAAACTTCATCTGTGTGACTAGGTAACCCTTCTGAACTGTAAATCAGTCATTTCTCCCAGCAGATGTCAAAGAAAAGCTCCCTCACACACACACAGGAAGGATGGAGTGACAAAGTGCGGTGCTTAAATACACAGAGAGCAGGCAATGGCATTACCATAATCCCTAGGCTGTGCCGAGTTCAACGAGATATCCCGCTTGACCGTAGCTCGCTCGGTCTAGGCGCAGCGACCATTAGAAAAGTAGGCCCAAAATCAACGAGATATCCCGCTTGACCGTAGCTCGCTCGGTCTAGGCGCAGCGACCATTAGAAAAGTAGGCCCAAAATGAAGCCTGTCCAACAACGTCATTTGATTTTGGGTGACAGTGAGAGAACCGTTAGGGTGAGAAGCACAATTCGACCTCAGGTACGACCTCAGGTAAATGAATGCATCACAACATCATTTGCTTTTGGGTGACAGCGGCGGAACCGTTAGGTTTAGAAGGACAATTCCACCACAGGAATCTTCCTAAGGTCCTCCCGATCCGTGCAAGCCTAACCTTGACCGTGTGGCATTAACCCTTAACAGTTAAAATAAGGTGTTTATATCAAACAGTTTGCATTGATTTCTCTCCCCATAGGAATACATTGCCTGCACCCCTAAATTCAAAATGAAGCCTATATGGGTTATGAATGCCGTATGAACCTGTCTTCTGTAACAGTCCATCAGGCCACTATGAGGTCTACCTGTGTTGATTCTAAGCTTCCTGGACCAACCGGAAGTGGTTAAAATCACCCTAAAAGTGTTTTGAAAAACATAACCTGTCATTATGAAAATCACTGTATTGAAACCTGTGTAGATCAGTCAATTCTTAACTTAAAGACTTAAAACTCAGGATTCTGTAAGTGGCTATGTCAATCAAGACATGTGTTTACTTATAGCTTCCTGTGCCAACCGGAAGTGCCATAATTGGTGTCTCAGGGGCTTTTTCGAGGGGTTAAAAAAAGTCAGTTCTCTCCAAGATTTCATATGTGTGACTAGGTAACTCTCCTGAACTGTAAATCAGTCATTTCTCCCAACAGATGTCAAAGAAAAGCTCTCTCACACACACACAGCAAGGATGGAGTGAAAAAGTGCGGTGCTTAAAGACACAGAGAGCAGGAAATGGCATTACCATAATCCCTAGGCCGTGCCGAGTTCAACGAGATATCCCGCTTGACCGTAGCTCGCTCGGTCTAGGCGCAGCGACCATTAGAAAAGTAGGCCCAAAATGAAGCCTGCACCACAACATCATTTGCTTTTGGGTGACAGCGGCGGAACTGTTAGGTTTAGAAGGACAATTCCACCACAGGAATGTTCCTAAGGTCCTCCCGATCTGTGCAAGCCTAACCTTGACCGTGTGGCATTAACCCTTAACAGTAAAACAGGTTTTTTGATCTCACAGATTACAATGACATCTCTCCCCATAGGAATACATTGCCTGCTCCCCTAAATTCAACCTGAAGCCTATGTGGGTTATGAATGCCGTATGAACCTGTCTTCGGTGACAGTCCATCAGAACCACTATGAGGTCTACCTGTGTTGATTCTAAGCTTCCTGGACCAACCGGAAGTGGTTAAAATCACCCTAAAAGTGTTTTGAAAAACATAACCTGTCATTATGAAAATCACTGTATTGAAACCTGTGTAGATCAGTCAATTCTTAACTTAAAGACTTAAAACTCAGGATTCTGTAAGTGGCTATGTCAATGAAGACATGTGTTTACTTATAGCTTCCTGTGCCAACCGGAAGTGCCATAATTGGTGTCTCAGGGGCTGTTTCGAGGGGTTAAAAAAAGTCAGTTCTCTCCAAGATTTCATATGTGTGACTAGGTAAATCTCCTGAACTGTAAATCAGTCATTTCTCCCAACAGATGTCAAAGAAAAGCTCTCTCACACACACACAGCAAGGATGGAGTGAAAAAGTGCGGTGCTTAAAGACACAGAGAGCAGGAAATGGCATTACCATAATCCCTAGGCCGTGCCGAGTTCAACGAGATATCCCGCTTGACCGTAGCTCGCTCGGTCTAGGCGCAGCGACCATTAGAAAAGTAGGCCCAAAATGAAGCCTGCACCACAACATCATTTGCTTTTGGGTGACAGCGGCGGAACTGTTAGGTTTAGAAGGACAATTCCACCACAGGAATGTTCCTAAGGTCCTCCCGATCTGTGCAAGCCTAACCTTGACCGTGTGGCATTAACCCTTAACAGTAAAACAGGTTTTTTGATCTCACAGATTACAATGACATCTCTCCCCATAGGAATACATTGCCTGCTCCCCTAAATTCAACCTGAAGCCTATGTGGGTTATGAATGCCGTATGAACCTGTCTTCGGTGACAGTCCATCAGAACCACTATGAGGTCTACCTGTGTTGATTCTAAGCTTCCTGAAGCAACCGGAAGTGGTTAAAATCACCCTAAAAGTGTATACCCATACCCTGCCTGCAGTTTGATAGACATAGGGCATTCAACCCTGTGTAGATCAGTCAATTATTAACGTAAAGACTTAAAACTCAGGATTCTGTAAGAGGCTACCTCAGTCAAGACATGTGTTTACCTATAGCTTCCTGTGCCAACCGGAAGTGCCTTTAATTGGGTCACACTGTCTGTTTCGAAGGGTTAAAAAAGTCACATCTCTCCAAAACTTCATCTGTGTGACTAGGTAACCCTTCTGAACTGTAAATCAGTCATTTCTCCCAGCAGATGTCAAAGAAAAGCTCCCTCACACACACACAGGAAGGATGGAGTGACAAAGTGCGGTGCTTAAATACACAGAGAGCAGGCAATGGCATTACCATAATCCCTAGGCCGTGCCGAGTTCAACGAGATATCCCGCTTGACCGTAGCTCGCTCGGTCTAGGCGCAGCGACCATTAGAAAAGTAGGCCCAAAATCAACGAGATATCCCGCTTGACCGTAGCTCGCTCGGTCTAGGCGCAGCGACCATTAGAAAAGTAGGCCCAAAATGAAGCCTGTCCAACAACGTCATTTGATTTTGGGTGACAGTGAGAGAACCGTTAGGGTGAGAAGCACAATTCGACCTCAGGTACGACCTCAGGTAAATTAATGCATCACAACATCATTTGCTTTTGGGTGACAGCGGCGGAACCGTTAGGTTTAGAAGGACAATTCCACCACAGGAATCTTCCTAAGGTCCTCCCGATCCGTGCAAGCCTAACCTTGACCGTGTGGCATTAACCCTTAACAGTTAAAATAAGGTGTTTATATCAAACAGTTTGCATTGATTTCTCTCCCCATAGGAATACATTGCCTGCACCCCTAAATTCAAAATGAAGCCTATATGGGTTAAGAATGCCGTATGAACCTGTCTTCTGTAACAGTCCATCAGGCCACTATGAGGTCTACCTGTGTTGATTCTAAGCTTCCTGGACCAACCGGAAGTGGTTAAAATCACCCTAAAAGTGTTTTGAAAAACATAACCTGTCATTATGAAAATCACTGTATTCAAACCTGTGTAGATCAGTCAATTCTTAACTTAAAGACTTAAAACTCAGGATTATGTAAGTGGCTATGTCAATGAAGACATGTGTTTACTTATAGCTTCCTGTGCCAACCGGAAGTGCCATAATTGGTGTCTCAGGGGCTGTTTCGAGGGGTTAAAAAAAGTCAGTTCTCTCCAAGATTTCATATGTGTGACTAGGTAACCCTCCTGAACTGTAAATCAGTCATTTCTCCCAACAGATGTCAAAGAAAAGCTCCCTCACACACACACAGGAAGGATGGAGTGACAAAGTGCGGTGCTTAAAGACACAGAGAGCAGGCCTTACCATAATCCCTAGGCCGTGCCGAGTTCAACGAGATATCCCGCTTGACCGTAGCTCGCTCGGTCTAGGCGCAGCGACCATTAGAAAAGTAGGCCCAAAATGAAGCCTGCACCACAACATCATTTGCTTTTGGGTGACAGCGGCGGAACTGTTAGGTTTAGAAGGACAATTCCACCACAGGAATGTTCCTAAGGTCCTCCCGATCTGTGCAAGCCTAACCTTGACCGTGTGGCATTAACCCTTAACAGTAAAACAGGTTTTTTGATCTCACAGATTACAATGACATCTCTCCCCATAGGAATACATTGCCTGCTCCCCTAAATTCAACCTGAAGCCTATGTGGGTTATGAATGCCGTATGAACCTGTCTTCGGTGACAGTCCATCAGAACCACTATGAGGTCTACCTGTGTTGATTCTAAGCTTCCTGAAGCAACCGGAAGTGGTTAAAATCACCCTAAAAGTGTATACCCATACCCTTCCTGCAGTTTGATAGACATAGGGCATTCAACCCTGTGTAGATCAGTCAATTCTTAACGTAAAGACTTAAAACTCAGGATTATGTAAGTGGCTATGTCAATCAAGACATGTGTTTACTTATAGCTTCCTGTGCCAACCGGAAGTGCCATAATTGGTGTCTCAGGGGCTGTTTCGAGGGGTTAAAAAAAGTCAGTTCTCTCCAAGATTTCATATGTGTGACTAGGTAACTCTCCTGAACTGTAAATCAGTCATTTCTCCCAACAGATGTCAAAGAAAAGCTCTCTCACACACACACAGCAAGGATGGAGTGAAAAAGTGCGGTGCTTAAAGACACAGAGAGCAGGAAATGGCATTACCATAATCCCTAGGCCGTGCCGAGTTCAACGAGATATCCCGCTTGACCGTAGCTCGCTCGGTCTAGGCGCAGCGACCATTAGAAAAGTAGGCCCAAAATGAAGCCTGCACCACAACATCATTTGCTTTTGGGTGACAGCGGCGGAACTGTTAGGTTTAGAAGGACAATTCCACCACAGGAATGTTCCTAAGGTCCTCCCGATCTGTGCAAGCCTAACCTTGACCGTGTGGCATTAACCCTTAACAGTAAAACAGGTTTTTTGATCTCACAGATTACAATGACATCTCTCCCCATAGGAATACATTGCCTGCTCCCCTAAATTCAACCTGAAGCCTATGTGGGTTATGAATGCCGTATGAACCTGTCTTCGGTGACAGTCCATCAGAACCACTATGAGGTCTACCTGTGTTGATTCTAAGCTTCCTGGACCAACCGGAAGTGGTTAAAATCACCCTAAAAGTGTATACCCATACCCTGCCTGCAGTTTGATAGACATAGGGCATTCAACCCTGTGTAGATCAGTCAATTATTAACGTAAAGACTTAAAACTCAGGATTCTGTAAGAGGCTACCTCAGTCAAGACATGTGTTTACCTATAGCTTCCTGTGCCAACCGGAAGTGCCTTTAATTGGGTCACACTGTCTGTTTCGAAGGGTTAAAAAAGTCACATCTCTCCAAAACTTCATCTGTGTGACTAGGTAACCCTTCTGAACTGTAAATCAGTCATTTCTCCCAGCAGATGTCAAAGAAAAGCTCCCTCACACACACACAGGAAGGATGGAGTGACAAAGTGCGGTGCTTAAATACACAGAGAGCAGGCAATGGCATTACCATAATCCCTAGGCCGTGCCGAGTTCAACGAGATATCCCGCTTGACCGTAGCTCGCTCGGTCTAGGCGCAGCGACCATTAGAAAAGTAGGCCCAAAATCAACGAGATATCCCGCTTGACCGTAGCTCGCTCGGTCTAGGCGCAGCGACCATTAGAAAAGTAGGCCCAAAATGAAGCCTGTCCAACAACGTCATTTGATTTTGGGTGACAGTGAGAGAACCGTTAGGGTGAGAAGCACAATTCGACCTCAGGTACGACCTCAGGTAAATTAATGCATCACAACATCATTTGCTTTTGGGTGACAGCGGCGGAACCGTTAGGTTTAGAAGGACAATTCCACCACAGGAATCTTCCTAAGGTCCTCCCGATCCGTGCAAGCCTAACCTTGACCGTGTGGCATTAACCCTTAACAGTTAAAATAAGGTGTTTATATCAAACAGTTTGCATTGATTTCTCTCCCCATAGGAATACATTGCCTGCACCCCTAAATTCAAAATGAAGCCTATATGGGTTAAGAATGCCGTATGAACCTGTCTTCTGTAACAGTCCATCAGGCCACTATGAGGTCTACCTGTGTTGATTCTAAGCTTCCTGGACCAACCGGAAGTGGTTAAAATCACCCTAAAAGTGTTTTGAAAAACATAACCTGTCATTATGAAAATCACTGTATTCAAACCTGTGTAGATCAGTCAATTCTTAACTTAAAGACTTAAAACTCAGGATTATGTAAGTGGCTATGTCAATGAAGACATGTGTTTACTTATAGCTTCCTGTGCCAACCGGAAGTGCCATAATTGGTGTCTCAGGGGCTGTTTCGAGGGGTTAAAAAAAGTCAGTTCTCTCCAAGATTTCATATGTGTGACTAGGTAACCCTCCTGAACTGTAAATCAGTCATTTCTCCCAACAGATGTCAAAGAAAAGCTCCCTCACACACACACAGGAAGGATGGAGTGACAAAGTGCGGTGCTTAAAGACACAGAGAGCAGGCCTTACCATAATCCCTAGGCCGTGCCGAGTTCAACGAGATATCCCGCTTGACCGTAGCTCGCTCGGTCTAGGCGCAGCGACCATTAGAAAAGTAGGCCCAAAATGAAGCCTGCACCACAACATCATTTGCTTTTGGGTGACAGCGGCGGAACTGTTAGGTTTAGAAGGACAATTCCACCACAGGAATGTTCCTAAGGTCCTCCCGATCTGTGCAAGCCTAACCTTGACCGTGTGGCATTAACCCTTAACAGTAAAACAGGTTTTTTGATCTCACAGATTACAATGACATCTCTCCCCATAGGAATACATTGCCTGCTCCCCTAAATTCAACCTGAAGCCTATGTGGGTTATGAATGCCGTATGAACCTGTCTTCGGTGACAGTCCATCAGAACCACTATGAGGTCTACCTGTGTTGATTCTAAGCTTCCTGAAGCAACCGGAAGTGGTTAAAATCACCCTAAAAGTGTATACCCATACCCTTCCTGCAGTTTGATAGACATAGGGCATTCAACCCTGTGTAGATCAGTCAATTCTTAACGTAAAGACTTAAAACTCAGGATTATGTAAGTGGCTATGTCAATCAAGACATGTGTTTACTTATAGCTTCCTGTGCCAACCGGAAGTGCCATAATTGGTGTCTCAGGGGCTGTTTCGAGGGGTTAAAAAAAGTCAGTTCTCTCCAAGATTTCATATGTGTGACTAGGTAACTCTCCTGAACTGTAAATCAGTCATTTCTCCCAACAGATGTCAAAGAAAAGCTCTCTCACACACACACAGCAAGGATGGAGTGAAAAAGTGCGGTGCTTAAAGACACAGAGAGCAGGAAATGGCATTACCATAATCCCTAGGCCGTGCCGAGTTCAACGAGATATCCCGCTTGACCGTAGCTCGCTCGGTCTAGGCGCAGCGACCATTAGAAAAGTAGGCCCAAAATGAAGCCTGCACCACAACATCATTTGCTTTTGGGTGACAGCGGCGGAACTGTTAGGTTTAGAAGGACAATTCCACCACAGGAATGTTCCTAAGGTCCTCCCGATCTGTGCAAGCCTAACCTTGACCGTGTGGCATTAACCCTTAACAGTAAAACAGGTTTTTTGATCTCACAGATTACAATGACATCTCTCCCCATAGGAATACATTGCCTGCTCCCCTAAATTCAACCTGAAGCCTATGTGGGTTATGAATGCCGTATGAACCTGTCTTCGGTGACAGTCCATCAGAACCACTATGAGGTCTACCTGTGTTGATTCTAAGCTTCCTGGACCAACCGGAAGTGGTTAAAATCACCCTAAAAGTGTTTTGAAAAACATAACCTGTCATTATGAAAATCACTGTATTCAAACCTGTGTAGATCAGTCAATTCTTAACTTAAAGACTTAAAACTCAGGATTCTGTAAGTGGCTATGTCAATGAAGACATGTGTTTACTTATAGCTTCCTGTGCCAACCGGAAGTGCCATAATTGGTGTCTCAGGGGCTGTTTCGAGGGGTTAAAAAAAGTCAGTTCTCTCCAAGATTTCATATGTGTGACTAGGTAAATCTCCTGAACTGTAAATCAGTCATTTCTCCCAACAGATGTCAAAGAAAAGCTCTCTCACACACACACAGCAAGGATGGAGTGAAAAAGTGCGGTGCTTAAAGACACAGAGAGCAGGAAATGGCATTACCATAATCCCTAGGCCGTGCCGAGTTCAACGAGATATCCCGCTTGACCGTAGCTCGCTCGGTCTAGGCGCAGCGACCATTAGAAAAGTAGGCCCAAAATGAAGCCTGCACCACAACATCATTTGCTTTTGGGTGACAGCGGCGGAACTGTTAGGTTTAGAAGGACAATTCCACCACAGGAATGTTCCTAAGGTCCTCCCGATCTGTGCAAGCCTAACCTTGACCGTGTGGCATTAACCCTTAACAGTAAAACAGGTTTTTTGATCTCACAGATTACAATGACATCTCTCCCCATAGGAATACATTGCCTGCTCCCCTAAATTCAACCTGAAGCCTATGTGGGTTATGAATGCCGTATGAACCTGTCTTCGGTGACAGTCCATCAGAACCACTATGAGGTCTACCTGTGTTGATTCTAAGCTTCCTGAAGCAACCGGAAGTGGTTAAAATCACCCTAAAAGTGTATACCCATACCCTGCCTGCAGTTTGATAGACATAGGGCATTCAACCCTGTGTAGATCAGTCAATTATTAACGTAAAGACTTAAAACTCAGGATTCTGTAAGAGGCTACCTCAGTCAAGACATGTGTTTACCTATAGCTTCCTGTGCCAACCGGAAGTGCCTTTAATTGGGTCACACTGTCTGTTTCGAAGGGTTAAAAAAGTCACATCTCTCCAAAACTTCATCTGTGTGACTAGGTAACCCTTCTGAACTGTAAATCAGTCATTTCTCCCAGCAGATGTCAAAGAAAAGCTCCCTCACACACACACAGGAAGGATGGAGTGACAAAGTGCGGTGCTTAAATACACAGAGAGCAGGCAATGGCATTACCATAATCCCTAGGCCGTGCCGAGTTCAACGAGATATCCCGCTTGACCGTAGCTCGCTCGGTCTAGGCGCAGCGACCATTAGAAAAGTAGGCCCAAAATCAACGAGATATCCCGCTTGACCGTAGCTCGCTCGGTCTAGGCGCAGCGACCATTAGAAAAGTAGGCCCAAAATGAAGCCTGTCCAACAACGTCATTTGATTTTGGGTGACAGTGAGAGAACCGTTAGGGTGAGAAGCACAATTCGACCTCAGGTACGACCTCAGGTAAATTAATGCATCACAACATCATTTGCTTTTGGGTGACAGCGGCGGAACCGTTAGGTTTAGAAGGACAATTCCACCACAGGAATCTTCCTAAGGTCCTCCCGATCCGTGCAAGTCTAACCTTGACCGTGTGGCATTAACCCTTAACAGTTAAAATAAGGTGTTTATATCAAACAGTTTGCATTGATTTCTCTCCCCATAGGAATACATTGCCTGCACCCCTAAATTCAAAATGAAGCCTATATGGGTTAAGAATGCCGTATGAACCTGTCTTCTGTAACAGTCCATCAGGCCACTATGAGGTCTACCTGTGTTGATTCTAAGCTTCCTGGACCAACCGGAAGTGGTTAAAATCACCCTAAAAGTGTTTTGAAAAACATAACCTGTCATTATGAAAATCACTGTATTCAAACCTGTGTAGATCAGTCAATTCTTAACTTAAAGACTTAAAACTCAGGATTATGTAAGTGGCTATGTCAATGAAGACATGTGTTTACTTATAGCTTCCTGTGCCAACCGGAAGTGCCATAATTGGTGTCTCAGGGGCTGTTTCGAGGGGTTAAAAAAAGTCAGTTCTCTCCAAGATTTCATATGTGTGACTAGGTAACCCTCCTGAACTGTAAATCAGTCATTTCTCCCAACAGATGTCAAAGAAAAGCTCCCTCACACACACACAGGAAGGATGGAGTGACAAAGTGCGGTGCTTAAAGACACAGAGAGCAGGAAATGGCATTACCATAATCCCTAGGCCGTGCCGAGTTCAACGAGATATCCCGCTTGACCGTAGCTCGCTCGGTCTAGGCGCAGCGACCATTAGAAAAGTAGGCCCAAAATGAAGCCTGCACCACAACATCATTTGCTTTTGGGTGACAGCGGCGGAACTGTTAGGTTTAGAAGGACAATTCCACCACAAGAATGTTCCTAAGGTCCTCCCGATCTGTGCAAGCCTAACCTTGACCGTGTGGCATTAACCCTTAACAGTAAAACAGGTTTTTTGATCTCACAGATTACAATGACATCTCTCCCCATAGGAATACATTGCCTGCTCCCCTAAATTCAACCTGAAGCCTATGTGGGTTATGAATGCCGTATGAACCTGTCTTCGGTGACAGTCCATCAGAACCACTATGAGGTCTACCTGTGTTGATTCTAAGCTTCCTGAAGCAACCGGAAGTGGTTAAAATCACCCTAAAAGTGTATACCCATACCCTGCCTGCAGTTTGATAGACATAGGGCATTCAACCCTGTGTAGATCAGTCAATTCTTAACGTAAAGACTTAAAACTCAGGATTATGTAAGTGGCTATGTCAATCAAGACATGTGTTTACTTATAGCTTCCTGTGCCAACCGGAAGTGCCATAATTGGTGTCTCAGGGGCTGTTTCGAGGGGTTAAAAAAAGTCAGTTCTCTCCAAGATTTCATATGTGTGACTAGGTAACTCTCCTGAACTGTAAATCAGTCATTTCTCCCAACAGATGTCAAAGAAAAGCTCTCTCACACACACACAGCAAGGATGGAGTGAAAAAGTGCGGTGCTTAAAGACACAGAGAGCAGGAAATGGCATTACCATAATCCCTAGGCCGTGCCGAGTTCAACGAGATATCCCGCTTGACCGTAGCTCGCTCGGTCTAGGCGCAGCGACCATTAGAAAAGTAGGCCCAAAATGAAGCCTGCACCACAACATCATTTGCTTTTGGGTGACAGCGGCGGAACTGTTAGGTTTAGAAGGACAATTCCACCACAGGAATGTTCCTAAGGTCCTCCCGATCTGTGCAAGCCTAACCTTGACCGTGTGGCATTAACCCTTAACAGTAAAACAGGTTTTTTGATCTCACAGATTACAATGACATCTCTCCCCATAGGAATACATTGCCTGCTCCCCTAAATTCAACCTGAAGCCTATGTGGGTTATGAATGCCGTATGAACCTGTCTTCGGTGACAGTCCATCAGAACCACTATGAGGTCTACCTGTGTTGATTCTAAGCTTCCTGGACCAACCGGAAGTGGTTAAAATCACCCTAAAAGTGTTTTGAAAAACATAACCTGTCATTATGAAAATCACTGTATTGAAACCTGTGTAGATCAGTCAATTCTTAACTTAAAGACTTAAAACTCAGGATTCTGTAAGTGGCTATGTCAATGAAGACATGTGTTTACTTATAGCTTCCTGTGCCAACCGGAAGTGCCATAATTGGTGTCTCAGGGGCTGTTTCGAGGGGTTAAAAAAAGTCAGTTCTCTCCAAGATTTCATATGTGTGACTAGGTAAATCTCCTGAACTGTAAATCAGTCATTTCTCCCAACAGATGTCAAAGAAAAGCTCTCTCACACACACACAGCAAGGATGGAGTGAAAAAGTGCGGTGCTTAAAGACACAGAGAGCAGGAAATGGCATTACCATAATCCCTAGGCCGTGCCGAGTTCAACGAGATATCCCGCTTGACCGTAGCTCGCTCGGTCTAGGCGCAGCGACCATTAGAAAAGTAGGCCCAAAATGAAGCCTGCACCACAACATCATTTGCTTTTGGGTGACAGCGGCGGAACTGTTAGGTTTAGAAGGACAATTCCACCACAGGAATGTTCCTAAGGTCCTCCCGATCTGTGCAAGCCTAACCTTGACCGTGTGGCATTAACCCTTAACAGTAAAACAGGTTTTTTGATCTCACAGATTACAATGACATCTCTCCCCATAGGAATACATTGCCTGCTCCCCTAAATTCAACCTGAAGCCTATGTGGGTTATGAATGCCGTATGAACCTGTCTTCGGTGACAGTCCATCAGAACCACTATGAGGTCTACCTGTGTTGATTCTAAGCTTCCTGAAGCAACCGGAAGTGGTTAAAATCACCCTAAAAGTGTATACCCATACCCTGCCTGCAGTTTGATAGACATAGGGCATTCAACCCTGTGTAGATCAGTCAATTCTTAACGTAAAGACTTAAAACTCAGGATTATGTAAGTGGCTATGTCAATCAAGACATGTGTTTACTTATAGCTTCCTGTGCCAACCGGAAGTGCCATAATTGGTGTCTCAGGGGCTGTTTCGAGGGGTTAAAAAAAGTCAGTTCTCTCCAAGATTTCATATGTGTGACTAGGTAACTCTCCTGAACTGTAAATCAGTCATTTCTCCCAACAGATGTCAAAGAAAAGCTCTCTCACACACACACAGCAAGGATGGAGTGAAAAAGTGCGGTGCTTAAAGACACAGAGAGCAGGAAATGGCATTACCATAATCCCTAGGCCGTGCCGAGTTCAACGAGATATCCCGCTTGACCGTAGCTCGCTCGGTCTAGGCGCAGCGACCATTAGAAAAGTAGGCCCAAAATGAAGCCTGCACCACAACATCATTTGCTTTTGGGTGACAGCGGCGGAACTGTTAGGTTTAGAAGGACAATTCCACCACAGGAATGTTCCTAAGGTCCTCCCGATCTGTGCAAGCCTAACCTTGACCGTGTGGCATTAACCCTTAACAGTAAAACAGGTTTTTTGATCTCACAGATTACAATGACATCTCTCCCCATAGGAATACATTGCCTGCTCCCCTAAATTCAACCTGAAGCCTATGTGGGTTATGAATGCCGTATGAACCTGTCTTCGGTGACAGTCCATCAGAACCACTATGAGGTCTACCTGTGTTGATTCTAAGCTTCCTGAAGCAACCGGAAGTGGTTAAAATCACCCTAAAAGTGTATACCCATACCCTGCCTGCAGTTTGATAGACATAGGGCATTCAACCCTGTGTAGATCAGTCAATTCTTAACGTAAAGACTTAAAACTCAGGATTCTGTAAGAGGCTACCTCAGTCAAGACATGTGTTTACCTATAGCTTCCTGTGCCAACCGGAAGTGCCTTTAATTGGGTCACACTGTCTGTTTCGAAGGGTTAAAAAAGTCTGATCTCTCCAAGATTTCATATGTGTGACTAGGTAACCCTCCTGAACTGTAAATCAGTCATTTCTCCCAACAGATGTCAAAGAAAAGCTCTCTCACACACACACAGGAAGGATGGAGTGAAAAAGTGCGGTGCTTAAAGACACAGAGAGCAGGAAATGGCATTACCATAATCCCTAGGCCGTGCCGAGTTCAACGAGATATCCCGCTTGACCGTAGCTCGCTCGGTCTAGGCGCAGCGACCATTAGAAAAGTAGGCCCAAAATGAAGCCTGCACCACAACATCATTTGCTTTTGGGTGACAGCGGCGGAACTGTTAGGTTTAGAAGGACAATTCCACCACAGGAATGTTCCTAAGGTCCTCCCGATCTGTGCAAGCCTAACCTTGACCGTGTGGCATTAACCCTTAACAGTAAAACAGGTTTTTTGATCTCACAGATTACAATGACATCTCTCCCCATAGGAATACATTGCCTGCTCCCCTAAATTCAACCTGAAGCCTATGTGGGTTATGAATGCCGTATGAACCTGTCTTCGGTGACAGTCCATCAGAACCACTATGAGGTCTACCTGTGTTGATTCTAAGCTTCCTGAAGCAACCGGAAGTGGTTAAAATCACCCTAAAAGTGTATACCCATACCCTGCCTGCAGTTTGATAGACATAGGGCATTCAACCCTGTGTAGATCAGTCAATTATTAACGTAAAGACTTAAAACTCAGGATTCTGTAAGAGGCTACCTCAGTCAAGACATGTGTTTACCTATAGCTTCCTGTGCCAACCGGAAGTGCCTTTAATTGGGTCACACTGTCTGTTTCGAAGGGTTAAAAAAGTCACATCTCTCCAAAACTTCATCTGTGTGACTAGGTAACCCTTCTGAACTGTAAATCAGTCATTTCTCCCAGCAGATGTCAAAGAAAAGCTCCCTCACACACACACAGGAAGGATGGAGTGACAAAGTGCGGTGCTTAAATACACAGAGAGCAGGCAATGGCATTACCATAATCCCTAGGCTGTGCCGAGTTCAACGAGATATCCCGCTTGACCGTAGCTCGCTCGGTCTAGGCGCAGCGACCATTAGAAAAGTAGGCCCAAAATCAACGAGATATCCCGCTTGACCGTAGCTCGCTCGGTCTAGGCGCAGCGACCATTAGAAAAGTAGGCCCAAAATGAAGCCTGTCCAACAACGTCATTTGATTTTGGGTGACAGTGAGAGAACCGTTAGGGTGAGAAGCACAATTCGACCTCAGGTACGACCTCAGGTAAATGAATGCATCACAACATCATTTGCTTTTGGGTGACAGCGGCGGAACCGTTAGGTTTAGAAGGACAATTCCACCACAGGAATCTTCCTAAGGTCCTCCCGATCCGTGCAAGCCTAACCTTGACCGTGTGGCATTAACCCTTAACAGTTAAAATAAGGTGTTTATATCAAACAGTTTGCATTGATTTCTCTCCCCATAGGAATACATTGCCTGCACCCCTAAATTCAAAATGAAGCCTATATGGGTTATGAATGCCGTATGAACCTGTCTTCTGTAACAGTCCATCAGGCCACTATGAGGTCTACCTGTGTTGATTCTAAGCTTCCTGGACCAACCGGAAGTGGTTAAAATCACCCTAAAAGTGTTTTGAAAAACATAACCTGTCATTATGAAAATCACTGTATTGAAACCTGTGTAGATCAGTCAATTCTTAACTTAAAGACTTAAAACTCAGGATTCTGTAAGTGGCTATGTCAATCAAGACATGTGTTTACTTATAGCTTCCTGTGCCAACCGGAAGTGCCATAATTGGTGTCTCAGGGGCTTTTTCGAGGGGTTAAAAAAAGTCAGTTCTCTCCAAGATTTCATATGTGTGACTAGGTAACTCTCCTGAACTGTAAATCAGTCATTTCTCCCAACAGATGTCAAAGAAAAGCTCTCTCACACACACACAGCAAGGATGGAGTGAAAAAGTGCGGTGCTTAAAGACACAGAGAGCAGGAAATGGCATTACCATAATCCCTAGGCCGTGCCGAGTTCAACGAGATATCCCGCTTGACCGTAGCTCGCTCGGTCTAGGCGCAGCGACCATTAGAAAAGTAGGCCCAAAATGAAGCCTGCACCACAACATCATTTGCTTTTGGGTGACAGCGGCGGAACTGTTAGGTTTAGAAGGACAATTCCACCACAGGAATGTTCCTAAGGTCCTCCCGATCTGTGCAAGCCTAACCTTGACCGTGTGGCATTAACCCTTAACAGTAAAACAGGTTTTTTGATCTCACAGATTACAATGACATCTCTCCCCATAGGAATACATTGCCTGCTCCCCTAAATTCAACCTGAAGCCTATGTGGGTTATGAATGCCGTATGAACCTGTCTTCGGTGACAGTCCATCAGAACCACTATGAGGTCTACCTGTGTTGATTCTAAGCTTCCTGGACCAACCGGAAGTGGTTAAAATCACCCTAAAAGTGTTTTGAAAAACATAACCTGTCATTATGAAAATCACTGTATTGAAACCTGTGTAGATCAGTCAATTCTTAACTTAAAGACTTAAAACTCAGGATTCTGTAAGTGGCTATGTCAATGAAGACATGTGTTTACTTATAGCTTCCTGTGCCAACCGGAAGTGCCATAATTGGTGTCTCAGGGGCTGTTTCGAGGGGTTAAAAAAAGTCAGTTCTCTCCAAGATTTCATATGTGTGACTAGGTAAATCTCCTGAACTGTAAATCAGTCATTTCTCCCAACAGATGTCAAAGAAAAGCTCTCTCACACACACACAGCAAGGATGGAGTGAAAAAGTGCGGTGCTTAAAGACACAGAGAGCAGGAAATGGCATTACCATAATCCCTAGGCCGTGCCGAGTTCAACGAGATATCCCGCTTGACCGTAGCTCGCTCGGTCTAGGCGCAGCGACCATTAGAAAAGTAGGCCCAAAATGAAGCCTGCACCACAACATCATTTGCTTTTGGGTGACAGCGGTGGAACTGTTAGGTTTAGAAGGACAATTCCACCACAGGAATGTTCCTAAGGTCCTCCCGATCTGTGCAAGCCTAACCTTGACCGTGTGGCATTAACCCTTAACAGTAAAACAGGTTTTTTGATCTCACAGATTACAATGACATCTCTCCCCATAGGAATACATTGCCTGCTCCCCTAAATTCAACCTGAAGCCTATGTGGGTTATGAATGCCGTATGAACCTGTCTTCGGTGACAGTCCATCAGAACCACTATGAGGTCTACCTGTGTTGATTCTAAGCTTCCTGAAGCAACCGGAAGTGGTTAAAATCACCCTAAAAGTGTATACCCATACCCTGCCTGCAGTTTGATAGACATAGGGCATTCAACCCTGTGTAGATCAGTCAATTCTTAACGTAAAGACTTAAAACTCAGGATTATGTAAGTGGCTATGTCAATCAAGACATGTGTTTACTTATAGCTTCCTGTGCCAACCGGAAGTGCCATAATTTGTGTCTCAGGGGCTGTTTCGAGGGGTTAAAAAAAGTCAGTTCTCTCCAAGATTTCATATGTGTGACTAGGTAACTCTCCTGAACTGTAAATCAGTCATTTCTCCCAACAGATGTCAAAGAAAAGCTCTCTCACACACACACAGCAAGGATGGAGTGAAAAAGTGCGGTGCTTAAAGACACAGAGAGCAGGAAATGGCATTACCATAATCCCTAGGCCGTGCCGAGTTCAACGAGATATCCCGCTTGACCGTAGCTCGCTCGGTCTAGGCGCAGCGACCATTAGAAAAGTAGGCCCAAAATGAAGCCTGCACCACAACATCATTTGCTTTTGGGTGACAGCGGCGGAACTGTTAGGTTTAGAAGGACAATTCCACCACAGGAATGTTCCTAAGGTCCTCCCGATCTGTGCAAGCCTAACCTTGACCGTGTGGCATTAACCCTTAACAGTAAAACAGGTTTTTTGATCTCACAGATTACAATGACATCTCTCCCCATAGGAATACATTGCCTGCTCCCCTAAATTCAACCTGAAGCCTATGTGGGTTATGAATGCCGTATGAACCTGTCTTCGGTGACAGTCCATCAGAACCACTATGAGGTCTACCTGTGTTGATTCTAAGCTTCCTGGACCAACCGGAAGTGGTTAAAATCACCCTAAAAGTGTTTTGAAAAACATAACCTGTCATTATGAAAATCACTGTATTGAAACCTGTGTAGATCAGTCAATTCTTAACTTAAAGACTTAAAACTCAGGATTCTGTAAGTGGCTATGTCAATGAAGACATGTGTTTACTTATAGCTTCCTGTGCCAACCGGAAGTGCCATAATTGGTGTCTCAGGGGCTGTTTCGAGGGGTTAAAAAAAGTCAGTTCTCTCCAAGATTTCATATGTGTGACTAGGTAAATCTCCTGAACTGTAAATCAGTCATTTCTCCCAACAGATGTCAAAGAAAAGCTCTCTCACACACACACAGCAAGGATGGAGTGAAAAAGTGCGGTGCTTAAAGACACAGAGAGCAGGAAATGGCATTACCATAATCCCTAGGCCGTGCCGAGTTCAACGAGATATCCCGCTTGACCGTAGCTCGCTCGGTCTAGGCGCAGCGACCATTAGAAAAGTAGGCCCAAAATGAAGCCTGCACCACAACATCATTTGCTTTTGGGTGACAGCGGCGGAACTGTTAGGTTTAGAAGGACAATTCCACCACAGGAATGTTCCTAAGGTCCTCCCGATCTGTGCAAGCCTAACCTTGACCGTGTGGCATTAACCCTTAACAGTAAAACAGGTTTTTTGATCTCACAGATTACAATGACATCTCTCCCCATAGGAATACATTGCCTGCTCCCCTAAATTCAACCTGAAGCCTATGTGGGTTATGAATGCCGTATGAACCTGTCTTCGGTGACAGTCCATCAGAACCACTATGAGGTCTACCTGTGTTGATTCTAAGCTTCCTGAAGCAACCGGAAGTGGTTAAAATCACCCTAAAAGTGTATACCCATACCCTGCCTGCAGTTTGATAGACATAGGGCATTCAACCCTGTGTAGATCAGTCAATTCTTAACGTAAAGACTTAAAACTCAGGATTATGTAAGTGGCTATGTCAATCAAGACATGTGTTTACTTATAGCTTCCTGTGCCAACCGGAAGTGCCATAATTTGTGTCTCAGGGGCTGTTTCGAGGGGTTAAAAAAAGTCAGTTCTCTCCAAGATTTCATATGTGTGACTAGGTAACTCTCCTGAACTGTAAATCAGTCATTTCTCCCAACAGATGTCAAAGAAAAGCTCTCTCACACACACACAGCAAGGATGGAGTGAAAAAGTGCGGTGCTTAAAGACACAGAGAGCAGGAAATGGCATTACCATAATCCCTAGGCCGTGCCGAGTTCAACGAGATATCCCGCTTGACCGTAGCTCGCTAGGTCTAGGCGCAGCGACCATTAGAAAAGTAGGCCCAAAATGAAGCCTGCACCACAACATCATTTGCTTTTGGGTGACAGCGGCGGAACTGTTAGGTTTAGAAGGACAATTCCACCACAGGAATGTTCCTAAGGTCCTCCCGATCTGTGCAAGCCTAACCTTGACCGTGTGGCATTAACCCTTAACAGTAAAACAGGTTTTTTGATCTCACAGATTACAATGACATCTCTCCCCATAGGAATACATTGCCTGCTCCCCTAAATTCAACCTGAAGCCTATGTGGGTTATGAATGCCGTATGAACCTGTCTTCGGTGACAGTCCATCAGAACCACTATGAGGTCTACCTGTGTTGATTCTAAGCTTCCTGAAGCAACCGGAAGTGGTTAAAATCACCCTAAAAGTGTATACCCATACCCTGCCTGCAGTTTGATAGACATAGGGCATTCAACCCTGTGTAGATCAGTCAATTCTTAACGTAAAGACTTAAAACTCAGGATTATGTAAGTGGCTATGTCAATCAAGACATGTGTTTACTTATAGCTTCCTGTGCCAACCGGAAGTGCCATAATTTGTGTCTCAGGGGCTGTTTCGAGGGGTTAAAAAAAGTCAGTTCTCTCCAAGATTTCATATGTGTGACTAGGTAACTCTCCTGAACTGTAAATCAGTCATTTCTCCCAACAGATGTCAAAGAAAAGCTCTCTCACACACACACAGCAAGGATGGAGTGAAAAAGTGCGGTGCTTAAAGACACAGAGAGCAGGAAATGGCATTACCATAATCCCTAGGCCGTGCCGAGTTCAACGAGATATCCCGCTTGACCGTAGCTCGCTCGGTCTAGGCGCAGCGACCATTAGAAAAGTAGGCCCAAAATGAAGCCTGCACCACAACATCATTTGCTTTTGGGTGACAGCGGCGGAACTGTTAGGTTTAGAAGGACAATTCCACCACAGGAATGTTCCTAAGGTCCTCCCGATCTGTGCAAGCCTAACCTTGACCGTGTGGCATTAACCCTTAACAGTAAAACAGGTTTTTTGATCTCACAGATTACAATGACATCTCTCCCCATAGGAATACATTGCCTGCTCCCCTAAATTCAACCTGAAGCCTATGTGGGTTATGAATGCCGTATGAACCTGTCTTCGGTGACAGTCCATCAGAACCACTATGAGGTCTACCTGTGTTGATTCTAAGCTTCCTGAAGCAACCGGAAGTGGTTAAAATCACCCTAAAAGTGTATACCCATACCCTGCCTGCAGTTTGATAGACATAGGGCATTCAACCCTGTGTAGATCAGTCAATTCTTAACGTAAAGACTTAAAACTCAGGATTCTGTAAGAGGCTACCTCAGTCAAGACATGTGTTTACCTATAGCTTCCTGTGCCAACCGGAAGTGCCTTTAATTGGGTCACACTGTCTGTTTCGAAGGGTTAAAAAAGTCTGATCTCTCCAAGATTTCATATGTGTGACTAGGTAACCCTCCTGAACTGTAAATCAGTCATTTCTCCCAACAGATGTCAAAGAAAAGCTCTCTCACACACACACAGGAAGGATGGAGTGAAAAAGTGCGGTGCTTAAAGACACAGAGAGCAGGAAATGGCATTACCATAATCCCTAGGCCGTGCCGAGTTCAACGAGATATCCCGCTTGACCGTAGCTCGCTCGGTCTAGGCGCAGCGACCATTAGAAAAGTAGGCCCAAAATGAAGCCTGCACCACAACATCATTTGCTTTTGGGTGACAGCGGCGGAACTGTTAGGTTTAGAAGGACAATTCCACCACAGGAATATTCCTAAGGTCCTCCCGATCTGTGCAAGCCTAACCTTGACCGTGTGGCATTAACCCTTAACAGTAAAACAGGTTTTTTGATCTCACAGATTACAATGACATCTCTCCCCATAGGAATACATTGCCTGCTCCCCTAAATTCAACCTGAAGCCTATGTGGGTTATGAATGCCGTATGAACCTGTCTTCGGTGACAGTCCATCAGAACCACTATGAGGTCTACCTGTGTTGATTCTAAGCTTCCTGAAGCAACCGGAAGTGGTTAAAATCACCCTAAAAGTGTATACCCATACCCTGCCTGCAGTTTGATAGACATAGGGCATTCAACCCTGTGTAGATCAGTCAATTCTTAACGTAAAGACTTAAAACTCAGGATTATGTAAGTGGCTATGTCAATCAAGACATGTTTACTTATAGCTTCCTGTGCCAACCGGAAGTGCCTTTAATTGGGTCACACTGTCTGTTTCGAAGGGTTAAAAAAGTCTGATCTCTCCAAGATTTCATATGTGTGACTAGGTAACCCTCCTGAACTGTAAATCAGTCATTTCTCCCAACAGATGTCAAAGAAAAGCTCTCTCACACACACACAGGAAGGATGGAGTGAAAAAGTGCGGTGCTTAAAGACACAGAGAGCAGGAAATGGCATTACCATAATCCCTAGGCCGTGCCGAGTTCAACGAGATATCCCGCTTGACCGTAGCTCGCTCGGTCTAGGCGCAGCGACCATTAGAAAAGTAGGCCCAAAATGAAGCCTGCACCACAACATCATTTGCTTTTGGGTGACAGCGGCGGAACTGTTAGGTTTAGAAGGACAATTCCACCACAGGAATATTCCTAAGGTCCTCCCGATCTGTGCAAGCCTAACCTTGACCGTGTGGCATTAACCCTTAACAGTAAAACAGGTTTTTTGATCTCACAGATTACAATGACATCTCTCCCCATAGGAATACATTGCCTGCTCCCCTAAATTCAACCTGAAGCCTATGTGGGTTATGAATGCCGTATGAACCTGTCTTCGGTGACAGTCCATCAGAACCACTATGAGGTCTACCTGTGTTGATTCTAAGCTTCCTGAAGCAACCGGAAGTGGTTAAAATCACCCTAAAAGTGTATACCCATACCCTGCCTGCAGTTTGATAGACATAGGGCATTCAACCCTGTGTAGATCAGTCAATTCTTAACGTAAAGACTTAAAACTCAGGATTATGTAAGTGGCTATGTCAATCAAGACATGTGTTTACTTATAGCTTCCTGTGCCAACCGGAAGTGCCTTTAATTGGGTCACACTGTCTGTTTCGAAGGGTTAAAAAAGTCTGATCTCTCCAAGATTTCATATGTGTGACTAGGTAACTCTCCTGAACTGTAAATCAGTCATTTCTCCCAACAGATGTCAAAGAAAAGCTCTCTCACACACACACAGCAAGGATGGAGTGAAAAAGTGCGGTGCTTAAAGACACAGAGAGCAGGAAATGGCATTACCATAATCCCTAGGCCGTGCCTAGTTCAACGAGATATCCCGCTTGACCGTAGCTCGCTCGGTCTAGGCGCAGCGACCATTAGAAAAGTAGGCCCAAAATGAAGCCTGCACCACAACATCATTTGCTTTTGGGTGACAGCGGCGGAACTGTTAGGTTTAGAAGGACAATTCCACCACAGGAATGTTCCTAAGGTCCTCTCGATCTGTGCAAGCCTAACCTTGACCGTGTGGCATTAACCCTTAACAGTAAAACAGGTTTTTTGATCTCACAGATTACAATGACATCTCTCCCCATAGGAATACATTGCCTGCTCCCCTAAATTCAACCTGAAGCCTATGTGGGTTATGAATGCCGTATGAACCTGTCTTCGGTGACAGTCCATCAGAACCACTATGAGGTCTACCTGTGTTGATTCTAAGCTTCCTGAAGCAACCGGAAGTGGTTAAAATCACCCTAAAAGTGTATACCCATACCCTGCCTGCAGTTTGATAGACATAGGGCATTCAACCCTGTGTAGATCAGTCAATTCTTAACGTAAAGACTTAAAACTCAGGATTATGTAAGTGGCTATGTC
Organism: Oncorhynchus mykiss; assembly: GCF_057628025.1. Classification (NCBI taxonomy): domain Eukaryota; kingdom Metazoa; phylum Chordata; class Actinopteri; order Salmoniformes; family Salmonidae; genus Oncorhynchus; species Oncorhynchus mykiss. The sequence continues at coordinate 33,208,646 of NC_143037.1, forward strand.
AATCAAGACATGTGTTTACTTATAGCTTCCTGTGCCAACCGGAAGTGCCATAATTTGTGTCTCAGGGGCTGTTTCGAGGGGTTAAAAAAAGTCAGTTCTCTCCAAGATTTCATATGTGTGACTAGGTAACTCTCCTGAACTGTAAATCAGTCATTTCTCCCAACAGATGTCAAAGAAAAGCTCTCTCACACACACACAGCAAGGATGGAGTGAAAAAGTGCGGTGCTTAAAGACACAGAGAGCAGGAAATGGCATTACCATAATCCCTAGGCCGTGCCGAGTTCAACGAGATATCCCGCTTGACCGTAGCTCGCTCGGTCTAGGCGCAGCGACCATTAGAAAAGTAGGCCCAAAATGAAGCCTGCACCACAACATCATTTGCTTTTGGGTGACAGCGGCGGAACTGTTAGGTTTAGAAGGACAATTCCACCACAGGAATGTTCCTAAGGTCCTCTCGATCTGTGCAAGCCTAACCTTGACCGTGTGGCATTAACCCTTAACAGTAAAACAGGTTTTTTGATCTCACAGATTACAATGACATCTCTCCCCATAGGAATACATTGCCTGCTCCCCTAAATTCAACCTGAAGCCTATGTGGGTTATGAATGCCGTATGAACCTGTCTTCGGTGACAGTCCATCAGAACCACTATGAGGTCTACCTGTGTTGATTCTAAGCTTCCTGAAGCAACCGGAAGTGGTTAAAATCACCCTAAAAGTGTATACCCATACCCTGCCTGCAGTTTGATAGACATAGGGCATTCAACCCTGTGTAGATCAGTCAATTCTTAACGTAAAGACTTAAAACTCAGGATTATGTAAGTGGCTATGTCAATCAAGACATGTGTTTACTTATAGCTTCCTGTGCCAACCGGAAGTGCCATAATTTGTGTCTCAGGGGCTGTTTCGAGGGGTTAAAAAAAGTCAGTTCTCTCCAAGATTTCATATGTGTGACTAGGTAACTCTCCTGAACTGTAAATCAGTCATTTCTCCCAACAGATGTCAAAGAAAAGCTCTCTCACACACACACAGCAAGGATGGAGTGAAAAAGTGCGGTGCTTAAAGACACAGAGAGCAGGAAATGGCATTACCATAATCCCTAGGCCGTGCCGAGTTCAACGAGATATCCCGCTTGACCGTAGCTCGCTCGGTCTAGGCGCAGCGACCATTAGAAAAGTAGGCCCAAAATGAAGCCTGCACCACAACATCATTTGCTTTTGGGTGACAGCGGCGGAACTGTTAGGTTTAGAAGGACAATTCCACCACAGGAATGTTCCTAAGGTCCTCCCGATCTGTGCAAGCCTAACCTTGACCGTGTGGCATTAACCCTTAACAGTAAAACAGGTTTTTTGATCTCACAGATTACAATGACATCTCTCCCCATAGGAATACATTGCCTGCTCCCCTAAATTCAACCTGAAGCCTATGTGGGTTATGAATGCCGTATGAACCTGTCTTCGGTGACAGTCCATCAAAACCACTATGAGGTCTACCTGTGTTGATTCTAAGCTTCCTGAAGCAACCGGAAGTGGTTAAAATCACCCTAAAAGTGTATACCCATACCCTGCCTGCAGTTTGATAGACATAGGGCATTCAACCCTGTGTAGATCAGTCAATTCTTAACGTAAAGACTTAAAACTCAGGATTCTGTAAGAGGCTACCTCAGTCAAGACATGTGTTTACCTATAGCTTCCTGTGCCAACCGGAAGTGCCTTTAATTGGGTCACACTGTCTGTTTCGAAGGGTTAAAAAAGTCTGATCTCTCCAAGATTTCATATGTGTGACTAGGTAACCCTCCTGAACTGTAAATCAGTCATTTCTCCCAACAGATGTCAAAGAAAAGCTCTCTCACACACACACAGGAAGGATGGAGTGAAAAAGTGCGGTGCTTAAAGACACAGAGAGCAGGAAATGGCATTACCATAATCCCTAGGCCGTGCCGAGTTCAACGAGATATCCCGCTTGACCGTAGCTCGCTCGGTCTAGGCGCAGCGACCATTAGAAAAGTAGGCCCAAAATGAAGCCTGCACCACAACATCATTTGCTTTTGGGTGACAGCGGCGGAACTGTTAGGTTTAGAAGGACAATTCCACCACAGGAATGTTCCTAAGGTCCTCCCGATCTGTGCAAGCCTAACCTTGACCGTGTGGCATTAACCCTTAACAGTAAAACAGGTTTTTTGATCTCACAGATTACAATGACATCTCTCCCCATAGGAATACATTGCCTGCTCCCCTAAATTCAACCTGAAGCCTATGTGGGTTATGAATGCCGTATGAACCTGTCTTCGGTGACAGTCCATCAGAACCACTATGAGGTCTACCTGTGTTGATTCTAAGCTTCCTGAAGCAACCGGAAGTGGTTAAAATCACCCTAAAAGTGTATACCCATACCCTGCCTGCAGTTTGATAGACATAGGGCATTCAACCCTGTGTAGATCAGTCAATTCTTAACGTAAAGACTTAAAACTCAGGATTATGTAAGTGGCTATGTCAATCAAGACATGTGTTTACTTATAGCTTCCTGTGCCAACCGGAAGTGCCATAATTTGTGTCTCAGGGGCTGTTTCGAGGGGTTAAAAAAAGTCAGTTCTCTCCAAGATTTCATATGTGTGACTAGGTAACTCTCCTGAACTGTAAATCAGTCATTTCTCCCAACAGATGTCAAAGAAAAGCTCTCTCACACACACACAGCAAGGATGGAGTGAAAAAGTGTGGTGCTTAAAGACACAGAGAGCAGGAAATGGCATTACCATAATCCCTAGGCCGTGCCGAGTTCAACGAGATATCCCGCTTGACCGTAGCTCGCTCGGTCTAGGCGCAGCGACCATTAGAAAAGTAGGCCCAAAATGAAGCCTGCACCACAACATCATTTGCTTTTGGGTGACAGCGGCGGAACTGTTAGGTTTAGAAGGACAATTCCACCACAGGAATGTTCCTAAGGTCCTCTCGATCTGTGCAAGCCTAACCTTGACCGTGTGGCATTAACCCTTAACAGTAAAACAGGTTTTTTGATCTCACAGATTACAATGACATCTCTCCCCATAGGAATACATTGCCTGCTCCCCTAAATTCAACCTGAAGCCTATGTGGGTTATGAATGCCGTATGAACCTGTCTTCGGTGACAGTCCATCAAAACCACTATGAGGTCTACCTGTGTTGATTCTAAGCTTCCTGAAGCAACCGGAAGTGGTTAAAATCACCCTAAAAGTGTATACCCATACCCTGCCTGCAGTTTGATAGACATAGGGCATTCAACCCTGTGTAGATCAGTCAATTCTTAACGTAAAGACTTAAAACTCAGGATTCTGTAAGAGGCTACCTCAGTCAAGACATGTGTTTACCTATAGCTTCCTGTGCCAACCGGAAGTGCCTTTAATTGGGTCACACTGTCTGTTTCGAAGGGTTAAAAAAGTTTGATCTCTCCAAGATTTCATATGTGTGACTAGGTAACCCTCCTGAACTGTAAATCAGTCATTTCTCCCAACAGATGTCAAAGAAAAGCTCTCTCACACACACACAGGAAGGATGGAGTGAAAAAGTGCGGTGCTTAAAGACACAGAGAGCAGGAAATGGCATTACCATAATCCCTAGGCCGTGCCGAGTTCAACGAGATATCCCGCTTGACCGTAGCTCGCTCGGTCTAGGCGCAGCGACCATTAGAAAAGTAGGCCCAAAATGAAGCCTGCACCACAACATCATTTGCTTTTGGGTGACAGCGGCGGAACTGTTAGGTTTAGAAGGACAATTCCACCACAGGAATGTTCCTAAGGTCCTCCCGATCTGTGCAAGCCTAACCTTGACCGTGTGGCATTAACCCTTAACAGTAAAACAGGTTTTTTGATCTCACAGATTACAATGACATCTCTCCCCATAGGAATACATTGCCTGCTCCCCTAAATTCAACCTGAAGCCTATGTGGGTTATGAATGCCGTATGAACCTGTCTTCGGTGACAGTCCATCAGAACCACTATGAGGTCTACCTGTGTTGATTCTAAGCTTCCTGAAGCAACCGGAAGTGGTTAAAATCACCCTAAAAGTGTATACCCATACCCTGCCTGCAGTTTGATAGACATAGGGCATTCAACCCTGTGTAGATCAGTCAATTCTTAACGTAAAGACTTAAAACTCAGGATTATGTAAGTGGCTATGTCAATCAAGACATGTGTTTACTTATAGCTTCCTGTGCCAACCGGAAGTGCCATAATTTGTGTCTCAGGGGCTGTTTCGAGGGGTTAAAAAAAGTCAGTTCTCTCCAAGATTTCATATGTGTGACTAGGTAACTCTCCTGAACTGTAAATCAGTCATTTCTCCCAACAGATGTCAAAGAAAAGCTCTCTCACACACACACAGCAAGGATGGAGTGAAAAAGTGCGGTGCTTAAAGACACAGAGAGCAGGAAATTGCATTACCATAATCCCTAGGCCGTGCCGAGTTCAACGAGATATCCCGCTTGACCGTAGCTCGCTCGGTCTAGGCGCAGCGACCATTAGAAAAGTAGGCCCAAAATGAAGCCTGCACCACAACATCATTTGCTTTTGGGTGACAGCGGCGGAACTGTTAGGTTTAGAAGGACAATTCCACCACAGGAATGTTCCTAAGGTCCTCCCGATCTGTGCAAGCCTAACCTTGACCGTGTGGCATTAACCCTTAACAGTAAAACAGGTTTTTTGATCTCACAGATTACAATGACATCTCTCCCCATAGGAATACATTGCCTGCTCCCCTAAATTCAACCTGAAGCCTATGTGGGTTATGAATGCCGTATGAACCTGTCTTCGGTGACAGTCCATCAAAACCACTATGAGGTCTACCTGTGTTGATTCTAAGCTTCCTGAAGCAACCGGAAGTGGTTAAAATCACCCTAAAAGTGTATACCCATACCCTGCCTGCAGTTTGATAGACATAGGGCATTCAACCCTGTGTAGATCAGTCAATTCTTAACGTAAAGACTTAAAACTCAGGATTATGTAAGTGGCTATGTCAATCAAGACATGTGTTTACTTATAGCTTCCTGTGCCAACCGGAAGTGCCATAATTTGTGTCTCAGGGGCTGTTTCGAGGGGTTAAAAAAAGTCAGTTCTCTCCAAGATTTCATATGTGTGACTAGGTAACTCTCCTGAACTGTAAATCAGTCATTTCTCCCAACAGATGTCAAAGAAAAGCTCTCTCACACACACACAGCAAGGATGGAGTGAAAAAGTGCGGTGCTTAAAGACACAGAGAGCAGGAAATGGCATTACCATAATCCCTAGGCCGTGCCGAGTTCAACGAGATATCCCGCTTGACCGTAGCTCGCTCGGTCTAGGCGCAGCGACCATTAGAAAAGTAGGCCCAAAATGAAGCCTGCACCACAACATCATTTGCTTTTGGGTGACAGCGGCGGAACTGTTAGGTTTAGAAGGACAATTCCACCACAGGAATGTTCCTAAGGTCCTCCCGATCTGTGCAAGCCTAACCTTGACCGTGTGGCATTAACCCTTAACAGTAAAACAGGTTTTTTGATCTCACAGATTACAATGACATCTCTCCCCATAGGAATACATTGCCTGCTCCCCTAAATTCAACCTGAAGCCTATGTGGGTTATGAATGCCGTATGAACCTGTCTTCGGTGACAGTCCATCAAAACCACTATGAGGTCTACCTGTGTTGATTCTAAGCTTCCTGAAGCAACCGGAAGTGGTTAAAATCACCCTAAAAGTGTATACCCATACCCTGCCTGCAGTTTGATAGACATAGGGCATTCAACCCTGTGTAGATCAGTCAATTCTTAACGTAAAGACTTAAAACTCAGGATTCTGTAAGAGGCTACCTCAGTCAAGACATGTGTTTACCTATAGCTTCCTGTGCCAACCGGAAGTGCCTTTAATTGGGTCACACTGTCTGTTTCGAAGGGTTAAAAAAGTCTGATCTCTCCAAGATTTCATATGTGTGACTAGGTAACCCTCCTGAACTGTAAATCAGTCATTTCTCCCAACAGATGTCAAAGAAAAGCTCTCTCACACACACACAGGAAGGATGGAGTGAAAAAGTGCGGTGCTTAAAGACACAGAGAGCAGGAAATGGCATTACCATAATCCCTAGGCCGTGCCGAGTTCAACGAGATATCCCGCTTGACCGTAGCTCGCTCGGTCTAGGCGCAGCGACCATTAGAAAAGTAGGCCCAAAATGAAGCCTGCACCACAACATCATTTGCTTTTGGGTGACAGCGGCGGAACTGTTAGGTTTAGAAGGACAATTCCACCACAGGAATGTTCCTAAGGTCCTCCCGATCTGTGCAAGCCTAACCTTGACCGTGTGGCATTAACCCTTAACAGTAAAACAGGTTTTTTGATCTCACAGATTACAATGACATCTCTCCCCATAGGAATACATTGCCTGCTCCCCTAAATTCAACCTGAAGCCTATGTGGGTTATGAATGCCGTATGAACCTGTCTTCGGTGACAGTCCATCAGAACCACTATGAGGTCTACCTGTGTTGATTCTAAGCTTCCTGAAGCAACCGGAAGTGGTTAAAATCACCCTAAAAGTGTATACCCATACCCTGCCTGCAGTTTGATAGACATAGGGCATTCAACCCTGTGTAGATCAGTCAATTCTTAACGTAAAGACTTAAAACTCAGGATTATGTAAGTGGCTATGTCAATCAAGACATGTGTTTACTTATAGCTTCCTGTGCCAACCGGAAGTGCCATAATTTGTGTCTCAGGGGCTGTTTCGAGGGGTTAAAAAAAGTCAGTTCTCTCCAAGATTTCATATGTGTGACTAGGTAACTCTCCTGAACTGTAAATCAGTCATTTCTCCCAACAGATGTCAAAGAAAAGCTCTCTCACACACACACAGCAAGGATGGAGTGAAAAAGTGCGGTGCTTAAAGACACAGAGAGCAGGAAATGGCATTACCATAATCCCTAGGCCGTGCCGAGTTCAACGAGATATCCCGCTTGACCGTAGCTCGCTCGGTCTAGGCGCAGCGACCATTAGAAAAGTAGGCCCAAAATGAAGCCTGCACCACAACATCATTTGCTTTTGGGTGACAGCGGCGGAACTGTTAGGTTTAGAAGGACAATTCCACCACAGGAATGTTCCTAAGGTCCTCCCGATCTGTGCAAGCCTAACCTTGACCGTGTGGCATTAACCCTTAACAGTAAAACAGGTTTTTTGATCTCACAGATTACAATGACATCTCTCCCCATAGGAATACATTGCCTGCTCCCCTAAATTCAACCTGAAGCCTATGTGGGTTATGAATGCCGTATGAACCTGTCTTCGGTGACAGTCCATCAAAACCACTATGAGGTCTACCTGTGTTGATTCTAAGCTTCCTGAAGCAACCGGAAGTGGTTAAAATCACCCTAAAAGTGTATACCCATACCCTGCCTGCAGTTTGATAGACATAGGGCATTCAACCCTGTGTAGATCAGTCAATTCTTAACGTAAAGACTTAAAACTCAGGATTATGTAAGTGGCTATGTCAATCAAGACATGTGTTTACTTATAGCTTCCTGTGCCAACCGGAAGTGCCATAATTTGTGTCTCAGGGGCTGTTTCGAGGGGTTAAAAAAAGTCAGTTCTCTCCAAGATTTCATATGTGTGACTAGGTAACTCTCCTGAACTGTAAATCAGTCATTTCTCCCAACAGATGTCAAAGAAAAGCTCTCTCACACACACACAGCAAGGATGGAGTGAAAAAGTGCGGTGCTTAAAGACACAGAGAGCAGGAAATGGCATTACCATAATCCCTAGGCCGTGCCGAGTTCAACGAGATATCCCGCTTGACCGTAGCTCGCTCGGTCTAGGCGCAGCGACCATTAGAAAAGTAGGCCCAAAATGAAGCCTGCACCACAACATCATTTGCTTTTGGGTGACAGCGGCGGAACTGTTAGGTTTAGAAGGACAATTCCACCACAGGAATGTTCCTAAGGTCCTCCCGATCTGTGCAAGCCTAACCTTGACCGTGTGGCATTAACCCTTAACAGTAAAACAGGTTTTTTGATCTCACAGATTACAATGACATCTCTCCCCATAGGAATACATTGCCTGCTCCCCTAAATTCAACCTGAAGCCTATGTGGGTTATGAATGCCGTATGAACCTGTCTTCGGTGACAGTCCATCAAAACCACTATGAGGTCTACCTGTGTTGATTCTAAGCTTCCTGAAGCAACCGGAAGTGGTTAAAATCACCCTAAAAGTGTATACCCATACCCTGCCTGCAGTTTGATAGACATAGGGCATTCAACCCTGTGTAGATCAGTCAATTCTTAACGTAAAGACTTAAAACTCAGGATTCTGTAAGAGGCTACCTCAGTCAAGACATGTGTTTACCTATAGCTTCCTGTGCCAACCGGAAGTGCCTTTAATTGGGTCACACTGTCTGTTTCGAAGGGTTAAAAAAGTCTGATCTCTCCAAGATTTCATATGTGTGACTAGGTAACCCTCCTGAACTGTAAATCAGTCATTTCTCCCAACAGATGTCAAAGAAAAGCTCTCTCACACACACACAGGAAGGATGGAGTGAAAAAGTGCGGTGCTTAAAGACACAGAGAGCAGGAAATGGCATTACCATAATCCCTAGGCCGTGCCGAGTTCAACGAGATATCCCGCTTGACCGTAGCTCGCTCGGTCTAGGCGCAGCGACCATTAGAAAAGTAGGCCCAAAATGAAGCCTGCACCACAACATCATTTGCTTTTGGGTGACAGCGGCGGAACTGTTAGGTTTAGAAGGACAATTCCACCACAGGAATGTTCCTAAGGTCCTCCCGATCTGTGCAAGCCTAACCTTGACCGTGTGGCATTAACCCTTAACAGTAAAACAGGTTTTTTGATCTCACAGATTACAATGACATCTCTCCCCATAGGAATACATTGCCTGCTCCCCTAAATTCAACCTGAAGCCTATGTGGGTTATGAATGCCGTATGAACCTGTCTTCGGTGACAGTCCATCAGAACCACTATGAGGTCTACCTGTGTTGATTCTAAGCTTCCTGAAGCAACCGGAAGTGGTTAAAATCACCCTAAAAGTGTATACCCATACCCTGCCTGCAGTTTGATAGACATAGGGCATTCAACCCTGTGTAGATCAGTCAATTCTTAACGTAAAGACTTAAAACTCAGGATTCTGTAAGAGGCTACCTCAGTCAAGACATGTGTTTACCTATAGCTTCCTGTGCCAACCGGAAGTGCCTTTAATTGGGTCACACTGTCTGTTTCGAAGGGTTAAAAAAGTCTGATCTCTCCAAGATTTCATATGTGTGACTAGGTAACCCTCCTGAACTGTAAATCAGTCATTTCTCCCAACAGATGTCAAAGAAAAGCTCTCTCACACACACACAGGAAGGATGGAGTGAAAAAGTGCGGTGCTTAAAGACACAGAGAGCAGGAAATGGCATTACCATAATCCCTAGGCCGTGCCGAGTTCAACGAGATATCCCGCTTGACCGTAGCTCGCTCGGTCTAGGCGCAGCGACCATTAGAAAAGTAGGCCCAAAATGAAGCCTGCACCACAACATCATTTGCTTTTGGGTGACAGCGGCGGAACTGTTAGGTTTAGAAGGACAATTCCACCACAGGAATGTTCCTAAGGTCCTCCCGATCTGTGCAAGCCTAACCTTGACCGTGTGGCATTAACCCTTAACAGTAAAACAGGTTTTTTGATCTCACAGATTACAATGACATCTCTCCCCATAGGAATACATTGCCTGCTCCCCTAAATTCAACCTGAAGCCTATGTGGGTTATGAATGCCGTATGAACCTGTCTTCGGTGACAGTCCATCAAAACCACTATGAGGTCTACCTGTGTTGATTCTAAGCTTCCTGAAGCAACCGGAAGTGGTTAAAATCACCCTAAAAGTGTATACCCATACCCTGCCTGCAGTTTGATAGACATAGGGCATTCAACCCTGTGTAGATCAGTCAATTCTTAACGTAAAGACTTAAAACTCAGGATTCTGTAAGAGGCTACCTCAGTCAAGACATGTGTTTACCTATAGCTTCCTGTGCCAACCGGAAGTGCCTTTAATTGGGTCACACTGTCTGTTTCGAAGGGTTAAAAAAGTCTGATCTCTCCAAGATTTCATATGTGTGACTAGGTAACCCTCCTGAACTGTAAATCAGTCATTTCTCCCAACAGATGTCAAAGAAAAGCTCTCTCACACACACACAGGAAGGATGGAGTGAAAAAGTGCGGTGCTTAAAGACACAGAGAGCAGGAAATGGCATTACCATAATCCCTAGGCCGTGCCGAGTTCAACGAGATATCCCGCTTGACCGTAGCTCGCTCGGTCTAGGCGCAGCGACCATTAGAAAAGTAGGCCCAAAATGAAGCCTGCACCACAACATCATTTGCTTTTGGGTGACAGCGGCGGAACTGTTAGGTTTAGAAGGACAATTCCACCACAGGAATGTTCCTAAGGTCCTCCCGATCTGTGCAAGCCTAACCTTGACCGTGTGGCATTAACCCTTAACAGTAAAACAGGTTTTTTGATCTCACAGATTACAATGACATCTCTCCCCATAGGAATACATTGCCTGCTCCCCTAAATTCAACCTGAAGCCTATGTGGGTTATGAATGCCGTATGAACCTGTCTTCGGTGACAGTCCATCAGAACCACTATGAGGTCTACCTGTGTTGATTCTAAGCTTCCTGAAGCAACCGGAAGTGGTTAAAATCACCCTAAAAGTGTATACCCATACCCTGCCTGCAGTTTGATAGACATAGGGCATTCAACCCTGTGTAGATCAGTCAATTCTTAACGTAAAGACTTAAAACTCAGGATTCTGTAAGAGGCTACCTCAGTCAAGACATGTGTTTACCTATAGCTTCCTGTGCCAACCGGAAGTGCCTTTAATTGGGTCACACTGTCTGTTTCGAAGGGTTAAAAAAGTCTGATCTCTCCAAGATTTCATATGTGTGACTAGGTAACCCTCCTGAACTGTAAATCAGTCATTTCTCCCAACAGATGTCAAAGAAAAGCTCTCTCACACACACACAGGAAGGATGGAGTGAAAAAGTGCGGTGCTTAAAGACACAGAGAGCAGGAAATGGCATTACCATAATCCCTAGGCCGTGCCGAGTTCAACGAGATATCCCGCTTGACCGTAGCTCGCTCGGTCTAGGCGCAGCGACCATTAGAAAAGTAGGCCCAAAATGAAGCCTGCACCACAACATCATTTGCTTTTGGGTGACAGCGGCGGAACTGTTAGGTTTAGAAGGACAATTCCACCACAGGAATGTTCCTAAGGTCCTCCCGATCTGTGCAAGCCTAACCTTGACCGTGTGGCATTAACCCTTAACAGTAAAACAGGTTTTTTGATCTCACAGATTACAATGACATCTCTCCCCATAGGAATACATTGCCTGCTCCCCTAAATTCAACCTGAAGCCTATGTGGGTTATGAATGCCGTATGAACCTGTCTTCGGTGACAGTCCATCAGAACCACTATGAGGTCTACCTGTGTTGATTCTAAGCTTCCTGAAGCAACCGGAAGTGGTTAAAATCACCCTAAAAGTGTATACCCATACCCTGCCTGCAGTTTGATAGACATAGGGCATTCAACCCTGTGTAGATCAGTCAATTCTTAACGTAAAGACTTAAAACTCAGGATTATGTAAGTGGCTATGTCAATCAAGACATGTGTTTACTTATAGCTTCCTGTGCCAACCGGAAGTGCCATAATTTGTGTCTCAGGGGCTGTTTCGAGGGGTTAAAAAAAGTCAGTTCTCTCCAAGATTTCATATGTGTGACTAGGTAACTCTCCTGAACTGTAAATCAGTCATTTCTCCCAACAGATGTCAAAGAAAAGCTCTCTCACACACACACAGCAAGGATGGAGTGAAAAAGTGCGGTGCTTAAAGACACAGAGAGCAGGAAATGGCATTACCATAATCCCTAGGCCGTGCCGAGTTCAACGAGATATCCCGCTTGACCGTAGCTCGCTCGGTCTAGGCGCAGCGACCATTAGAAAAGTAGGCCCAAAATGAAGCCTGCACCACAACATCATTTGCTTTTGGGTGACAGCGGCGGAACTGTTAGGTTTAGAAGGACAATTCCACCACAGGAATGTTCCTAAGGTCCTCCCGATCTGTGCAAGCCTAACCTTGACCGTGTGGCATTAACCCTTAACAGTAAAACAGGTTTTTTGATCTCACAGATTACAATGACATCTCTCCCCATAGGAATACATTGCCTGCTCCCCTAAATTCAACCTGAAGCCTATGTGGGTTATGAATGCCGTATGAACCTGTCTTCGGTGACAGTCCATCAGAACCACTATGAGGTCTACCTGTGTTGATTCTAAGCTTCCTGAAGCAACCGGAAGTGGTTAAAATCACCCTAAAAGTGTATACCCATACCCTGCCTGCAGTTTGATAGACATAGGGCATTCAACCCTGTGTAGATCAGTCAATTCTTAACGTAAAGACTTAAAACTCAGGATTATGTAAGTGGCTATGTCAATCAAGACATGTGTTTACTTATAGCTTCCTGTGCCAACCGGAAGTGCCATAATTTGTGTCTCAGGGGCTGTTTCGAGGGGTTAAAAAAAGTCAGTTCTCTCCAAGATTTCATATGTGTGACTAGGTAACTCTCCTGAACTGTAAATCAGTCATTTCTCCCAACAGATGTCAAAGAAAAGCTCTCTCACACACACACAGCAAGGATGGAGTGAAAAAGTGCGGTGCTTAAAGACACAGAGAGCAGGAAATGGCATTACCATAATCCCTAGGCCGTGCCGAGTTCAACGAGATATCCCGCTTGACCGTAGCTCGCTCGGTCTAGGCGCAGCGACCATTAGAAAAGTAGGCCCAAAATGAAGCCTGCACCACAACATCATTTGCTTTTGGGTGACAGCGGCGGAACTGTTAGGTTTAGAAGGACAATTCCACCACAGGAATGTTCCTAAGGTCCTCCCGATCTGTGCAAGCCTAACCTTGACCGTGTGGCATTAACCCTTAACAGTAAAACAGGTTTTTTGATCTCACAGATTACAATGACATCTCTCCCCATAGGAATACATTGCCTGCTCCCCTAAATTCAACCTGAAGCCTATGTGGGTTATGAATGCCGTATGAACCTGTCTTCGGTGACAGTCCATCAGAACCACTATGAGGTCTACCTGTGTTGATTCTAAGCTTCCTGAAGCAACCGGAAGTGGTTAAAATCACCCTAAAAGTGTATACCCATACCCTGCCTGCAGTTTGATAGACATAGGGCATTCAACCCTGTGTAGATCAGTCAATTCTTAACATAAAGACTTAAAACTCAGGATTATGTAAGTGGCTATGTCAATCAAGACATGTGTTTACTTATAGCTTCCTGTGCCAACCGGAAGTGCCATAATTTGGGTCACACTGTCTGTTTTGAAGGGTTAAAAAAGTCTGATCTCTCCAAGATTTCATATGTGTGACTAGGTAACCCTCCTGAACTGTAAATCAGTCATTTCTCCCAACAGATGTCAAAGAAAAGCTCTCTCACACACACACAGCAAGGATGGAGTGAAAAAGTGCGGTGCTTAAAGACACAGAGAGCAGGAAATGGCATTACCATAATCCCTAGGCCGTGCCGAGTTCAACGAGATATCCCGCTTGACCGTAGCTCGCTCGGTCTAGGCGCAGCGACCATTAGAAAAGTAGGCCCAAAATGAAGCCTGCACCACAACATCATTTGCTTTTGGGTGACAGCGGCGGAACTGTTAGGTTTAGAAGGACAATTCCACCACAGGAATGTTCCTAAGGTCCTCCCGATCTGTGCAAGCCTAACCTTGACCGTGTGGCATTAACCCTTAACAGTAAAACAGGTTTTTTGATCTCACAGATTACAATGACATCTCTCCCCATAGGAATACATTGCCTGCTCCCCTAAATTCAACCTGAAGCCTATGTGGGTTATGAATGCCGTATGAACCTGTCTTCGGTGACAGTCCATCAGAACCACTATGAGGTCTACCTGTGTTGATTCTAAGCTTCCTGAAGCAACCGGAAGTGGTTAAAATCACCCTAAAAGTGTATACCCATACCCTGCCTGCAGTTTGATAGACATAGGGCATTCAACCCTGTGTAGATCAGTCAATTCTTAACGTAAAGACTTAAAACTCAGGATTCTGTAAGAGGCTACCTCAGTCAAGACATGTGTTTACCTATAGCTTCCTGTGCCAACCGGAAGTGCCTTTAATTGGGTCACACTGTCTGTTTCGAAGGGTTAAAAAAGTCTGATCTCTCCAAGATTTCATATGTGTGACTAGGTAACCCTCCTGAACTGTAAATCAGTCATTTCTCCCAACAGATGTCAAAGAAAAGCTCTCTCACACACACACAGGAAGGATGGAGTGAAAAAGTGCGGTGCTTAAAGACACAGAGAGCAGGAAATGGCATTACCATAATCCCTAGGCCGTGCCGAGTTCAACGAGATATCCCGCTTGACCGTAGCTCGCTCGGTCTAGGCGCAGCGACCATTAGAAAAGTAGGCCCAAAATGAAGCCTGCACCACAACATCATTTGCTTTTGGGTGACAGCGGCGGAACTGTTAGGTTTAGAAGGACAATTCCACCACAGGAATGTTCCTAAGGTCCTCCCGATCTGTGCAAGCCTAACCTTGACCGTGTGGCATTAACCCTTAACAGTAAAACAGGTTTTTTGATCTCACAGATTACAATGACATCTCTCCCCATAGGAATACATTGCCTGCTCCCCTAAATTCAACCTGAAGCCTATGTGGGTTATGAATGCCGTATGAACCTGTCTTCGGTGACAGTCCATCAGAACCACTATGAGGTCTACCTGTGTTGATTCTAAGCTTCCTGAAGCAACCGGAAGTGGTTAAAATCACCCTAAAAGTGTATACCCATACCCTGCCTGCAGTTTGATAGACATAGGGCATTCAACCCTGTGTAGATCAGTCAATTCTTAACGTAAAGACTTAAAACTCAGGATTCTGTAAGAGGCTACCTCAGTCAAGACATGTGTTTACCTATAGCTTCCTGTGCCAACCGGAAGTGCCTTTAATTGGGTCACACTGTCTGTTTCGAAGGGTTAAAAAAGTCTGATCTCTCCAAGATTTCATATGTGTGACTAGGTAACCCTCCTGAACTGTAAATCAGTCATTTCTCCCAACAGATGTCAAAGAAAAGCTCTCTCACACACACACAGGAAGGATGGAGTGAAAAAGTGCGGTGCTTAAAGACACAGAGAGCAGGAAATGGCATTACCATAATCCCTAGGCCGTGCCGAGTTCAACGAGATATCCCGCTTGACCGTAGCTCGCTCGGTCTAGGCGCAGCGACCATTAGAAAAGTAGGCCCAAAATGAAGCCTGCACCACAACATCATTTGCTTTTGGGTGACAGCGGCGGAACTGTTAGGTTTAGAAGGACAATTCCACCACAGGAATGTTCCTAAGGTCCTCCCGATCTGTGCAAGCCTAACCTTGACCGTGTGGCATTAACCCTTAACAGTAAAACAGGTTTTTTGATCTCACAGATTACAATGACATCTCTCCCCATAGGAATACATTGCCTGCTCCCCTAAATTCAACCTGAAGCCTATGTGGGTTATGAATGCCGTATGAACCTGTCTTCGGTGACAGTCCATCAGAACCACTATGAGGTCTACCTGTGTTGATTCTAAGCTTCCTGAAGCAACCGGAAGTGGTTAAAATCACCCTAAAAGTGTATACCCATACCCTGCCTGCAGTTTGATAGACATAGGGCATTCAACCCTGTGTAGATCAGTCAATTCTTAACGTAAAGACTTAAAACTCAGGATTATGTAAGTGGCTATGTCAATCAAGACATGTGTTTACTTATAGCTTCCTGTGCCAACCGGAAGTGCCATAATTTGTGCCTCAGGGGCTGTTTCGAGGGGTTAAAAAAAGTCAGTTCTCTCCAAGATTTCATATGTGTGACTAGGTAACTCTCCTGAACTGTAAATCAGTCATTTCTCCCAACAGATGTCAAAGAAAAGCTCTCTCACACACACACAGCAAGGATGGAGTGAAAAAGTGCGGTGCTTAAAGACACAGAGAGCAGGAAATTGCATTACCATAATCCCTAGGCCGTGCCGAGTTCAACGAGATATCCCGCTTGACCGTAGCTCGCTCGGTCTAGGCGCAGCGACCATTAGAAAAGTAGGCCCAAAATGAAGCCTGCACCACAACATCATTTGCTTTTGGGTGACAGCGGCGGAACTGTTAGGTTTAGAAGGACAATTCCACCACAGGAATGTTCCTAAGGTCCTCCCGATCTGTGCAAGCCTAACCTTGACCGTGTGGCATTAACCCTTAACAGTAAAACAGGTTTTTTGATCTCACAGATTACAATGACATCTCTCCCCATAGGAATACATTGCCTGCTCCCCTAAATTCAACCTGAAGCCTATGTGGGTTATGAATGCCGTATGAACCTGTCTTCGGTGACAGTCCATCAAAACCACTATGAGGTCTACCTGTGTTGATTCTAAGCTTCCTGAAGCAACCGGAAGTGGTTAAAATCACCCTAAAAGTGTATACCCATACCCTGCCTGCAGTTTGATAGACATAGGGCATTCAACCCTGTGTAGATCAGTCAATTCTTAACGTAAAGACTTAAAACTCAGGATTATGTAAGTGGCTATGTCAATCAAGACATGTGTTTACTTATAGCTTCCTGTGCCAACCGGAAGTGCCATAATTTGTGTCTCAGGGGCTGTTTCGAGGGGTTAAAAAAAGTCAGTTCTCTCCAAGATTTCATATGTGTGACTAGGTAACTCTCCTGAACTGTAAATCAGTCATTTCTCCCAACAGATGTCAAAGAAAAGCTCTCTCACACACACACAGCAAGGATGGAGTGAAAAAGTGCGGTGCTTAAAGACACAGAGAGCAGGAAATGGCATTACCATAATCCCTAGGCCGTGCCGAGTTCAACGAGATATCCCGCTTGACCGTAGCTCGCTCGGTCTAGGCGCAGCGACCATTAGAAAAGTAGGCCCAAAATGAAGCCTGCACCACAACATCATTTGCTTTTGGGTGACAGCGGCGGAACTGTTAGGTTTAGAAGGACAATTCCACCACAGGAATGTTCCTAAGGTCCTCCCGATCTGTGCAAGCCTAACCTTGACCGTGTGGCATTAACCCTTAACAGTAAAACAGGTTTTTTGATCTCACAGATTACAATGACATCTCTCCCCATAGGAATACATTGCCTGCTCCCCTAAATTCAACCTGAAGCCTATGTGGGTTATGAATGCCGTATGAACCTGTCTTCGGTGACAGTCCATCAAAACCACTATGAGGTCTACCTGTGTTGATTCTAAGCTTCCTGAAGCAACCAGAAGTGGTTAAAATCACCCTAAAAGTGTATACCCATACCCTGCCTGCAGTTTGATAGACATAGGGCATTCAACCCTGTGTAGATCAGTCAATTCTTAACGTAAAGACTTAAAACTCAGGATTCTGTAAGAGGCTACCTCAGTCAAGACATGTGTTTACCTATAGCTTCCTGTGCCAACCGGAAGTGCCTTTAATTGGGTCACACTGTCTGTTTCGAAGGGTTAAAAAAGTCTGATCTCTCCAAGATTTCATATGTGTGACTAGGTAACCCTCCTGAACTGTAAATCAGTCATTTCTCCCAACAGATGTCAAAGAAAAGCTCTCTCACACACACACAGCAAGGATGGAGTGAAAAAGTGCGGTGCTTAAAGACACAGAGAGCAGGAAATTGCATTACCATAATCCCTAGGCCGTGCCGAGTTCAACGAGATATCCCGCTTGACCGTAGCTCGCTCGGTCTAGGCGCAGCGACCATTAGAAAAGTAGGCCCAAAATGAAGCCTGCACCACAACATCATTTGCTTTTGGGTGACAGCGGCGGAACTGTTAGGTTTAGAAGGACAATTCCACCACAGGAATGTTCCTAAGGTCCTCCCGATCTGTGCAAGCCTAACCTTGACCGTGTGGCATTAACCCTTAACAGTAAAACAGGTTTTTTGATCTCACAGATTACAATGACATCTCTCCCCATAGGAATACATTGCCTGCTCCCCTAAATTCAACCTGAAGCCTATGTGGGTTATGAATGCCGTATGAACCTGTCTTCGGTGACAGTCCATCAGAACCACTATGAGGTCTACCTGTGTTGATTCTAAGCTTCCTGAAGCAACCGGAAGTGGTTAAAATCACCCTAAAAGTGTATACCCATACCCTGCCTGCAGTTTGATAGACATAGGGCATTCAACCCTGTGTAGATCAGTCAATTCTTAACGTAAAGACTTAAAACTCAGGATTATGTAAGTGGCTATGTCAATCAAGACATGTGTTTACTTATAGCTTCCTGTGCCAACCGGAAGTGCCATAATTTGTGTCTCAGGGGCTGTTTCGAGGGGTTAAAAAAAGTCAGTTCTCTCCAAGATTTCATATGTGTGACTAGGTAACTCTCCTGAACTGTAAATCAGTCATTTCTCCCAACAGATGTCAAAGAAAAGCTCTCTCACACACACACAGCAAGGATGGAGTGAAAAAGTGCGGTGCTTAAAGACACAGAGAGCAGGAAATGGCATTACCATAATCCCTAGGCCGTGCCGAGTTCAACGAGATATCCCGCTTGACCGTAGCTCGCTCGGTCTAGGCGCAGCGACCATTAGAAAAGTAGGCCCAAAATGAAGCCTGCACCACAACATCATTTGCTTTTGGGTGACAGCGGCGGAACTGTTAGGTTTAGAAGGACAATTCCACCACAGGAATGTTCCTAAGGTCCTCCCGATCTGTGCAAGCCTAACCTTGACCGTGTGGCATTAACCCTTAACAGTAAAACAGGTTTTTTGATCTCACAGATTACAATGACATCTCTCCCCATAGGAATACATTGCCTGCTCCCCTAAATTCAACCTGAAGCCTATGTGGGTTATGAATGCCGTATGAACCTGTCTTCGGTGACAGTCCATCAAAACCACTATGAGGTCTACCTGTGTTGATTCTAAGCTTCCTGAAGCAACCGGAAGTGGTTAAAATCACCCTAAAAGTGTATACCCATACCCTGCCTGCAGTTTGATAGACATAGGGCATTCAACCCTGTGTAGATCAGTCAATTCTTAACGTAAAGACTTAAAACTCAGGATTCTGTAAGAGGCTACCTCAGTCAAGACATGTGTTTACCTATAGCTTCCTGTGCCAACCGGAAGTGCCTTTAATTGGGTCACACTGTCTGTTTCGAAGGGTTAAAAAAGTCTGATCTCTCCAAGATTTCATATGTGTGACTAGGTAACCCTCCTGAACTGTAAATCAGTAATTTCTCCCAACAGATGTCAAAGAAAAGCTCTCTCACACACACACAGGAAGGATGGAGTGAAAAAGTGCGGTGCTTAAAGACACAGAGAGCAGGAAATGGCATTACCATAATCCCTAGGCCGTGCCGAGTTCAACGAGATATCCCGCTTGACCGTAGCTCGCTCGGTCTAGGCGCAGCGACCATTAGAAAAGTAGGCCCAAAATGAAGCCTGCACCACAACATCATTTGCTTTTGGGTGACAGCGGCGGAACTGTTAGGTTTAGAAGGACAATTCCACCACAGGAATGTTCCTAAGGTCCTCCCGATCTGTGCAAGCCTAACCTTGACCGTGTGGCATTAACCCTTAACAGTAAAACAGGTTTTTTGATCTCACAGATTACAATGACATCTCTCCCCATAGGAATACATTGCCTGCTCCCCTAAATTCAACCTGAAGCCTATGTGGGTTATGAATGCCGTATGAACCTGTCTTCGGTGACAGTCCATCAGAACCACTATGAGGTCTACCTGTGTTGATTCTAAGCTTCCTGAAGCAACCGGAAGTGGTTAAAATCACCCTAAAAGTGTATACCCATACCCTGCCTGCAGTTTGATAGACATAGGGCATTCAACCCTGTGTAGATCAGTCAATTCTTAACGTAAAGACTTAAAACTCAGGATTCTGTAAGAGGCTACCTCAGTCAAGACATGTGTTTACCTATAGCTTCCTGTGCCAACCGGAAGTGCCTTTAATTGGGTCACACTGTCTGTTTCGAAGGGTTAAAAAAGTCTGATCTCTCCAAGATTTCATATGTGTGACTAGGTAACCCTCCTGAACTGTAAATCAGTCATTTCTCCCAACAGATGTCAAAGAAAAGCTCTCTCACACACACACAGGAAGGATGGAGTGAAAAAGTGCGGTGCTTAAAGACACAGAGAGCAGGAAATGGCATTACCATAATCCCTAGGCCGTGCCGAGTTCAACGAGATATCCCGCTTGACCGTAGCTCGCTCGGTCTAGGCGCAGCGACCATTAGAAAAGTAGGCCCAAAATGAAGCCTGCACCACAACATCATTTGCTTTTGGGTGACAGCGGCGGAACTGTTAGGTTTAGAAGGACAATTCCACCACAGGAATGTTCCTAAGGTCCTCCCGATCTGTGCAAGCCTAACCTTGACCGTGTGGCATTAACCCTTAACAGTAAAACAGGTTTTTTGATCTCACAGATTACAATGACATCTCTCCCCATAGGAATACATTGCCTGCTCCCCTAAATTCAACCTGAAGCCTATGTGGGTTATGAATGCCGTATGAACCTGTCTTCGGTGACAGTCCATCAGAACCACTATGAGGTCTACCTGTGTTGATTCTAAGCTTCCTGAAGCAACCGGAAGTGGTTAAAATCACCCTAAAAGTGTATACCCATACCCTGCCTGCAGTTTGATAGACATAGGGCATTCAACCCTGTGTAGATCAGTCAATTCTTAACGTAAAGACTTAAAACTCAGGATTCTGTAAGAGGCTACCTCAGTCAAGACATGTGTTTACCTATAGCTTCCTGTGCCAACCGGAAGTGCCTTTAATTGGGTCACACTGTCTGTTTAGAAGGGTTAAAAAAGTCACATCTCTCCAAAACTTCATATGTGTGACTAGGTAACCCTTCTGAACTGTAAATCAGTAATTTCTCCCAACAGATGTCAAAGAAAAGCTCCCTCACACACACACAGGAAGGATGGAGTGACAAAGTGCGGTGCTTAAATACACAGAGAGCAGGAAATGGCATTACCATAATCCCTAGGCCGTGCCGAGTTCAACGAGATATCCCGCTTGACCGTAGCTCGCTCGGTCTAGGCGCAGCGACCATTAGAAAAGTAGGCCCAAAATGAAGCCTGCACCACAACATCATTTGCTTTTGGGTGACAGCGGCGGAACTGTTAGGTTTAGAAGGACAATTCCACCACAGGAATGTTCCTAAGGTCCTCCCGATCTGTGCAAGCCTAACCTTGACCGTGTGGCATTAACCCTTAACAGTAAAACAGGTTTTTTGATCTCACAGATTACAATGACATCTCTCCCCATAGGAATACATTGCCTGCTCCCCTAAATTCAACCTGAAGCCTATGTGGGTTATGAATGCCGTATGAACCTGTCTTCGGTGACAGTCCATCAAAACCACTATGAGGTCTACCTGTGTTGATTCTAAGCTTCCTGAAGCAACCGGAAGTGGTTAAAATCACCCTAAAAGTGTATACCCATACCCTGCCTGCAGTTTGATAGACATAGGGCATTCAACCCTGTGTAGATCAGTCAATTCTTAACGTAAAGACTTAAAACTCAGGATTCTGTAAGAGGCTACCTCAGTCAAGACATGTGTTTACCTATAGCTTCCTGTGCCAACCGGAAGTGCCTTTAATTGGGTCACACTGTCTGTTTCGAAGGGTTAAAAAAGTCTGATCTCTCCAAGATTTCATATGTGTGACTAGGTAACCCTCCTGAACTGTAAATCAGTCATTTCTCCCAACAGATGTCAAAGAAAAGCTCTCTCACACACACACAGGAAGGATGGAGTGAAAAAGTGCGGTGCTTAAAGACACAGAGAGCAGGAAATGGCATTACCATAATCCCTAGGCCGTGCCGAGTTCAACGAGATATCCCGCTTGACCGTAGCTCGCTCGGTCTAGGCGCAGCGACCATTAGAAAAGTAGGCCCAAAATGAAGCCTGCACCACAACATCATTTGCTTTTGGGTGACAGCGGCGGAACTGTTAGGTTTAGAAGGACAATTCCACCACAGGAATGTTCCTAAGGTCCTCCCGATCTGTGCAAGCCTAACCTTGACCGTGTGGCATTAACCCTTAACAGTAAAACAGGTTTTTTGATCTCACAGATTACAATGACATCTCTCCCCATAGGAATACATTGCCTGCTCCCCTAAATTCAACCTGAAGCCTATGTGGGTTATGAATGCCGTATGAACCTGTCTTCGGTGACAGTCCATCAGAACCACTATGAGGTCTACCTGTGTTGATTCTAAGCTTCCTGAAGCAACCGGAAGTGGTTAAAATCACCCTAAAAGTGTATACCCATACCCTGCCTGCAGTTTGATAGACATAGGGCATTCAACCCTGTGTAGATCAGTCAATTCTTAACGTAAAGACTTAAAACTCAGGATTCTGTAAGAGGCTACCTCAGTCAAGACATGTGTTTACCTATAGTTTCCTGTGCCAACCGGAAGTGCCTTTAATTGGGTCACACTGTCTGTTTCGAAGGGTTAAAAAAGTCTGATCTCTCCAAGATTTCATATGTGTGACTAGGTAACCCTCCTGAACTGTAAATCAGTCATTTCTCCCAACAGATGTCAAAGAAAAGCTCTCTCACACACACACAGGAAGGATGGAGTGAAAAAGTGCGGTGCTTAAAGACACAGAGAGCAGGAAATGGCATTACCATAATCCCTAGGCCGTGCCGAGTTCAACGAGATATCCCGCTTGACCGTAGCTCGCTCGGTCTAGGCGCAGCGACCATTAGAAAAGTAGGCCCAAAATGAAGCCTGCACCACAACATCATTTGCTTTTGGGTGACAGCGGCGGAACTGTTAGGTTTAGAAGGACAATTCCACCACAGGAATGTTCCTAAGGTCCTCCCGATCTGTGCAAGCCTAACCTTGACCGTGTGGCATTAACCCTTAACAGTAAAACAGGTTTTTTGATCTCACAGATTACAATGACATCTCTCCCCATAGGAATACATTGCCTGCTCCCCTAAATTCAACCTGAAGCCTATGTGGGTTATGAATGCCGTATGAACCTGTCTTCGGTGACAGTCCATCAGAACCACTATGAGGTCTACCTGTGTTGATTCTAAGCTTCCTGAAGCAACCGGAAGTGGTTAAAATCACCCTAAAAGTGTATACCCATACCCTGCCTGCAGTTTGATAGACATAGGGCATTCAACCCTGTGTAGATCAGTCAATTCTTAACGTAAAGACTTAAAACTCAGGATTCTGTAAGAGGCTACCTCAGTCAAGACATGTGTTTACCTATAGCTTCCTGTGCCAACCGGAAGTGCCTTTAATTGGGTCACACTGTCTGTTTCGAAGGGTTAAAAAAGTCTGATCTCTCCAAGATTTCATATGTGTGACTAGGTAACCCTCCTGAACTGTAAATCAGTCATTTCTCCCAACAGATGTCAAAGAAAAGCTCTCTCACACACACACAGGAAGGATGGAGTGAAAAAGTGCGGTGCTTAAAGACACAGAGAGCAGGAAATGGCATTACCATAATCCCTAGGCCGTGCCGAGTTCAACGAGATATCCCGCTTGACCGTAGCTCGCTAGGTCTAGGCGCAGCGACCATTAGAAAAGTAGGCCCAAAATGAAGCCTGCACCACAACATCATTTGCTTTTGGGTGACAGCGGCGGAACTGTTAGGTTTAGAAGGACAATTCCACCACAGGAATGTTCCTAAGGTCCTCCCGATCTGTGCAAGCCTAACCTTGACCGTGTGGCATTAACCCTTAACAGTAAAACAGTTTTTTTGATCTCACAGATTACAATGACATCTCTCCCCATAGGAATACATTGCCTGCTCCCCTAAATTCAACCTGAAGCCTATGTGGGTTATGAATGCCGTATGAACCTGTCTTCGGTGACAGTCCATCAGAACCACTATGAGGTCTACCTGTGTTGATTCTAAGCTTCCTGAAGCAACCGGAAGTGGTTAAAATCACCCTAAAAGTGTATACCCATACCCTGCCTGCAGTTTGATAGACATAGGGCATTCAACCCTGTGTAGATCAGTCAATTCTTAACGTAAAGACTTAAAACTCAGGATTATGTAAGTGGCTATGTCAATCAAGACATGTGTTTACTTATAGCTTCCTGTGCCAACCGGAAGTGCCATAATTTGTGTCTCAGGGGCTGTTTCGAGGGGTTAAAAAAAGTCAGTTCTCTCCAAGATTTCATATGTGTGACTAGGTAACTCTCCTGAACTGTAAATCAGTCATTTCTCCCAACAGATGTCAAAGAAAAGCTCTCTCACACACACACAGCAAGGATGGAGTGAAAAAGTGCGGTGCTTAAAGACACAGAGAGCAGGAAATGGCATTACCATAATCCCTAGGCCGTGCCGAGTTCAACGAGATATCCCGCTTGACCGTAGCTCGCTCGGTCTAGGCGCAGCGACCATTAGAAAAGTAGGCCCAAAATGAAGCCTGCACCACAACATCATTTGCTTTTGGGTGACAGCGGCGGAACTGTTAGGTTTAGAAGGACAATTCCACCACAGGAATGTTCCTAAGGTCCTCCCGATCTGTGCAAGCCTAACCTTGACCGTGTGGCATTAACCCTTAACAGTAAAACAGGTTTTTTGATCTCACAGATTACAATGACATCTCTCCCCATAGGAATACATTGCCTGCTCCCCTAAATTCAACCTGAAGCCTATGTGGGTTATGAATGCCGTATGAACCTGTCTTCGGTGACAGTCCATCAGAACCACTATGAGGTCTACCTGTGTTGATTCTAAGCTTCCTGAAGCAACCGGAAGTGGTTAAAATCACCCTAAAAGTGTATACCCATACCCTGCCTGCAGTTTGATAGACATAGGGCATTCAACCCTGTGTAGATCAGTCAATTCTTAACGTAAAGACTTAAAACTCAGGATTATGTAAGTGGCTATGTCAATCAAGACATGTGTTTACTTATAGCTTCCTGTGCCAACCGGAAGTGCCATAATTGGTGTCTCAGGGGCTGTTTCGAGGGGTTAAAAAAAGTCAGTTCTCTCCAAGATTTCATATGTGTGACTAGGTAACTCTCCTGAACTGTAAATCAGTCATTTCTCCCAACAGATGTCAAAGAAAAGCTCTCTCACACACACACAGCAAGGATGGAGTGAAAAAGTGCTGTGCTTAAAGACACAGAGAGCAGGAAATGGCATTACCATAATCCCTAGGCCGTGCCGAGTTCAACGAGATATCCCGCTTGACCGTAGCTCGCTCGGTCTAGGCGCAGCGACCATTAGAAAAGTAGGCCCAAAATGAAGCCTGCACCACAACATCATTTGCTTTTGGGTGACAGCGGCGGAACTGTTAGGTTTAGAAGGACAATTCCACCACAGGAATGTTCCTAAGGTCCTCCCGATCTGTGCAAGCCTAACCTTGACCGTGTGGCATTAACCCTTAACAGTAAAACAGGTTTTTTGATCTCACAGATTACAATGACATCTCTCCCCATAGGAATACATTGCCTGCTCCCCTAAATTCAACCTGAAGCCTATGTGGGTTATGAATGCCGTATGAACCTGTCTTCGGTGACAGTCCATCAGAACCACTATGAGGTCTACCTGTGTTGATTCTAAGCTTCCTGAAGCAACCGGAAGTGGTTAAAATCACCCTAAAAGTGTATACCCATACCCTGCCTGCAGTTTGATAGACATAGGGCATTCAACCCTGTGTAGATCAGTCAATTCTTAACGTAAAGACTTAAAACTCAGGATTATGTAAGTGGCTATGTCAATCAAGACATGTGTTTACTTATAGCTTCCTGTGCCAACCGGAAGTGCCATAATTGGTGTCTCAGGGGCTGTTTCGAGGGGTTAAAAAAAGTCAGTTCTCTCCAAGATTTCATATGTGTGACTAGGTAACTCTCCTGAACTGTAAATCAGTCATTTCTCCCAACAGATGTCAAAGAAAAGCTCTCTCACACACACACAGCAAGGATGGAGTGAAAAAGTGCTGTGCTTAAAGACACAGAGAGCAGGAAATGGCATTACCATAATCCCTAGGCCGTGCCGAGTTCAACGAGATATCCCGCTTGACCGTAGCTCGCTCGGTCTAGGCGCAGCGACCATTAGAAAAGTAGGCCCAAAATGAAGCCTGCACCACAACATCATTTGCTTTTGGGTGACAGCGGCGGAACTGTTAGGTTTAGAAGGACAATTCCACCACAGGAATGTTCCTAAGGTCCTCCCGATCTGTGCAAGCCTAACCTTGACCGTGTGGCATTAACCCTTAACAGTAAAACAGGTTTTTTGATCTCACAGATTACAATGACATCTCTCCCCATAGGAATACATTGCCTGCTCCCCTAAATTCAACCTGAAGCCTATGTGGGTTATGAATGCCGTATGAACCTGTCTTCGGTGACAGTCCATCAGAACCACTATGAGGTCTACCTGTGTTGATTCTAAGCTTCCTGGACCAACCGGAAGTGGTTAAAATCACCCTAAAAGTGTTTTGAAAAACATAACCTGTCATTATGAAAATCACTGTATTGAAACCTGTGTAGATCAGTCAATTCTTAACTTAAAGACTTAAAACTCAGGATTCTGTAAGTGGCTATGTCAATGAAGACATGTGTTTACTTATAGCTTCCTGTGCCAACCGGAAGTGCCATAATTGGTGTCTCAGGGGCTGTTTCGAGGGGTTAAAAAAAGTCAGTTCTCTCCAAGATTTCATATGTGTGACTAGGTAAATCTCCTGAACTGTAAATCAGTCATTTCTCCCAACAGATGTCAAAGAAAAGCTCTCTCACACACACACAGCAAGGATGGAGTGAAAAAGTGCGGTGCTTAAAGACACAGAGAGCAGGAAATGGCATTACCATAATCCCTAGGCCGTGCCGAGTTCAACGAGATATCCCGCTTGACCGTAGCTCGCTCGGTCTAGGCGCAGCGACCATTAGAAAAGTAGGCCCAAAATGAAGCCTGCACCACAACATCATTTGCTTTTGGGTGACAGCGGCGGAACTGTTAGGTTTAGAAGGACAATTCCACCACAGGAATGTTCCTAAGGTCCTCCCGATCTGTGCAAGCCTAACCTTGACCGTGTGGCATTAACCCTTAACAGTAAAACAGGTTTTTTGATCTCACAGATTACAATGACATCTCTCCCCATAGGAATACATTGCCTGCTCCCCTAAATTCAACCTGAAGCCTATGTGGGTTATGAATGCCGTATGAACCTGTCTTCGGTGACAGTCCATCAGAACCACTATGAGGTCTACCTGTGTTGATTCTAAGCTTCCTGAAGCAACCGGAAGTGGTTAAAATCACCCTAAAAGTGTATACCCATACCCTGCCTGCAGTTTGATAGACATAGGGCATTCAACCCTGTGTAGATCAGTCAATTCTTAACGTAAAGACTTAAAACTCAGGATTCTGTAAGAGGCTACCTCAGTCAAGACATGTGTTTACCTATAGCTTCCTGTGCCAACCGGAAGTGCCTTTAATTGGGTCACACTGTCTGTTTCGAAGGGTTAAAAAAGTCTGATCTCTCCAAGATTTCATATGTGTGACTAGGTAACCCTCCTGAACTGTAAATCAGTCATTTCTCCCAACAGATGTCAAAGAAAAGCTCTCTCACACACACACAGGAAGGATGGAGTGAAAAAGTGCGGTGCTTAAAGACACAGAGAGCAGGAAATGGCATTACCATAATCCCTAGGCCGTGCCGAGTTCAACGAGATATCCCGCTTGACCGTAGCTCGCTCGGTCTAGGCGCAGCGACCATTAGAAAAGTAGGCCCAAAATGAAGCCTGCACCACAACATCATTTGCTTTTGGGTGACAGCGGCGGAACTGTTAGGTTTAGAAGGACAATTCCACCACAGGAATATTCCTAAGGTCCTCCCGATCTGTGCAAGCCTAACCTTGACCGTGTGGCATTAACCCTTAACAGTAAAACAGGTTTTTTGATCTCACAGATTACAATGACATCTCTCCCCATAGGAATACATTGCCTGCTCCCCTAAATTCAACCTGAAGCCTATGTGGGTTATGAATGCCGTATGAACCTGTCTTCGGTGACAGTCCATCAGAACCACTATGAGGTCTACCTGTGTTGATTCTAAGCTTCCTGAAGCAACCGGAAGTGGTTAAAATCACCCTAAAAGTGTATACCCATACCCTGCCTGCAGTTTGATAGACATAGGGCATTCAACCCTGTGTAGATCAGTCAATTCTTAACGTAAAGACTTAAAACTCAGGATTATGTAAGTGGCTATGTCAATCAAGACATGTTTACTTATAGCTTCCTGTGCCAACCGGAAGTGCCTTTAATTGGGTCACACTGTCTGTTTCGAAGGGTTAAAAAAGTCTGATCTCTCCAAGATTTCATATGTGTGACTAGGTAACCCTCCTGAACTGTAAATCAGTCATTTCTCCCAACAGATGTCAAAGAAAAGCTCTCTCACACACACACAGGAAGGATGGAGTGAAAAAGTGCGGTGCTTAAAGACACAGAGAGCAGGAAATGGCATTACCATAATCCCTAGGCCGTGCCGAGTTCAACGAGATATCCCGCTTGACCGTAGCTCGCTCGGTCTAGGCGCAGCGACCATTAGAAAAGTAGGCCCAAAATGAAGCCTGCACCACAACATCATTTGCTTTTGGGTGACAGCGGCGGAACTGTTAGGTTTAGAAGGACAATTCCACCACAGGAATATTCCTAAGGTCCTCCCGATCTGTGCAAGCCTAACCTTGACCGTGTGGCATTAACCCTTAACAGTAAAACAGGTTTTTTGATCTCACAGATTACAATGACATCTCTCCCCATAGGAATACATTGCCTGCTCCCCTAAATTCAACCTGAAGCCTATGTGGGTTATGAATGCCGTATGAACCTGTCTTCGGTGACAGTCCATCAGAACCACTATGAGGTCTACCTGTGTTGATTCTAAGCTTCCTGAAGCAACCGGAAGTGGTTAAAATCACCCTAAAAGTGTATACCCATACCCTGCCTGCAGTTTGATAGACATAGGGCATTCAACCCTGTGTAGATCAGTCAATTCTTAACGTAAAGACTTAAAACTCAGGATTATGTAAGTGGCTATGTCAATCAAGACATGTGTTTACTTATAGCTTCCTGTGCCAACCGGAAGTGCCTTTAATTGGGTCACACTGTCTGTTTCGAAGGGTTAAAAAAGTCTGATCTCTCCAAGATTTCATATGTGTGACTAGGTAACTCTCCTGAACTGTAAATCAGTCATTTCTCCCAACAGATGTCAAAGAAAAGCTCTCTCACACACACACAGCAAGGATGGAGTGAAAAAGTGCGGTGCTTAAAGACACAGAGAGCAGGAAATGGCATTACCATAATCCCTAGGCCGTGCCGAGTTCAACGAGATATCCCGCTTGACCGTAGCTCGCTCGGTCTAGGCGCAGCGACCATTAGAAAAGTAGGCCCAAAATGAAGCCTGCACCACAACATCATTTGCTTTTGGGTGACAGCGGCGGAACTGTTAGGTTTAGAAGGACAATTCCACCACAGGAATGTTCCTAAGGTCCTCTCGATCTGTGCAAGCCTAACCTTGACCGTGTGGCATTAACCCTTAACAGTAAAACAGGTTTTTTGATCTCACAGATTACAATGACATCTCTCCCCATAGGAATACATTGCCTGCTCCCCTAAATTCAACCTGAAGCCTATGTGGGTTATGAATGCCGTATGAACCTGTCTTCGGTGACAGTCCATCAGAACCACTATGAGGTCTACCTGTGTTGATTCTAAGCTTCCTGAAGCAACCGGAAGTGGTTAAAATCACCCTAAAAGTGTATACCCATACCCTGCCTGCAGTTTGATAGACATAGGGCATTCAACCCTGTGTAGATCAGTCAATTCTTAACGTAAAGACTTAAAACTCAGGATTATGTAAGTGGCTATGTCAATCAAGACATGTGTTTACTTATAGCTTCCTGTGCCAACCGGAAGTGCCATAATTTGTGTCTCAGGGGCTGTTTCGAGGGGTTAAAAAAAGTCAGTTCTCTCCAAGATTTCATATGTGTGACTAGGTAACTCTCCTGAACTGTAAATCAGTCATTTCTCCCAACAGATGTCAAAGAAAAGCTCTCTCACACACACACAGCAAGGATGGAGTGAAAAAGTGCGGTGCTTAAAGACACAGAGAGCAGGAAATGGCATTACCATAATCCCTAGGCCGTGCCGAGTTCAACGAGATATCCCGCTTGACCGTAGCTCGCTCGGTCTAGGCGCAGCGACCATTAGAAAAGTAGGCCCAAAATGAAGCCTGCACCACAACATCATTTGCTTTTGGGTGACAGCGGCGGAACTGTTAGGTTTAGAAGGACAATTCCACCACAGGAATGTTCCTAAGGTCCTCCCGATCTGTGCAAGCCTAACCTTGACCGTGTGGCATTAACCCTTAACAGTAAAACAGGTTTTTTGATCTCACAGATTACAATGACATCTCTCCCCATAGGAATACATTGCCTGCTCCCCTAAATTCAACCTGAAGCCTATGTGGGTTATGAATGCCGTATGAACCTGTCTTCGGTGACAGTCCATCAAAACCACTATGAGGTCTACCTGTGTTGATTCTAAGCTTCCTGAAGCAACCGGAAGTGGTTAAAATCACCCTAAAAGTGTATACCCATACCCTGCCTGCAGTTTGATAGACATAGGGCATTCAACCCTGTGTAGATCAGTCAATTCTTAACGTAAAGACTTAAAACTCAGGATTCTGTAAGAGGCTACCTCAGTCAAGACATGTGTTTACCTATAGCTTCCTGTGCCAACCGGAAGTGCCTTTAATTGGGTCACACTGTCTGTTTCGAAGGGTTAAAAAAGTCTGATCTCTCCAAGATTTCATATGTGTGACTAGGTAACCCTCCTGAACTGTAAATCAGTCATTTCTCCCAACAGATGTCAAAGAAAAGCTCTCTCACACACACACAGGAAGGATGGAGTGAAAAAGTGCGGTGCTTAAAGACACAGAGAGCAGGAAATGGCATTACCATAATCCCTAGGCCGTGCCGAGTTCAACGAGATATCCCGCTTGACCGTAGCTCGCTCGGTCTAGGCGCAGCGACCATTAGAAAAGTAGGCCCAAAATGAAGCCTGCACCACAACATCATTTGCTTTTGGGTGACAGCGGCGGAACTGTTAGGTTTAGAAGGACAATTCCACCACAGGAATGTTCCTAAGGTCCTCCCGATCTGTGCAAGCCTAACCTTGACCGTGTGGCATTAACCCTTAACAGTAAAACAGGTTTTTTGATCTCACAGATTACAATGACATCTCTCCCCATAGGAATACATTGCCTGCTCCCCTAAATTCAACCTGAAGCCTATGTGGGTTATGAATGCCGTATGAACCTGTCTTCGGTGACAGTCCATCAGAACCACTATGAGGTCTACCTGTGTTGATTCTAAGCTTCCTGAAGCAACCGGAAGTGGTTAAAATCACCCTAAAAGTGTATACCCATACCCTGCCTGCAGTTTGATAGACATAGGGCATTCAACCCTGTGTAGATCAGTCAATTCTTAACGTAAAGACTTAAAACTCAGGATTATGTAAGTGGCTATGTCAATCAAGACATGTGTTTACTTATAGCTTCCTGTGCCAACCGGAAGTGCCATAATTTGTGTCTCAGGGGCTGTTTCGAGGGGTTAAAAAAAGTCAGTTCTCTCCAAGATTTCATATGTGTGACTAGGTAACTCTCCTGAACTGTAAATCAGTCATTTCTCCCAACAGATGTCAAAGAAAAGCTCTCTCACACACACACAGCAAGGATGGAGTGAAAAAGTGCGGTGCTTAAAGACACAGAGAGCAGGAAATGGCATTACCATAATCCCTAGGCCGTGCCGAGTTCAACGAGATATCCCGCTTGACCGTAGCTCGCTCGGTCTAGGCGCAGCGACCATTAGAAAAGTAGGCCCAAAATGAAGCCTGCACCACAACATCATTTGCTTTTGGGTGACAGCGGCGGAACTGTTAGGTTTAGAAGGACAATTCCACCACAGGAATGTTCCTAAGGTCCTCTCGATCTGTGCAAGCCTAACCTTGACCGTGTGGCATTAACCCTTAACAGTAAAACAGGTTTTTTGATCTCACAGATTACAATGACATCTCTCCCCATAGGAATACATTGCCTGCTCCCCTAAATTCAACCTGAAGCCTATGTGGGTTATGAATGCCGTATGAACCTGTCTTCGGTGACAGTCCATCAAAACCACTATGAGGTCTACCTGTGTTGATTCTAAGCTTCCTGAAGCAACCGGAAGTGGTTAAAATCACCCTAAAAGTGTATACCCATACCCTGCCTGCAGTTTGATAGACATAGGGCATTCAACCCTGTGTAGATCAGTCAATTCTTAACGTAAAGACTTAAAACTCAGGATTCTGTAAGAGGCTACCTCAGTCAAGACATGTGTTTACCTATAGCTTCCTGTGCCAACCGGAAGTGCCTTTAATTGGGTCACACTGTCTGTTTCGAAGGGTTAAAAAAGTCTGATCTCTCCAAGATTTCATATGTGTGACTAGGTAACCCTCCTGAACTGTAAATCAGTCATTTCTCCCAACAGATGTCAAAGAAAAGCTCTCTCACACACACACAGGAAGGATGGAGTGAAAAAGTGCGGTGCTTAAAGACACAGAGAGCAGGAAATGGCATTACCATAATCCCTAGGCCGTGCCGAGTTCAACGAGATATCCCGCTTGACCGTAGCTCGCTCGGTCTAGGCGCAGCGACCATTAGAAAAGTAGGCCCAAAATGAAGCCTGCACCACAACATCATTTGCTTTTGGGTGACAGCGGCGGAACTGTTAGGTTTAGAAGGACAATTCCACCACAGGAATGTTCCTAAGGTCCTCCCGATCTGTGCAAGCCTAACCTTGACCGTGTGGCATTAACCCTTAACAGTAAAACAGGTTTTTTGATCTCACAGATTACAATGACATCTCTCCCCATAGGAATACATTGCCTGCTCCCCTAAATTCAACCTGAAGCCTATGTGGGTTATGAATGCCGTATGAACCTGTCTTCGGTGACAGTCCATCAGAACCACTATGAGGTCTACCTGTGTTGATTCTAAGCTTCCTGAAGCAACCGGAAGTGGTTAAAATCACCCTAAAAGTGTATACCCATACCCTGCCTGCAGTTTGATAGACATAGGGCATTCAACCCTGTGTAGATCAGTCAATTCTTAACGTAAAGACTTAAAACTCAGGATTATGTAAGTGGCTATGTCAATCAAGACATGTGTTTACTTATAGCTTCCTGTGCCAACCGGAAGTGCCATAATTTGTGTCTCAGGGGCTGTTTCGAGGGGTTAAAAAAAGTCAGTTCTCTCCAAGATTTCATATGTGTGACTAGGTAACTCTCCTGAACTGTAAATCAGTCATTTCTCCCAACAGATGTCAAAGAAAAGCTCTCTCACACACACACAGCAAGGATGGAGTGAAAAAGTGCGGTGCTTAAAGACACAGAGAGCAGGAAATTGCATTACCATAATCCCTAGGCCGTGCCGAGTTCAACGAGATATCCCGCTTGACCGTAGCTCGCTCGGTCTAGGCGCAGCGACCATTAGAAAAGTAGGCCCAAAATGAAGCCTGCACCACAACATCATTTGCTTTTGGGTGACAGCGGCGGAACTGTTAGGTTTAGAAGGACAATTCCACCACAGGAATGTTCCTAAGGTCCTCCCGATCTGTGCAAGCCTAACCTTGACCGTGTGGCATTAACCCTTAACAGTAAAACAGGTTTTTTGATCTCACAGATTACAATGACATCTCTCCCCATAGGAATACATTGCCTGCTCCCCTAAATTCAACCTGAAGCCTATGTGGGTTATGA
The DNA here is from genome assembly GCF_057628025.1 of Oncorhynchus mykiss. Lineage (NCBI taxonomy): Eukaryota > Metazoa > Chordata > Actinopteri > Salmoniformes > Salmonidae > Oncorhynchus > Oncorhynchus mykiss. Next base: position 33,242,466 of record NC_143037.1, read on the forward strand.
ATGCCGTATGAACCTGTCTTCGGTGACAGTCCATCAAAACCACTATGAGGTCTACCTGTGTTGATTCTAAGCTTCCTGAAGCAACCGGAAGTGGTTAAAATCACCCTAAAAGTGTATACCCATACCCTGCCTGCAGTTTGATAGACATAGGGCATTCAACCCTGTGTAGATCAGTCAATTCTTAACGTAAAGACTTAAAACTCAGGATTCTGTAAGAGGCTACCTCAGTCAAGACATGTGTTTACCTATAGCTTCCTGTGCCAACCGGAAGTGCCTTTAATTGGGTCACACTGTCTGTTTCGAAGGGTTAAAAAAGTCTGATCTCTCCAAGATTTCATATGTGTGACTAGGTAACCCTCCTGAACTGTAAATCAGTCATTTCTCCCAACAGATGTCAAAGAAAAGCTCTCTCACACACACACAGGAAGGATGGAGTGAAAAAGTGCGGTGCTTAAAGACACAGAGAGCAGGAAATGGCATTACCATAATCCCTAGGCCGTGCCGAGTTCAACGAGATATCCCGCTTGACCGTAGCTCGCTCGGTCTAGGCGCAGCGACCATTAGAAAAGTAGGCCCAAAATGAAGCCTGCACCACAACATCATTTGCTTTTGGGTGACAGCGGCGGAACTGTTAGGTTTAGAAGGACAATTCCACCACAGGAATGTTCCTAAGGTCCTCCCGATCTGTGCAAGCCTAACCTTGACCGTGTGGCATTAACCCTTAACAGTAAAACAGGTTTTTTGATCTCACAGATTACAATGACATCTCTCCCCATAGGAATACATTGCCTGCTCCCCTAAATTCAACCTGAAGCCTATGTGGGTTATGAATGCCGTGTGAACCTGTCTTCGGAGACAGTCCATCAGAACCACTATGAGGTCTACCTGTGTTGATTCTAAGCTTCCTGAAGCAACCGGAAGTGGTTAAAATCACCCTAAAAGTGTATACCCATACCCTGCCTGCAGTTTGATAGACATAGGGCATTCAACCCTGTGTAGATCAGTCAATTCTTAACGTAAAGACTTAAAACTCAGGATTATGTAAGTGGCTATGTCAATCAAGACATGTGTTTACTTATAGCTTCCTGTGCCAACCGGAAGTGCCATAATTTGTGTCTCAGGGGCTGTTTCGAGGGGTTAAAAAAAGTCAGTTCTCTCCAAGATTTCATATGTGTGACTAGGTAACTCTCCTGAACTGTAAATCAGTCATTTCTCCCAACAGATGTCAAAGAAAAGCTCTCTCACACACACACAGCAAGGATGGAGTGAAAAAGTGCGGTGCTTAAAGACACAGAGAGCAGGAAATTGCATTACCATAATCCCTAGGCCGTGCCGAGTTCAACGAGATATCCCGCTTGACCGTAGCTCGCTCGGTCTAGGCGCAGCGACCATTAGAAAAGTAGGCCCAAAATGAAGCCTGCACCACAACATCATTTGCTTTTGGGTGACAGCGGCAGAACTGTTAGGTTTAGAAGGACAATTCCACCACAGGAATGTTCCTAAGGTCCTCCCGATCTGTGCAAGCCTAACCTTGACCGTGTGGCATTAACCCTTAACAGTAAAACAGGTTTTTTGATCTCACAGATTACAATGACATCTCTCCCCATAGGAATACATTGCCTGCTCCCCTAAATTCAACCTGAAGCCTATGTGGGTTATGAATGCCGTATGAACCTGTCTTCGGTGACAGTCCATCAAAACCACTATGAGGTCTACCTGTGTTGATTCTAAGCTTCCTGAAGCAACCGGAAGTGGTTAAAATCACCCTAAAAGTGTATACCCATACCCTGCCTGCAGTTTGATAGACATAGGGCATTCAACCCTGTGTAGATCAGTCAATTCTTAACGTAAAGACTTAAAACTCAGGATTATGTAAGTGGCTATGTCAATCAAGACATGTGTTTACTTATAGCTTCCTGTGCCAACCGGAAGTGCCATAATTTGTGTCTCAGGGGCTGTTTCGAGGGGTTAAAAAAAGTCAGTTCTCTCCAAGATTTCATATGTGTGACTAGGTAACTCTCCTGAACTGTAAATCAGTCATTTCTCCCAACAGATGTCAAAGAAAAGCTCTCTCACACACACACAGCAAGGATGGAGTGAAAAAGTGCGGTGCTTAAAGACACAGAGAGCAGGAAATGGCATTACCATAATCCCTAGGCCGTGCCGAGTTCAACGAGATATCCCGCTTGACCGTAGCTCGCTCGGTCTAGGCGCAGCGACCATTAGAAAAGTAGGCCCAAAATGAAGCCTGCACCACAACATCATTTGCTTTTGGGTGACAGCGGCGGAACTGTTAGGTTTAGAAGGACAATTCCACCACAGGAATGTTCCTAAGGTCCTCCCGATCTGTGCAAGCCTAACCTTGACCGTGTGGCATTAACCCTTAACAGTAAAACAGGTTTTTTGATCTCACAGATTACAATGACATCTCTCCCCATAGGAATACATTGCCTGCTCCCCTAAATTCAACCTGAAGCCTATGTGGGTTATGAATGCCGTATGAACCTGTCTTCGGTGACAGTCCATCAGAACCACTATGAGGTCTACCTGTGTTGATTCTAAGCTTCCTGAAGCAACCGGAAGTGGTTAAAATCACCCTAAAAGTGTATACCCATACCCTGCCTGCAGTTTGATAGACATAGGGCATTCAACCCTGTGTAGATCAGTCAATTCTTAACGTAAAGACTTAAAACTCAGGATTCTGTAAGAGGCTACCTCAGTCAAGACATGTGTTTACCTATAGCTTCCTGTGCCAACCGGAAGTGCCTTTAATTGGGTCACACTGTCTGTTTCGAAGGGTTAAAAAAGTCTGATCTCTCCAAGATTTCATATGTGTGACTAGGTAACCCTCCTGAACTGTAAATCAGTCATTTCTCCCAACAGATGTCAAAGAAAAGCTCTCTCACACACACACAGGAAGGATGGAGTGAAAAAGTGCGGTGCTTAAAGACACAGAGAGCAGGAAATGGCATTACCATAATCCCTAGGCCGTGCCGAGTTCAACGAGATATCCCGCTTGACCGTAGCTCGCTCGGTCTAGGCGCAGCGACCATTAGAAAAGTAGGCCCAAAATGAAGCCTGCACCACAACATCATTTGCTTTTGGGTGACAGCGGCGGAACTGTTAGGTTTAGAAGGACAATTCCACCACAGGAATGTTCCTAAGGTCCTCCCGATCTGTGCAAGCCTAACCTTGACCGTGTGGCATTAACCCTTAACAGTAAAACAGGTTTTTTGATCTCACAGATTACAATGACATCTCTCCCCATAGGAATACATTGCCTGCTCCCCTAAATTCAACCTGAAGCCTATGTGGGTTATGAATGCCGTATGAACCTGTCTTCGGTGACAGTCCATCAGAACCACTATGAGGTCTACCTGTGTTGATTCTAAGCTTCCTGAAGCAACCGGAAGTGGTTAAAATCACCCTAAAAGTGTATACCCATACCCTGCCTGCAGTTTGATAGACATAGGGCATTCAACCCTGTGTAGATCAGTCAATTCTTAACGTAAAGACTTAAAACTCAGGATTCTGTAAGAGGCTACCTCAGTCAAGACATGTGTTTACCTATAGCTTCCTGTGCCAACCGGAAGTGCCTTTAATTGGGTCACACTGTCTGTTTCGAAGGGTTAAAAAAGTCTGATCTCTCCAAGATTTCATATGTGTGACTAGGTAACCCTCCTGAACTGTAAATCAGTCATTTCTCCCAACAGATGTCAAAGAAAAGCTCTCTCACACACACACAGGAAGGATGGAGTGAAAAAGTGCGGTGCTTAAAGACACAGAGAGCAGGAAATGGCATTACCATAATCCCTAGGCCGTGCCGAGTTCAACGAGATATCCCGCTTGACCGTAGCTCGCTCGGTCTAGGCGCAGCGACCATTAGAAAAGTAGGCCCAAAATGAAGCCTGCACCACAACATCATTTGCTTTTGGGTGACAGCGGCGGAACTGTTAGGTTTAGAAGGACAATTCCACCACAGGAATGTTCCTAAGGTCCTCCCGATCTGTGCAAGCCTAACCTTGACCGTGTGGCATTAACCCTTAACAGTAAAACAGGTTTTTTGATCTCACAGATTACAATGACATCTCTCCCCATAGGAATACATTGCCTGCTCCCCTAAATTCAACCTGAAGCCTATGTGGGTTATGAATGCCGTATGAACCTGTCTTCGGTGACAGTCCATCAGAACCACTATGAGGTCTACCTGTGTTGATTCTAAGCTTCCTGAAGCAACCGGAAGTGGTTAAAATCACCCTAAAAGTGTATACCCATACCCTGCCTGCAGTTTGATAGACATAGGGCATTCAACCCTGTGTAGATCAGTCAATTCTTAACGTAAAGACTTAAAACTCAGGATTATGTAAGTGGCTATGTCAATCAAGACATGTGTTTACTTATAGCTTCCTGTGCCAACCGGAAGTGCCATAATTTGTGTCTCAGGGGCTGTTTCGAGGGGTTAAAAAAAGTCAGTTCTCTCCAAGATTTCATATGTGTGACTAGGTAACTCTCCTGAACTGTAAATCAGTCATTTCTCCCAACAGATGTCAAAGAAAAGCTCTCTCACACACACACAGCAAGGATGGAGTGAAAAAGTGCGGTGCTTAAAGACACAGAGAGCAGGAAATTGCATTACCATAATCCCTAGGCCGTGCCGAGTTCAACGAGATATCCCGCTTGACCGTAGCTCGCTCGGTCTAGGCGCAGCGACCATTAGAAAAGTAGGCCCAAAATGAAGCCTGCACCACAACATCATTTGCTTTTGGGTGACAGCGGCGGAACTGTTAGGTTTAGAAGGACAATTCCACCACAGGAATGTTCCTAAGGTCCTCCCGATCTGTGCAAGCCTAACCGTGACCGTGTGGCATTAACCCTTAACAGTAAAACAGGTTTTTTGATCTCACAGATTACAATGACATCTCTCCCCATAGGAATACATTGCCTGCTCCCCTAAATTCAACCTGAAGCCTATGTGGGTTATGAATGCCGTATGAACCTGTCTTCGGTGACAGTCCATCAAAACCACTATGAGGTCTACCTGTGTTGATTCTAAGCTTCCTGAAGCAACCAGAAGTGGTTAAAATCACCCTAAAAGTGTATACCCATACCCTGCCTGCAGTTTGATAGACATAGGGCATTCAACCCTGTGTAGATCAGTCAATTCTTAACGTAAAGACTTAAAACTCAGGATTATGTAAGTGGCTATGTCAATCAAGACATGTGTTTACTTATAGCTTCCTGTGCCAACCGGAAGTGCCATAATTTGTGTCTCAGGGGCTGTTTCGAGGGGTTAAAAAAAGTCAGTTCTCTCCAAGATTTCATATGTGTGACTAGGTAACTCTCCTGAACTGTAAATCAGTCATTTCTCCCAACAGATGTCAAAGAAAAGCTCTCTCACACACACACAGCAAGGATGGAGTGAAAAAGTGCGGTGCTTAAAGACACAGAGAGCAGGAAATGGCATTACCATAATCCCTAGGCCGTGCCGAGTTCAACGAGATATCCCGCTTGACCGTAGCTCGCTCGGTCTAGGCGCAGCGACCATTAGAAAAGTAGGCCCAAAATGAAGCCTGCACCACAACATCATTTGCTTTTGGGTGACAGCGGCGGAACTGTTAGGTTTAGAAGGACAATTCCACCACAGGAATGTTCCTAAGGTCCTCCCGATCTGTGCAAGCCTAACCTTGACCGTGTGGCATTAACCCTTAACAGTAAAACAGGTTTTTTGATCTCACAGATTACAATGACATCTCTCCCCATAGGAATACATTGCCTGCTCCCCTAAATTCAACCTGAAGCCTATGTGGGTTATGAATGCCGTATGAACCTGTCTTCGGTGACAGTCCATCAAAACCACTATGAGGTCTACCTGTGTTGATTCTAAGCTTCCTGAAGCAACCGGAAGTGGTTAAAATCACCCTAAAAGTGTATACCCATACCCTGCCTGCAGTTTGATAGACATAGGGCATTCAACCCTGTGTAGATCAGTCAATTCTTAACGTAAAGACTTAAAACTCAGGATTCTGTAAGAGGCTACCTCAGTCAAGACATGTGTTTACCTATAGCTTCCTGTGCCAACCGGAAGTGCCTTTAATTGGGTCACACTGTCTGTTTCGAAGGGTTAAAAAAGTCTGATCTCTCCAAGATTTCATATGTGTGACTAGGTAACCCTCCTGAACTGTAAATCAGTCATTTCTCCCAACAGATGTCAAAGAAAAGCTCTCTCACACACACACAGGAAGGATGGAGTGAAAAAGTGCGGTGCTTAAAGACACAGAGAGCAGGAAATGGCATTACCATAATCCCTAGGCCGTGCCGAGTTCAACGAGATATCCCGCTTGACCGTAGCTCGCTCGGTCTAGGCGCAGCGACCATTAGAAAAGTAGGCCCAAAATGAAGCCTGCACCACAACATCATTTGCTTTTGGGTGACAGCGGCGGAACTGTTAGGTTTAGAAGGACAATTCCACCACAGGAATGTTCCTAAGGTCCTCCCGATCTGTGCAAGCCTAACCTTGACCGTGTGGCATTAACCCTTAACAGTAAAACAGGTTTTTTGATCTCACAGATTACAATGACATCTCTCCCCATAGGAATACATTGCCTGCTCCCCTAAATTCAACCTGAAGCCTATGTGGGTTATGAATGCCGTATGAACCTGTCTTCGGTGACAGTCCATCAGAACCACTATGAGGTCTACCTGTGTTGATTCTAAGCTTCCTGAAGCAACCGGAAGTGGTTAAAATCACCCTAAAAGTGTATACCCATACCCTGCCTGCAGTTTGATAGACATAGGGCATTCAACCCTGTGTAGATCAGTCAATTCTTAACGTAAAGACTTAAAACTCAGGATTCTGTAAGAGGCTACCTCAGTCAAGACATGTGTTTACCTATAGCTTCCTGTGCCAACCGGAAGTGCCTTTAATTGGGTCACACTGTCTGTTTCGAAGGGTTAAAAAAGTCTGATCTCTCCAAGATTTCATATGTGTGACTAGGTAACCCTCCTGAACTGTAAATCAGTCATTTCTCCCAACAGATGTCAAAGAAAAGCTCTCTCACACACACACAGGAAGGATGGAGTGAAAAAGTGCGGTGCTTAAAGACACAGAGAGCAGGAAATGGCATTACCATAATCCCTAGGCCGTGCCGAGTTCAACGAGATATCCCGCTTGACCGTAGCTCGCTCGGTCTAGGCGCAGCGACCATTAGAAAAGTAGGCCCAAAATGAAGCCTGCACCACAACATCATTTGCTTTTGGGTGACAGCGGCGGAACTGTTAGGTTTAGAAGGACAATTCCACCACAGGAATGTTCCTAAGGTCCTCCCGATCTGTGCAAGCCTAACCTTGACCGTGTGGCATTAACCCTTAACAGTAAAACAGGTTTTTTGATCTCACAGATTACAATGACATCTCTCCCCATAGGAATACATTGCCTGCTCCCCTAAATTCAACCTGAAGCCTATGTGGGTTATGAATGCCGTATGAACCTGTCTTCGGTGACAGTCCATCAGAACCACTATGAGGTCTACCTGTGTTGATTCTAAGCTTCCTGAAGCAACCGGAAGTGGTTAAAATCACCCTAAAAGTGTATACCCATACCCTGCCTGCAGTTTGATAGACATAGGGCATTCAACCCTGTGTAGATCAGTCAATTCTTAACATAAAGACTTAAAACTCAGGATTATGTAAGTGGCTATGTCAATCAAGACATGTGTTTACTTATAGCTTCCTGTGCCAACCGGAAGTGCCATAATTTGTGTCTCAGGGGCTGTTTCGAGGGGTTAAAAAAAGTCAGTTCTCTCCAAGATTTCATATGTGTGACTAGGTAACTCTCCTGAACTGTAAATCAGTCATTTCTCCCAACAGATGTCAAAGAAAAGCTCTCTCACACACACACAGCAAGGATGGAGTGAAAAAGTGCGGTGCTTAAAGACACAGAGAGCAGGAAATGGCATTACCATAATCCCTAGGCCGTGCCGAGTTCAACGAGATATCCCGCTTGACCGTAGCTCGCTCGGTCTAGGCGCAGCGACCATTAGAAAAGTAGGCCCAAAATGAAGCCTGCACCACAACATCATTTGCTTTTGGGTGACAGCGGCGGAACTGTTAGGTTTAGAAGGACAATTCCACCACAGGAATGTTCCTAAGGTCCTCCCGATCTGTGCAAGCCTAACCTTGACCGTGTGGCATTAACCCTTAACAGTAAAACAGGTTTTTTGATCTCACAGATTACAATGACATCTCTCCCCATAGGAATACATTGCCTGCTCCCCTAAATTCAACCTGAAGCCTATGTGGGTTATGAATGCCGTATGAACCTGTCTTCGGTGACAGTCCATCAGAACCACTATGAGGTCTACCTGTGTTGATTCTAAGCTTCCTGAAGCAACCGGAAGTGGTTAAAATCACCCTAAAAGTGTATACCCATACCCTGCCTGCAGTTTGATAGACATAGGGCATTCAACCCTGTGTAGATCAGTCAATTCTTAACGTAAAGACTTAAAACTCAGGATTCTGTAAGAGGCTACCTCAGTCAAGACATGTGTTTACCTATAGCTTCCTGTGCCAACCGGAAGTGCCTTTAATTGGGTCACACTGTCTGTTTCGAAGGGTTAAAAAAGTCTGATCTCTCCAAGATTTCATATGTGTGACTAGGTAACCCTCCTGAACTGTAAATCAGTCATTTCTCCCAACAGATGTCAAAGAAAAGCTCTCTCACACACACACAGGAAGGATGGAGTGAAAAAGTGCGGTGCTTAAAGACACAGAGAGCAGGAAATGGCATTACCATAATCCCTAGGCCGTGCCGAGTTCAACGAGATATCCCGCTTGACCGTAGCTCGCTCGGTCTAGGCGCAGCGACCATTAGAAAAGTAGGCCCAAAATGAAGCCTGCACCACAACATCATTTGCTTTTGGGTGACAGCGGCGGAACTGTTAGGTTTAGAAGGACAATTCCACCACAGGAATGTTCCTAAGGTCCTCCCGATCTGTGCAAGCCTAACCTTGACCGTGTGGCATTAACCCTTAACAGTAAAACAGGTTTTTTGATCTCACAGATTACAATGACATCTCTCCCCATAGGAATACATTGCCTGCTCCCCTAAATTCAACCTGAAGCCTATGTGGGTTATGAATGCCGTATGAACCTGTCTTCGGTGACAGTCCATCAGAACCACTATGAGGTCTACCTGTGTTGATTCTAAGCTTCCTGAAGCAACCGGAAGTGGTTAAAATCACCCTAAAAGTGTATACCCATACCCTGCCTGCAGTTTGATAGACATAGGGCATTCAACCCTGTGTAGATCAGTCAATTCTTAACGTAAAGACTTAAAACTCAGGATTCTGTAAGAGGCTACCTCAGTCAAGACATGTGTTTACCTATAGCTTCCTGTGCCAACCGGAAGTGCCTTTAATTGGGTCACACTGTCTGTTTAGAAGGGTTAAAAAAGTCACATCTCTCCAAAACTTCATATGTGTGACTAGGTAACCCTTCTGAACTGTAAATCAGTCATTTCTCCCAACAGATGTCAAAGAAAAGCTCCCTCACACACACACAGGAAGGATGGAGTGACAAAGTGCGGTGCTTAAATACACAGAGAGCAGGAAATGGCATTACCATAATCCCTAGGCCGTGCCGAGTTCAACGAGATATCCCGCTTGACCGTAGCTCGCTCGGTCTAGGCGCAGCGACCATTAGAAAAGTAGGCCCAAAATGAAGCCTGCACCACAACATCATTTGCTTTTGGGTGACAGCGGCGGAACTGTTAGGTTTAGAAGGACAATTCCACCACAGGAATGTTCCTAAGGTCCTCCCGATCTGTGCAAGCCTAACCTTGACCGTGTGGCATTAACCCTTAACAGTAAAACAGGTTTTTTGATCTCACAGATTACAATGACATCTCTCCCCATAGGAATACATTGCCTGCTCCCCTAAATTCAACCTGAAGCCTATGTGGGTTATGAATGCCGTATGAACCTGTCTTCGGTGACAGTCCATCAAAACCACTATGAGGTCTACCTGTGTTGATTCTAAGCTTCCTGAAGCAACCGGAAGTGGTTAAAATCACCCTAAAAGTGTATACCCATACCCTGCCTGCAGTTTGATAGACATAGGGCATTCAACCCTGTGTAGATCAGTCAATTCTTAACGTAAAGACTTAAAACTCAGGATTCTGTAAGAGGCTACCTCAGTCAAGACATGTGTTTACCTATAGCTTCCTGTGCCAACCGGAAGTGCCTTTAATTGGGTCACACTGTCTGTTTAGAAGGGTTAAAAAAGTCACATCTCTCCAAAACTTCATATGTGTGACTAGGTAACCCTTCTGAACTGTAAATCAGTCATTTCTCCCAACAGATGTCAAAGAAAAGCTCCCTCACACACACACAGGAAGGATGGAGTGACAAAGTGCGGTGCTTAAATACACAGAGAGCAGGCAATGGCATTACCATAATCCCTAGGCCGTGCCGAGTTCAACGAGATATCCCGCTTGACCGTAGCTCGCTCGGTCTAGGCGCAGCGACCATTAGAAAAGTAGGCCCAAAATGAAGCCTGCACCACAACATCATTTGCTTTTGGGTGACAGCGGCGGAACTGTTAGGTTTAGAAGGACAATTCCACCACAGGAATGTTCCTAAGGTCCTCCCGATCCGTGCAAGCCTAACCTTGACCGTGTGGCATTAACCCTTAACAGTTAAAATAAGGTGTTTATATCAAACAGTTTGCATTGATTTCTCTCCCCATAGGAATACATTGCCTGCACCCCTAAATTCAACCTGAAGCCTATATGGGTTATGAATGCCGTATGAACCTGTCTTCTGTAACAGTCCATCAGGCCACTATGAGGTCTACCTGTGTTGATTCTAAGCTTCCTGGACCAACCGGAAGTGGTTAAAATCACCCTAAAAGTGTTTTGAAAAACATAACCTGTCATTATGAAAATCACTGTATTCAAACCTGTGTAGATCAGTCAATTCTTAACTTAAAGACTTAAAACTCAGGATTCTGTAAGTGGCTATGTCAATGAAGACATGTGTTTACTTATAGCTTCCTGTGCCAACCGGAAGTGCCATAATTGGTGTCTCAGGGGCTGTTTCGAGGGGTTAAAAAAGTCAGATCTCTCCAAGATTTCATATGTATGACTAGCTAACCCTCCTGAACTGTAAATCAGTCATTTCTCCCAACAGATGTCAAAGAAAAGCTCCCTCACACACACACAGGAAGGATGGAGTGACAAAGTGCGGTGCTTAAAGACACAGAGAGCAGGCCTTACCATAATCCCTAGGCCGTGCCGAGTTCAACGAGATATCCCGCTTGACCGTAGCTCGCTCGGTCTAGGCGCAGCGACCATTAGAAAAGTAGGCCCAAAATGAAGCCTGTCCAACAACGTCATTTGATTTTGGGTGACAGTGAGAGAACCGTTAGGGTGAGAAGCACAATTCGACCTCAGGTACGTTCCTGAGGTCCTCCCGATCCGTGCAAGCCTAACCTTGACCATGTGGCCTTAACCCTTAACAGTTCAAATAAGGTGTTTATATCAAACAGTTTGCATTGATTTCTCTCCCCATAGGAATACATTGCCTGCACCCCTAAATTCAACCTGAAGCCTATGTGGGTTATGAATGCCGTATGAACCTGTCTTCGGTGACAGTCCATCAGAACCACTATGAGGTCTACCTGTGTTGATTCTAAGCTTCCTGAAGCAACCGGAAGTGGTTAAAATCACCCTAAAAGTGTATACCCATACCCTGCCTGCAGTTTGATAGACATAGGGCATTCAACCCTGTGTAGATCAGTCAATTCTTAACGTAAAGACTTAAAACTCAGGATTATGTAAGTGGCTATGTCAATCAAGACATGTGTTTACTTATAGCTTCCTGTGCCAACCGGAAGTGCCATAATTTGTGTCTCAGGGGCTGTTTCGAGGGGTTAAAAAAAGTCAGTTCTCTCCAAGATTTCATATGTGTGACTAGGTAACTCTCCTGAACTGTAAATCAGTCATTTCTCCCAACAGATGTCAAAGAAAAGCTCTCTCACACACACACAGCAAGGATGGAGTGAAAAAGTGCGGTGCTTAAAGACACAGAGAGCAGGAAATGGCATTACCATAATCCCTAGGCCGTGCCGAGTTCAACGAGATATCCCGCTTGACCGTAGCTCGCTCGGTCTAGGCGCAGCGACCATTAGAAAAGTAGGCCCAAAATGAAGCCTGCACCACAACATCATTTGCTTTTGGGTGACAGCGGCGGAACTGTTAGGTTTAGAAGGACAATTCCACCACAGGAATGTTCCTAAGGTCCTCCCGATCTGTGCAAGCCTAACCTTGACCGTGTGGCATTAACCCTTAACAGTAAAACAGGTTTTTTGATCTCACAGATTACAATGACATCTCTCCCCATAGGAATACATTGCCTGCTCCCCTAAATTCAACCTGAAGCCTATGTGGGTTATGAATGCCGTATGAACCTGTCTTCGGTGACAGTCCATCAGAACCACTATGAGGTCTACCTGTGTTGATTCTAAGCTTCCTGAAGCAACCGGAAGTGGTTAAAATCACCCTAAAAGTGTATACCCATACCCTGCCTGCAGTTTGATAGACATAGGGCATTCAACCCTGTGTAGATCAGTCAATTCTTAACGTAAAGACTTAAAACTCAGGATTCTGTAAGAGGCTACCTCAGTCAAGACATGTGTTTACCTATAGCTTCCTGTGCCAACCGGAAGTGCCTTTAATTGGGTCACACTGTCTGTTTAGAAGGGTTAAAAAAGTCACATCTCTCCAAAACTTCATATGTGTGACTAGGTAACCCTTCTGAACTGTAAATCAGTCATTTCTCCCAACAGATGTCAAAGAAAAGCTCCCTCACACACACACAGGAAGGATGGAGTGACAAAGTGCGGTGCTTAAATACACAGAGAGCAGGCAATGGCATTACCATAATCCCTAGGCCGTGCCGAGTTCAACGAGATATCCCGCTTGACCGTAGCTCGCTCGGTCTAGGCGCAGCGACCATTAGAAAAGTAGGCCCAAAATGAAGCCTGTCCAACAACGTCATTTGATTTTGGGTGACAGTGAGAGAACCGTTAGGGTGAGAAGCACAATTCGACCTCAGGTACGTTCCTGAGGTCCTCCCGATCCGTGCAAGCCTAACCTTGACCATGTGGCCTTAACCCTTAACAGTTCAAATAAGGTGTTTATATCAAACAGTTTGCATTGATTTCTCTCCCCATAGGAATACATTGCCTGCACCCCTAAATTCAACCTGAAGCCTATATGGGTTATGAATGCCGTATGAACCTGTCTTCTGTAACAGTCCATCAGGCCACTATGAGGTCTACCTGTGTTGATTCTAAGCTTCCTGGACCAACCGGAAGTGGTTAAAATCACCCTAAAAGTGTTTTGAAAAACATAACCTGTCATTATGAAAATCACTGAATTCAAACCTGTGTAGATCAGTCAATTCTTAACTTAAAGACTTAAAACTCAGGATTCTGTAAGTGGCTATGTCAATGAAGACATGTGTTTACTTATAGCTTCCTGTGCCAACCGGAAGTGCCATAATTGGTGTCTCAGGGGCTGTTTCGAGGGGTTAAAAAAGTCTGATCTCTCCAAGATTTCATATGTGTGACTAGGTAACCCTCCTGAACTGTAAATCAGTCATTTCTCCCAACAGATGTCAAAGAAAAGCTCTCTCACACACACACAGCAAGGATGGAGTGAAAAAGTGCGGTGCTTAAAGACACAGAGAGCAGGAAATGGCATTACCATAATCCCTAGGCCGTGCCGAGTTCAACGAGATATCCCGCTTGACCGTAGCTCGCTCGGTCTAGGCGCAGCGACCATTAGAAAAGTAGGCCCAAAATGAAGCCTGCACCACAACATCATTTGCTTTTGGGTGACAGCGGCGGAACTGTTAGGTTTAGAAGGACAATTCCACCACAGGAATGTTCCTAAGGTCCTCCCGATCTGTGCAAGCCTAACCTTGACCGTGTGGCATTAACCCTTAACAGTAAAACAGGTTTTTTGATCTCACAGATTACAATGACATCTCTCCCCATAGGAATACATTGCCTGCTCCCCTAAATTCAACCTGAAGCCTATGTGGGTTATGAATGCCGTATGAACCTGTCTTCGGTGACAGTCCATCAGAACCACTATGAGGTCTACCTGTGTTGATTCTAAGCTTCCTGAAGCAACCGGAAGTGGTTAAAATCACCCTAAAAGTGTATACCCATACCCTGCCTGCAGTTTGATAGACATAGGGCATTCAACCCTGTGTAGATCAGTCAATTCTTAACGTAAAGACTTAAAACTCAGGATTCTGTAAGAGGCTACCTCAGTCAAGACATGTGTTTACCTATAGCTTCCTGTGCCAACCGGAAGTGCCTTTAATTGGGTCACACTGTCTGTTTAGAAGGGTTAAAAAAGTCACATCTCTCCAAAACTTCATATGTGTGACTAGGTAACCCTTCTGAACTGTAAATCAGTCATTTCTCCCAACAGATGTCAAAGAAAAGCTCCCTCACACACACACAGGAAGGATGGAGTGACAAAGTGCGGTGCTTAAATACACAGAGAGCAGGCAATGGCATTACCATAATCCCTAGGCCGTGCCGAGTTCAACGAGATATCCCGCTTGACCGTAGCTCGCTCGGTCTAGGCGCAGCGACCATTAGAAAAGTAGGCCCAAAATGAAGCCTGCACCACAACATCATTTGCTTTTGGGTGACAGCGGCGGAACTGTTAGGTTTAGAAGGACAATTCCACCACAGGAATGTTCCTAAGGTCCTCCCGATCCGTGCAAGCCTAACCTTGACCGTGTGGCATTAACCCTTAACAGTTAAAATAAGGTGTTTATATCAAACAGTTTGCATTGATTTCTCTCCCCATAGGAATACATTGCCTGCACCCCTAAATTCAACCTGAAGCCTATATGGGTTATGAATGCCGTATGAACCTGTCTTCTGTAACAGTCCATCAGGCCACTATGAGGTCTACCTGTGTTGATTCTAAGCTTCCTGGACCAACCGGAAGTGGTTAAAATCACCCTAAAAGTGTTTTGAAAAACATAACCTGTCATTATGAAAATCACTGTATTCAAACCTGTGTAGATCAGTCAATTCTTAACTTAAAGACTTAAAACTCAGGATTCTGTAAGTGGCTATGTCAATGAAGACATGTGTTTACTTATAGCTTCCTGTGCCAACCGGAAGTGCCATAATTGGTGTCTCAGGGGCTGTTTCGAGGGGTTAAAAAAGTCAGATCTCTCCAAGATTTCATATGTATGACTAGCTAACCCTCCTGAACTGTAAATCAGTCATTTCTCCCAACAGATGTCAAAGAAAAGCTCCCTCACACACACACAGGAAGGATGGAGTGACAAAGTGCGGTGCTTAAAGACACAGAGAGCAGGCCTTACCATAATCCCTAGGCCGTGCCGAGTTCAACGAGATATCCCGCTTGACCGTAGCTCGCTCGGTCTAGGCGCAGCGACCATTAGAAAAGTAGGCCCAAAATGAAGCCTGTCCAACAACGTCATTTGATTTTGGGTGACAGTGAGAGAACCGTTAGGGTGAGAAGCACAATTCGACCTCAGGTACGTTCCTGAGGTCCTCCCGATCCGTGCAAGCCTAACCTTGACCATGTGGCCTTAACCCTTAACAGTTCAAATAAGGTGTTTATATCAAACAGTTTGCATTGATTTCTCTCCCCATAGGAATACATTGCCTGCACCCCTAAATTCAACCTGAAGCCTATATGGGTTATGAATGCCGTATGAACCTGTCTTCTGTAACAGTCCATCAGGCCACTATGAGGTCTACCTGTGTTGATTCTAAGCTTCCTGGACCAACCGGAAGTGGTTAAAATCACCCTAAAAGTGTTTTGAAAAACATAACCTGTCATTATGAAAATCACTGTATTCAAACCTGTGTAGATCAGTCAATTCTTAACTTAAAGACTTAAAACTCAGGATTCTGTAAGTGGCTATGTCAATGAAGACATGTGTTTACTTATAGCTTCCTGTGCCAACCGGAAGTGCCATAATTGGTGTCTCAGGGGCTGTTTCGAGGGGTTAAAAAAGTCAGATCTCTCCAAGATTTCATATGTATGACTAGGTAACCCTCCTGAACTGTAAATCAGTCATTTCTCCCAACAGATGTCAAAGAAAAGCTCCCTCACACACACACAGGAAGGATGGAGTGACAAAGTGCGGTGCTTAAAGACACAGAGAGCAGGCCTTACCATAATCCCTAGGCCGTGCCGAGTTCAACGAGATATCCCGCTTGACCGTAGCTCGCTCGGTCTAGGCGCAGCGACCATTAGAAAAGTAGGCCCAAAATGAAGCCTGTCCAACAACGTCATTTGATTTTGGGTGACAGTGAGAGAACCGTTAGGGTGAGAAGCACAATTCGACCTCAGGTACGTTCCTGAGGTCCTCCCGATCCGTGCAAGCCTAACCTTGACCATGTGGCCTTAACCCTTAACAGTTCAAATAAGGTGTTTATATCAAACAGTTTGCATTGATTTCTCTCCCCATAGGAATACATTGCCTGCACCCCTAAATTCAACCTGAAGCCTATATGGGTTATGAATGCCGTATGAACCTGTCTTCTGTAACAGTCCATCAGGCCACTATGAGGTCTACCTGTGTTGATTCTAAGCTTCCTGGACCAACCGGAAGTGGTTAAAATCACCCTAAAAGTGTTTTGAAAAACATAACCTGTCATTATGAAAATCACTGAATTCAAACCTGTGTAGATCAGTCAATTCTTAACTTAAAGACTTAAAACTCAGGATTCTGTAAGTGGCTATGTCAATGAAGACATGTGTTTACTTATAGCTTCCTGTGCCAACCGGAAGTGCCATAATTGGTGTCTCAGGGGCTGTTTCGAGGGGTTAAAAAAGTCTGATCTCTCCAAGATTTCATATGTGTGACTAGGTAACCCTCCTGAACTGTAAATCAGTCATTTCTCCCAACAGATGTCAAAGAAAAGCTCTCTCACACACACACAGCAAGGATGGAGTGAAAAAGTGCTGTGCTTAAAGACACAGAGAGCAGGAAATGGCATTACCATAATCCCTAGGCCGTGCCGAGTTCAACGAGATATCCCGCTTGACCGTAGCTCGCTCGGTCTAGGCGCAGCGACCATTAGAAAAGTAGGCCCAAAATGAAGCCTGCACCACAACATCATTTGCTTTTGGGTGACAGCGGCGGAACTGTTAGGTTTAGAAGGACAATTCCACCACAGGAATGTTCCTAAGGTCCTCCCGATCTGTGCAAGCCTAACCTTGACCGTGTGGCATTAACCCTTAACAGTAAAACAGGGTTTTTTGATCTCACAGATTACAATGACATCTCTCCCCATCGGAATACATTGCCTGCTCCCCTAAATTCAACCTGAAGCCTATGTGGGTTATGAATGCCTTATGAACCTGTCTTCTATGACAGTCCATCAGACCACTATGAGGTCTACCTGTGTCAATTCTAAGCTTCCTGAAGCAACCGGAAGTGGTTAAAATCACCCTAAAAGTGTTTTGAAAAACATAACCTGTCATTGTGAAAATCACTGTATTCAAACCTGTGTAGATCAGTCAATTCTTAACTTAAAGACTTAAAACTCAGGATTCTGTAAGTGGCTATGTCAATGAAGACATGTGTTTACCGGAAGTGCCATAATTGGTGTCTCAGGGGCTGTTTCGAGGGGTTAAAAAAGTCTGATCTCTCCAAGATTTCATATGTGTGACTAGGTAACCCTCCTGAACTGTAAATCAGTCATTTCTCCCAACAGATGTCAAAGAAAAGCTCTCTCACACACACACAGCAAGGATGGAGTGAAAAAGTGCGGTGCTTAAAGACACAGAGAGCAGGAAATGGCATTACCATAATCCCTAGGCCGTGCCGAGTTCAACGAGATATCCCGCTTGACCGTAGCTCGCTCGGTCTAGTCGCAGCGACCGTTAGAAAAGTAGGCCCAAAATGAAGCCTGCACCACAACATCATTTGCTTTTGGGTGACAGCGGCGGAACTGTTAGGTTTAGAAGGACAATTCCACCACAGGAATGTTCCTAAGGTCCTCCCGATCTGTGCAAGCCTAACCTTGACCGTGTGGCATTAACCCTTAACAGTAAAACAGGTTTTTTGATCTCACAGATTACAATGACATCTCTCCCCATAGGAATACATTGCCTGCTCCCCTAAATTCAACCTGAAGCCTATGTGGGTTATGAATGCCGTATGAACCTGTCTTCGGTGACAGTCCATCAGAACCACTATGAGGTCTACCTGTGTTGATTCTAAGCTTCCTGAAGCAACCGGAAGTGGTTAAAATCACCCTAAAAGTGTATACCCATACCCTGCCTGCAGTTTGATAGACATAGGGCATTCAACCCTGTGTAGATCAGTCAATTCTTAACGTAAAGACTTAAAACTCAGGATTCTGTAAGAGGCTACCTCAGTCAAGACATGTGTTTACCTATAGCTTCCTGTGCCAACCGGAAGTGCCTTTAATTGGGTCACACTGTCTGTTTCGAAGGGTTAAAAAAGTCACATCTCTCCAAAACTTCATATGTGTGACTAGGTAACCCTTCTGAACTGTAAATCAGTCATTTCTCCCAACAGATGTCAAAGAAAAGCTCCCTCACACACACACAGGAAGGATGGAGTGACAAAGTGCGGTGCTTAAATACACAGAGAGCAGGCAATGGCATTACCATAATCCCTAGGCCGTGCCGAGTTCAACGAGATATCCCGCTTGACCGTAGCTCGCTCGGTCTAGGCGCAGCGACCATTAGAAAAGTAGGCCCAAAATGAAGCCTGCACCACAACATCATTTGCTTTTGGGTGACAGCGGCGGAACTGTTAGGTTTAGAAGGACAATTCCACCACAGGAATGTTCCTAAGGTCCTCCCGATCCGTGCAAGCCTAACCTTGACCGTGTGGCATTAACCCTTAACAGTTAAAATAAGGTGTTTATATCAAACAGTTTGCATTGATTTCTCTCCCCATAGGAATACATTGCCTGCACCCCTAAATTCAACCTGAAGCCTATATGGGTTATGAATGCCGTATGAACCTGTCTTCTGTAACAGTCCATCAGGCCACTATGAGGTCTACCTGTGTTGATTCTAAGCTTCCTGGACCAACCGGAAGTGGTTAAAATCACCCTAAAAGTGTTTTGAAAAACATAACCTGTCATTATGAAAATCACTGTATTCAAACCTGTGTAGATCAGTCAATTCTTAACTTAAAGACTTAAAACTCAGGATTCTGTAAGTGGCTATGTCAATGAAGACATGTGTTTACTTATAGCTTCCTGTGCCAACCGGAAGTGCCATAATTGGTGTCTCAGGGGCTGTTTCGAGGGGTTAAAAAAGTCAGATCTCTCCAAGATTTCATATGTATGACTAGGTAACCCTCCTGAACTGTAAATCAGTCATTTCTCCCAACAGATGTCAAAGAAAAGCTCCCTCACACACACACAGGAAGGATGGAGTGACAAAGTGCGGTGCTTAAAGACACAGAGAGCAGGCCTTACCATAATCCCTAGGCCGTGCCGAGTTCAACGAGATATCCCGCTTGACCGTAGCTCGCTCGGTCTAGGCGCAGCGACCATTAGAAAAGTAGGCCCAAAATGAAGCCTGTCCAACAACGTCATTTGATTTTGGGTGACAGTGAGAGAACCGTTAGGGTGAGAAGCACAATTCGACCTCAGGTACGTTCCTGAGGTCCTCCCGATCCGTGCAAGCCTAACCTTGACCATGTGGCATTAACCCTTAACAGTTAAAATAAGGTGTTTATATCAAACAGTTTGCATTGATTTCTCTCCCCATAGGAATACATTGCCTGCACCCCTAAATTCAACCTGAAGCCTATATGGGTTATGAATGCCGTATGAACCTGTCTTCTGTGACAGTCCATCAGGCCACTATGAGGTCTACCTGTGTTGATTCTAAGCTTCCTGGACCAACCGGAAGTGGTTAAAATCACCCTAAAAGTGTTTTGAAAAACATATCCTGTCATTATGAAAATCACTGTATTCAAACCTGTGTAGATCAGTCAATTCTTAACTTAAAGACTTAAAACTCAGGATTCTGTAAGTGGCTATGTCAATGAAGACATGTGTTAACTTATAGCTTCCTGTGCCAACCGGAAGTGCCATAATTGGTGTCTCAGGGGCTGTTTCGAGGGGTTAAAAAAGTCTGATCTCTCCAAGATTTCATATGTGTGACTAGGTAACCCTCCTGAACTGTAAATCAGTCATTTCTCCCAACAGATGTCAAAGAAAAGCTCTCTCACACACACACAGCAAGGATGGAGTGAAAAAGTGCGGTGCTTAAAGACACAGAGAGCAGGAAATGGCATTACCATAATCCCTAGGCCGTGCCGAGTTCAACGAGATATCCCGCTTGACCGTAGCTCGCTCGGTCTAGGCGCAGCGACCATTAGAAAAGTAGGCCCAAAATGAAGCCTGCACCACAACATCATTTGCTTTTGGGTGACAGCGGCGGAACTGTTAGGTTTAGAAGGACAATTCCACCACAGGAATGTTCCTAAGGTCCTCCCGATCTGTGCAAGCCTAACCTTGACCGTGTGGCATTAACCCTTAACAGTAAAACAGGTTTTTTGATCTCACAGATTACAATGACATCTCTCCCCATAGGAATACATTGCCTGCTCCCCTAAATTCAACCTGAAGCCTATGTGGGTTATGAATGCCGTATGAACCTGTCTTCGGTGACAGTCCATCAAAACCACTATGAGGTCTACCTGTGTTGATTCTAAGCTTCCTGAAGCAACCGGAAGTGGTTAAAATCACCCTAAAAGTGTATACCCATACCCTGCCTGCAGTTTGATAGACATAGGGCATTCAACCCTGTGTAGATCAGTCAATTCTTAACGTAAAGACTTAAAACTCAGGATTCTGTAAGAGGCTACCTCAGTCAAGACATGTGTTTACCTATAGCTTCCTGTGCCAACCGGAAGTGCCATTAATTGGGTCACACTGTCTGTTTCGAAGGGTTAAAAAAGTCTGATCTCTCCAAGATTTCATATGTGTGACTAGGTAACCCTCCTGAACTGTAAATCAGTCATTTCTCCCAACAGATGTCAAAGAAAAGCTCTCTCACACACACACAGCAAGGATGGAGTGAAAAAGTGCGGTGCTTAAAGACACAGAGAGCAGGAAATGGCATTACCATAATCCCTAGGCCGTGCCGAGTTCAACGAGATATCCCGCTTGACCGTAGCTCGCTCGGTCTAGGCGCAGCGACCATTAGAAAAGTAGGCCCAAAATGAAGCCTGCACCACAACATCATTTGCTTTTGGGTGACAGCGGCGGAACTGTTAGGTTTAGAAGGACAATTCCACCACAGGAATGTTCCTAAGGTCCTCCCGATCTGTGCAAGCCTAACCTTGACCGTGTGGCATTAACCCTTAACAGTAAAACAGGTTTTTTGATCTCACAGATTACAATGACATCTCTCCCCATAGGAATACATTGCCTGCTCCCCTAAATTCAACCTGAAGCCTATGTGGGTTATGAATGCCGTATGAACCTGTCTTCGGTGACAGTCCATCAGAACCACTATGAGGTCTACCTGTGTTGATTCTAAGCTTCCTGAAGCAACCGGAAGTGGTTAAAATCACCCTAAAAGTGTATACCCATACCCTGCCTGCAGTTTGATAGACATTGGGCATTCAACCCTGTGTAGATCAGTCAATTCTTAACGTAAAGACTTAAAACTCAGGATTATGTAAGTGGCTATGTCAATCAAGACATGTGTTTACTTATAGCTTCCTGTGCCAACCGGAAGTGCCATAATTGGTGTCTCAGGGGCTGTTTCGAGGGGTTAAAAAAAGTCAGTTCTCTCCAAGATTTCATATGTGTGACTAGGTAACTCTCCTGAACTGTAAATCAGTCATTTCTCCCAACAGATGTCAAAGAAAAGCTCTCTCACACACACACAGCAAGGATGGAGTGAAAAAGTGCGGTGCTTAAAGACACAGAGAGCAGGAAATGGCATTACCATAATCCCTAGGCCGTGCCGAGTTCAACGAGATATCCCGCTTGACCGTAGCTCGCTCGGTCTAGGCGCAGCGACCATTAGAAAAGTAGGCCCAAAATGAAGCCTGCACCACAACATCATTTGCTTTTGGGTGACAGCGGCGGAACTGTTAGGTTTAGAAGGACAATTCCACCACAGGAATGTTCCTAAGGTCCTCCCGATCTGTGCAAGCCTAACCTTGACCGTGTGGCATTAACCCTTAACAGTAAAACAGGTTTTTTGATCTCACAGATTACAATGACATCTCTCCCCATAGGAATACATTGCCTGCTCCCCTAAATTCAACCTGAAGCCTATGTGGGTTATGAATGCCGTATGAACCTGTCTTCGGTGACAGTCCATCAAAACCACTATGAGGTCTACCTGTGTTGATTCTAAGCTTCCTGAAGCAACCGGAAGTGGTTAAAATCACCCTAAAAGTGTATACCCATACCCTGCCTGCAGTTTGATAGACATAGGGCATTCAACC